>NC_045143.1:5461092-5776851 GCF_008831285.2 Nymphaea colorata
AGTCAGATTGTCAGAAGCCATGCTATGTTCTCTAAAGTCTTCTTTGACATATATCAGGGTCCAAAATATCAAGAAATTGTTAATATAAGACTTGGAGATGGCACAACAAGGCGTGGACAGGTTCTAGAAGTTGATGGCGAGAAAGCTGTTGTGCAGGTGGGCTTTGCTGTTTCAGCACACCTACATAAATAGTGGTGTTAAATTTGATATTTTTAATAAGATCAGTTATTGGTGCATAGTAAATAACTTTCTCTTTTAGAATTTTTTAGGAAGAACTGTGACACTTTTTATTGATGTGGTGCCCAAAGTTGCTTTTGATTACTTTTCCAGCACCGAAAACAATTCACCTGCAAATGGTCGTGCAAATCGGAATGCTAGAGGGTCTATAATAATTTGGTTTGTGGTTAGACTTTTTTGTAGTCTACTAACTAGGATGGTGAGCATATAGCGTTTTGTATATTTGTGGAGCTTTATCCCGCTTGGTGTGGAAAACACATCAACATTGTCAATTTGACTTCTTAAGGCAATATCAAGAAAATCACACTATATTGTCAAAATCAGAGAAAAATATGAAGAATATAGAGGCTTCAGCACGCAACATTTCCAAGTTAATTTGGTCATGAAATATCAAAAAATTTGCATGTTAAATTTGGATAATTCATGGCCATCTAGGATTATGACGAATTGAACTTATGTTCTTCAGCAAGCTCCAGCTATAAAATGACAAAGTCTAGGCTCTGCCAAGAACTGGTTATAGTGAAATATGAAAAGCTCTTAAACTGAGGCCGTTCCGTTGGAGAAGTCTTGATTTTGTTTTAGTCTTTGAGGGGCCAATGCTGCTTTGCTTGCTGGACAGTTCAAAAATGATCCTAGCCGGCATTGAGCCGTTGACTGCATTTTTCCTTTCAAATTTAATAAAACTTCATCTAGCTGTTTCTCCTTTCAATGGATTTTTGAGATTTCTTTGTCTGGAAAATTTACAATCTTGTCTTTTCCTTTCTCCAGGTTTTTGAAGGAACAGCTGGAATTGACAATAAGTATACAACTGTTCAGTTCACAGGAGAGGTTAGCAATTTGCTGCTTTTTCAGTTTCGTTCATCTTGGACCCTTGGTTTGCAACTCTTCCTTCCTTTATGAAATGCATATATTATATGAAAGCAAAGCAATATGAAACTAAAGAGGGATGATTAGAAAATGAGGATAGTTATCATGCTCCACGGATGAACTTATGAAGTAAACTGTTCCTGATGTTCCTGAGTGTTAACATTTGTTTTGCATTATTGCACACCTCTCGAGTTTATAAAGTTCTTCTGGTTGAACATGAATGAAGTTTGAGCAGTTGCATTTTTATTTCATTTGAAATACCGGCAAGGCATGCACCATCTTATTCTCTCATTTTAGTTTTACAGCATTAGTTGTTCGAACTTTGAATAACTGTAATAGTACTTCTTGTTTTCTGGCTTTTACTTTTGTTAGCTCACATCTGATGAAGTGCTCAATTTCTTTGTTTCAGGATTATTACATTTTTTCACTTTTGATTCTAGAGAATTCATCATATTTTTCTTTTCCTTTTAGTTGTTTAATAACATTAAACACTGCTCTTTCTATTGGTGTCCTTGTTCTTTCTTTAAATTTATTTTATAGCATTCTCATCCTTTCTATTTCAGGTTTTGAAAACCCCAGTATCTCTAGATATGCTGGGGCGAATTTTTAATGGATCAGGAAAACCCATAGATAATGGTCCTCCAATCCTGCCTGAGGCATATCGAGACATTTCAGGTTGGAATATTCAAATGAACAAGGCTCTTGGGTTTCCAATGCATAAGCTTTTGTTTTCTTTTCCTTCTTCCCTCATTTCTTGGTTTCCTTCTCCTTATTGCTGAGTTCAGGGAGTTCCATCAACCCTAGTGAGAGAACATATCCAGAAGAGATGATTCAGACAGGAATATCAACAATTGATGTGATGAATTCTATTGCGAGAGGACAGAAAATCCCACTATTCTCTGCTGCTGGACTTCCTCATAATGAAATTGCTGCTCAAATCTGTCGCCAAGCTGGGCTTGTTAAGCGGCTGGAAAAGACTGGGAACCTTTTACAGGTACTATATTCTGCAATATCCTACAGCTTCTCTGCAAGCAAAATCGGTGTCAAATTATATATATATATATATATATATATATATATATATAGTCATATATAATGTGCATATGTATATGAGAATATGTGAATATGTGAATTTTTGTCAGCGAATTGAAGCACAAACGTTTCCCATATTCCTTCATGAAGAAGACCAAAGTAGATTGGCAATTGCTTGAGATCTTTTATTCAATGTCTGGAATCAGTCATGTATTGTCTAATGAGTGGGCAAGTGTCACAGATATGAATTGTTTAGTTCAAGTTCACATGCCCAGAGTTAATGTGCTTCTATGACAATTTGCCAGGATGTAGAAGAAGATAATTTTGCCATAGTTTTTGCGGCAATGGGGGTGAACATGGAAACTGCACAATTTTTCAAACGGGATTTTGAAGAGAATGGTTCAATGGAGAGAGTCACTCTATTTCTGAATCTGGTACTGCTTTGCTTAATACCATTAGCTTCCATGTTGTGAGTTGGCTTTTTGTTTTGTAAGTACATCCTTGTCAGCAAATTCCTATTAAGAACTGCGCCTTGGGAAACCTTTTGACATTTATATTTCCTTTATTTATTGTAATACAGGCCAATGATCCAACCATTGAGCGAATTATAACTCCACGAATTGCCCTAACAACAGCAGAATATCTAGCCTACGAATGTGGGAAGCATGTCTTGGTCATATTAACTGATATGAGTTCATATGCAGATGCACTTCGTGAGGTAACAATTCCATCAAACTTTGTCCTGTTGGCTAATTGATATCTCAATGTTGGCGTACTGTTTTCTTCCACCTCATCGTAGTACTGGCTTTGTGTGTGTATCAATGCCTCTGTTTATGGATGTGTATAGTCCATGTGAACTTTTCTAGGACCCCTTCCTCTCTGGGTTTAACGTGCTTCTTGAAGTCATAACACACATATACCTATGTAACACGGGTGCTCCTCTTAAGGAGGAGTACCCGCACGGTACCGGTACGACACTGGTACCGGTACGGGTACGGCCTCGGGTGCTGCGTTGACCATACCGAGTACCGTCAATGCACCCGAGGTCATTTTTGACCTTTTTCGGACTCGGTGGAGTACTCGCACGGTATTGGTACGGCCTCGGGTGCTGCGTTGACCGTACCGGTACGGTCAACGCACCGAGGTCATTTTTGACCTTTTTTGGACTCAGTCAAAGTTGATCGAGTCCAAAATTGTCTGACTTTAACAATTTTTACATTTCAACGTTTTAAACAATTTTAACGTTAAAATTTTTGACAAACCCTTAAACGATGACCGTCTTCGATCTTCAACCATCGTTCTTCGTCTTCAACCTTCACCAAAAGACATTGAGGAACGGCGAGCGGCGACAGTAGGTGGTGACTAAAGAAAGCCACCGGGTGGTAGGAGACTCAGCCTCAACCGCTCCTTCCATGTAAATCGTTGCCTGCAACCTCTCTGCGTCTCCTTTTCTTTCTCCTCTGTGTTCCTTTTCTTTCTCTCATCAGCCGAGGGTTTGCCGATTTAACCTCATGCTCGATCCCTCTTTGTTTCTCACCCTTGCCAATCATGAAACCCACGGCCAGGGAGGTCTCTTATTCAAATGAGGGTTTTACCAAACGGTGTTTCTGGTCAGAAGAGGAAAAAATTTTGCCAAATGGTGGTTAGCGTAGGTAGCTGGTCAGAAAAGAAGCACGCATTTGGATGTGTCTCTTATTCAATTTAAGTGGGAAGGTGGGATGATGGGTTGAAAAGGTGGCATATCTTAGTCGCGCTAGCATATCTGGGACCAGCTGTGGTGAAGGCCATTGCCCATTATTGCTCATCTCTTTTCAAAAAATTGTGGGATCCTAAGAATCCTTTGCATATATAGTTGTACATTACACTGAAAACATATATAGAAAAAAACATCTTCTGTTTGTTCTTAATTACTTTCATACTTTGTTTAGTAGTATGGTAGTATCTATAAATTTTGGATCATGATTTATGAATATGTTATTTTGTTTGCAATTTTTTGATTGTGTGAATATGTTATTCTGTTTGTAATTTTTTGATATATACTGTGTGTACGGCTGTCCCCCCGCACCCAAGTTTTTTAAAAATAGTCCGCACCCATACCCGTATGACATAGACATATGCCCATTCCCATGCCCTTCCAGACATACACATGTATACACGTGTGTGTATGTGTGGATGCAATGCATGTGATTGTTTTTGTGTGCACGTCCACATTTTTGGTGTGTATCCCTAATTGGCATACTGTTTGGTTCTTTTTCAGGTATCTGCTGCTCGGGAGGAGGTGCCAGGTCGCCGTGGTTATCCTGGATACATGTACACCGATCTGGCAACAATTTATGAACGTGCTGGTCGTATTGAAGGACGTAAAGGATCCATAACGCAGATCCCCATTTTGACCATGCCTAATGATGGTAAAAGCTGGAACTAGCACATTTTCTGTTCACAGAACTTGCATGATGCAACTGGTCATGCTGAGAATTTCTGTTCCTTATGAATTAGATATTACTCATCCAACTCCTGATCTCACTGGCTATATCACGGAAGGCCAAATTTACATTGACAGGCAACTTCACAATCGACAGGTAACATTATACTGGCAGGAAATTATTCTTGGGTGGAACCTTAGAAGGTTTTTGTTGTTTGGCTAGACAAATAGAGAAGCTAGGCTCTTAGTTTGAGGAACTTTCATCCCCTTCTTCCACTTTCTACCCTCTTCTAAGCCTAGAGTTCTGGTGATGGTCAAGTGTCCTGATTCTTTCTGAATGTGGCTTCTGCAGATATATCCTCCAATCAATGTCCTTCCTTCACTTTCACGGCTTATGAAGGTAAAAGATTGTATTTATGTTATTTTCCTGGCTAGATTGGCCATTGAGTTTTTATAAAATCAATTATTTGCCCTTAAACTCATCCTCTCTTTTGTTGCTCTTATCAATTTTGAGCAGCATGTACCTATCGTATCCAATTTTTTTATACACCTGTGCTTCATTGTAGAGAAGATGTGTCAAAAGCTTTTCTAGCCTAGGTCCATGAGGGTTCACAGAGAAGGGAAAAAAAATTTTCTTCTGCCTGTTGAAGTGTTGAATGGTAGCTCCATTTTCAAAACCAAACATGCAGATGTCCACTATCCGCTAGTTATTTTGAATCTGTGATTCACAAGTTCAGCGTCCTTTTTCGTAAAGCATGCTATGCCTTCCTTGCTGTGACCAGGATGAGTAGTCATCATCTGATTAATTGATGGAGTTTCCATTCTTCCAGAAAAAATTGAAAACCAAGCAGCTTCTCATCCAGGAGATTATGAAGCTATTATATTTGTCATGCATGGGCTCTTGTTACTGCAAATGCTTTATTGCATAATCTTTGTAAACTAAATCATTACTTTGAAACATGTGTTACGTGAATTCAGCACACGGTAGCTGCCTTCTCAGCTCATCTTTGCCAAGCGGGTTGCCAAGCTTATACAAACCAGCTGCTTGGCTTGATTTATACTTCTAACTAATGTGAAAAATTCAGTCTAGATGGTGAATCCTTACACTTTTTTGAGACAAGGGTATGATTTTATGATGGTCCGTTGCAGAGTGCTATTGGTGAGGGTATGACACGACGAGATCATGCTGATGTATCAAACCAAGTAAGATGGTCTACTTTCTCAACTTTAAATCTTGAATACTCTTCCAACAGGCTAATCGAAAAACTTCTCTGATGCAGCTGTATGCCAACTATGCCATTGGCAAGGATGTTCAAGCAATGAAGGCTGTGGTGGGGGAGGAAGCACTCTCATCTGAGGACTTGGTCTCTCTCTCTCTCTCCTTCTCTCTCTCTCTTTTCCCCCTGACTTCATGTGAACTCGTATTTGAAGTTACATGAGATGCTGTTCAGTTTGGGTATCAGATTTGACTTGATTTTTCCTGAAATGGAACTTCTGACAAGCGACAACGTTCAATGAATTTTATGCTGGATTCCTCATTTTTTAATTTCCTTGGACAGGCATGACTTCTCTCTGGTTACAAGGCTCTTTACTTACATTCATGATCCGTTCCAATTTTCTTGTGATGCAGTTATATCTCGAGTTCCTGGACAAGTTTGAAAGGAAGTTTGTCACCCAAGGTGCATATGACACTCGTGATATTTTCCAGTCGCTGGATCTAGCATGGACTCTTCTTCGCATCTTCCCTCGCGAGCTTCTGCACCGTATTCCAGCAAAGACCTTGGATCAGTTCTACAGTCGAGATGCTTCTCACTGATCATTTTTGTTAGCAACCTTAGTTGGATTTTGTACGTGGGTTTGGCCTCCGACCTGGCTATGTGCACTTTGCGGCTTCCGTCCCGAGGCGCCTTCTTAAACGTTAAAAGAAGACGAATAAAGCGGGAATGAACCTTGTTCAGCTAACTCCTATATCAATTATTCTTTTATTTCTGCATAAGGAGATTAGCCTAGTGGTATAATTTTTTGGTTGCAGTGTAAAATTTATGCTTGTATTATGTACCTCCTTCCTAATATTATGCTGGTAATGTATGTGGATCTCTCTCTTTCTCTCTCTCTCTCTCTCTCTCTCTCTCTCTCTCTCTCTCGTGACCTCCCTAGTCATCTCTATCTCACAATTGCTTAAGTCTAAAAGCTAGCTTCTACCAAGAAATCTGTTTCGCATCTATAATGTTTGAGGGGTTGAAAAAGCGATTATTCATGAGAAGGGTAGTTGCTGTTAACTAGATGTAGATGGAACTGGGGCAACTCGATGGAAACATACGCACACACATATTCTCTGACCTTCTTATCCTTTTCTCTTTTCTCGCGTTACAACTATTCATCAACAGTAAGATCGGTGGATCTTGAGAGCTGGGGAGTTCCTATGGTCAGGTTACTATTTATGTTTTTTCTATGCTACAAGACGGCAAGAGTAATTTTGAACAAAGAACAAAGAACAAGTCAAGTCATATACTCGACATTCATCTCATTTTTTCATCTTCATGCGGATTATATGCGGCAGATATAACAGATTTTTCAGCCTCATTCGGACCCGTCGCGCATCGAACGTGTGGTGGAGAAGACTGAACTACGAATCCTGGCTCTGCAGTTGATTCTGTATGCCGATCATGGTGCAACCACTGGCCTTGTTTTTTCAAAGGGCTACAGCTAGCAGCTGTGGTCCGATCCAGAGTTATCGTCAATAAAAAATGATACCAGAAGTCATATGTGAACAGATGTGTACTGGAGATGGCCACCGTTTCTAAATCTGCCTTCGATGCACAGCACCTGATGAGTCTAATACGGAGCAAAAACGCAATATCATAGGTCAGGGATAAAACTATACCTCTTGAATCTTCGCTAAAAGAAGTTTTAGATAAAATATGAATACGTTTAGCATGTTTGTGAATAAAAAAATAAAATATTGATTTTGTGTTATTAGAGTTTTCATCTGATAGGAGCCGTTCAATTTTTTATGGTTAAGAAAATACATTTGATCTCAAAAAATAATATTTGACTTAATATATTTCCTTACTTTTACTCATAAAGATAATATTTAGAATGTTAGATTAAATAAAAAATTACTTTGACGCTTTCCTAAGGATTCTGGTTTGACCCAAGTGGTGTAAGCTATGCACCAGGTTTATTTGCGAATGTTTTTCTGGTCTCTTTCTTCCTTTTCTTTCTTGTGTTTTTTTTTCAAGCACAAAAACCCTTGAAACTTCTAACAATGAACATGACAAAGTGTGAGCGCTCAAGGAGTCCAGTTGCGAGAAGAACGCCATGAAAATGTTAAAAGAGAATGAACAGGACCGAGACGATTTTGAGCAAATTAACCTTCACTTTGAGTTTCAGTATTTTGATTGTTGAGATTCTTAAGCTCGTTTAGCTCCCCTCACTTTTATTTTTGGTACCATGCAGAGTGGTAATTGGCCTTGAAAAAGTACTTAACACTTTAATTAATTATTTGTTACTATATCAGTTTTAATGAAGCTGGTTATATGCTAGTACTACCCTCATCAACCATTTTCGGTGGCTGCTAGTTCTTCGTTAATCTGACAAAGGGAAAATCCATACACAAACAAAAAGATGAAAAGTGAAAAAACCAAAGAGTTGTCAAAATCTCGGAGAGTAGTCTTGATCCGTGATTGGCTCGTAGCTGTCCTATACAGTTATCATTTTAAGATGCTTTTTAATGCACAATTGGGGTCGATGAGATACTCGACTCGATACCCCTCATCAAATCTAGTTTAATTTGGGAAAACTCTGTTTCATGATGGTTTTTTTATTTGGGTAACACATCAACGACTTAGTTTTTGTAAATAATCTGGGGGATGTCAGTTTTTCACTCATTTTATAAAACTAAGTTTTGTCAAAACTGGGTTTAACTCGAATTTAGTTTTGGTAGCACCCAAACACTATAAGAATCTAGTTTTGAAGCATCATTCAAATTTCTCTTATAATTTTAAAATATGTATTTTATTTTCAAAAATTATTGAAATGCCTCAAAATTCGCATGGTAGATATGAGCCCCATGTTGCTCAGTTGCACATCGGTTTTGGGAAAGGTTAACGAAAGAACCCAACAAGACTTACGAGCTAGGAGCCATGGGGGCAAGCAGAGCTTTAACCTTTTCCTTCATTTTTTTTTAATTTACAAATAAATTTTAAAAAATTTAATCTAATATATAGAAAAAATTTGAAAAATAATATTTGAATTTCCATCAAAATTTTAAAATTATAATTCAATTTCCTCATAAAAAAGAAAAAAAATCTCTCAACCCATGAGTTCTAAGCAAACTGGAACTAGAGGACCAAACCATAAGCGCTCCCAGTTTCACACCGCCGCTTATCACGGCTCACCTTTTCCAAGGGACAGAGACGACGACTTTTAGTTTTAGGTGGTTGTGTGCACGTTTCAAAAAAAAAAAAAAAAAAAAAAGTAAACAGAATAAATAAAAAAAAAAATTGGAGTCAAAAACCATCGGTTGTTCTTGCCAGTCTCGCAGGATCGGCCCCCAGGAATATCCAGTTTTCGTGCTGTCGCTGAGGCGGCAGAGATTCTTTTTCTTTTTCTTTTTTCTCTTATTTTACGTGTTTCTAATCTCAACTCAAATCCGCTTGACAACAAATCCTGCAACCACTTTTGTGTTATATTATTTGGACACTGTCGGGTCTTCCATTAACGACATTGGAATAGACGTTAATATGGTTTCAAAAGCAAGGGCTCACAGTTTTCCATGCTCTCAGCGATGCTTTTTTCCATAGCTCCAATGATTGAAAATTGAAAAATCAATCGCTAAAAAGCATTCTTAGAAATCTACTTATTTCGGTAACTTCAAAAGAAATTCCTTCAACTTGACAAGGGAGGCTTCAATGATAGATGGTAATGATGAAAAGAAAAAGATGCAGCCAATGTCTTGACAAAAAAATTTACATGAGGATGTCAACCATTTGATACTTTTCATCAAAAGTGTACTTCATTTAACCAAAAAAAACTACAGAAATAAATTTTTTTAAGCAAAAGATATATTTGAAAGTAATTTCCCTGCTCAAATACTTGTTGACATCAACAAAGTCAGAAGTTGATGACAATTGGGTCTTTGAATTAAAACTTGAATGGTTAAAGGATATAGTACAGTTGATCCAGTTAATGGTATACGAAAAAAACATGTCTTTAGTTTGATTTAGATGAACGCTATGTTTTTGTGTCTCAAAATGCTCGAGTATAGTGGCAGAGCCGCATATATGTTGGTGCGGGCAATTGCCCACGTTAGCTTCTCAATTTTCTGCCATTTTTATACTTCAAATTTTTTCTTTTTTAACTCGGCCAAGAATGCAATAGCTAAACTGACATCGCAGCAGTGATACAACCCAAAACTCAGGAGAGAATGAAGGGAGTTCTTTGGTTGTCCACCCAAAACTAAAGCTGGAACAAGGTATGAATAAAGGTCACATCTAGCGGCGATGGTTTGCCTTGTCATTTATGGCAAGCTCAAAGCTGACGCATGAGATCTCGATAAAATAAGCTCATGTCAGTGTTAAATTTGCTGTTCAAAGTTGTCGTCGAGGCAGCAGCGACGCATCCGCCATTGCCGTTGGATATTCAACGATGGATCTCCCGTTCACCGTCATGAAAGTCAAATACCACGCGGGAATAGTCTCACAGTTTTCTGAGTCCCGGAAACAACGAGACCGCAATTTCTATGGCCTGGCCGACCGTTTTGAACTTCCTTAAGCAGGAGGAGAAAATGGCTATAAAGCTCAGTCGACTCAGTCCTTGGCTTGTCCCAGAGCGGTGTCCCTTCAATCAAGCCGTGGGATTGGACAGTGAAGGAATTCACGCGATTCCTTATTCCAGTTGTCTATCTGAGGGCCAATTCCACGTACCAAGGAGAGAAAAGTGCCTTCTTTTCAAGAAATAGCCACAGTCGCCTCTGCATTCCCCGCCTCACCGCCTTTATCTTCGAAATTACTGGGATTTCGGGATCATTCCAGGGTCTGGCCGAGAGAGAGAGAGAAGGGAAAGTTGCAGAGCGACTCAGAGCCCGTGCAGAGAATTAAATTCTGTTTCTTTTTCCAGAGGGGCAAAAGGGTAGCTGGTTTTCTTTTGGAGGGAGGAGGAAGCTGCGCCTGCGACCCACCATAAGTGCTCGTCTTCCTCTGTAGGTGAACAGGGGAACAGAACTGGTGGGCATTTTAGGACGAGAGGTAATCATTCATCTACCTTCTTCTTCTTCCTCTCTGTTTCTCCGGAGAAAGACTGCGAAGATCCAAGTATGTTGGAAGGGAGGGCTTTGATTCAAGACACTGACATGCCGACAAAGATGCAGATCCATGCTATGACTTCTGCATCTCACGCTCTTGATCTCTACGACGTCTTAGACTGCAAAAGCATTGCTGCCCACATAAAAAAGGTGAGGTTTTCTTCTCTGTTTAACCTTTTTGTTGTCATTACAGTGGGATTTTCTCGTGCGGGTTTCTCCGTTTTCTTTCCTTCAATGAATTGGGTTTCTGCTTCTTCTGTCGTGTTGCAGGAGTTTGATGCGATATATGGCTCTGGATGGCAGTGTGTTGTGGGTTCTAATTTCGGTTGCTTCTTCACTCATTCTGAGGGCACCTTCATTTACTTCTGCCTGGAGACCCTCCGGTTCTTGATATTCAAAGGGGCCGGCAAGTGATCTTCTTCGCCATTTTGCTTTCTGGTGTCCGATATCTTGGTATCAATTTTGAGTTGCTGTATACTTTCGCTTTCTCCCTCTCTCTTTCTCTCTCGCGTTAAGAGGATGGGCCTGGATGTTCATCCCTGTTCTTCGACACACTTGCCAATATGGCACATTGTACACGTTTCATCCTGGTTTCTCTCTTTTTCCTGGAACTGTCAATGTATATTTGATCCGTGTTTCTCTAAGCCACCTTGTGCTGCGGCCGGAATGTGCTTATTGCTGATGAACTCGCCGGATTCCGGCGCGAATCAGATACTCCGACTGCCAACAACTCTGAATGAGGCCCACCACAAAAAATTGAATCACTGTGTTTTCATTTCCTAAGGAGTAGAATTCTTTTGGGGATTCTCGGCTCTGCTGTGGCGTAGCCTTGGCCACGTTTTCGTATAAGGCCAAACATCTTCACTATCAACGTGTAGAACTTTGGCCGTCGGGCGACTGAATATATCCCGCATACACATACGCATTCCGATTCATTGATGACCCATTCCACTTGCAATTTGGTCCATAAGCGGCTCTACTTGACAAATCTCTCTCTCTCTCTCTCTCTCTCTCTCTCTCTATATATATATATATATATATATATAGCAACCTCTCCATGTAGAGGACAGAAGATAGTAACATGAGGATGCAGAGGTGACACTTTGGTTTAGCGTATTCACTTTGAACTCTTTTATTCAGGCTTCGTTTTCAATGTTCTTTATGATTTCTTCTTTGCCATTTGATTTTCTTCTGTGCTTCTTAACTAAAAGGTGAAACTCAGATTAAAGAATAACATTTAGTTTATTTAATTTAGCGATACTTAGCGTCATTGGGCTCTCACTAATTAAAGAATAACTTAATTTATTTTTTTCTTAATTAAAGAGTAACATTTAACAGTATAGACAGTCCTAGTTGTCAAACATTAAGATTGGCAGAAATTCAAAAAGGGGCGCACATATAATTTTTTGACAACCAGAAGTTGGGTGTTTATTTGTTATTTGCCTAAAAGTTAACTGGTTCCTTATAGTTTGTTCGAGATTTTCTTTTAAAAAAAATAAGATAATTAGACAGGATACAGTTTTAAATTCTAGAAAACTGGATAACCAACTTTTGCAAGTATCCTGTCACAATAAATATGGAAACAACTAGAAATCCACAAGTATTAGAACATTAGTGTGGATTTAACGCAAGTAAAGTAATTTCCTAGACGAATAATACAACGTCAAAGTACGTTTCAGCTAAACGAATACAAAAGAAAATAACTTCAAAATAAAATAATATGAACAATTTTAAGTGGTAACAACAACAACTATTTCTGCAGCGTCTCCTGGAGATCTGCTGATCATTGTAGGTGGGAGTTTGAGGCTTTCTGTGCTTTAGATCCTTGTAACTTAACCAGTTTGGTAGCGGGAAATTTGGTTGCCAAATCACTGCACTACTCCTCTGCTTCTTGTTTCCGAGTTGTCAGAAGTGAAAGTGCAAGCTCATCCTCTTGTTTGTTTTGGGGGTCAAGCAGGGCGGCCGCCTCTGCAACGGTGGATTATTTCTATCTCCTTCTTTAAAGCCTTAAATCCATTGGTTAAGGCTCAGGAGCCTGGCGGATGCCATGATTAGTTCGTCCCTTTCATTAATCAATTCTAACAAAGTTGAGCATAATATCATTGTCGCTTGGATCTGTTGGAGTTTGATACGAGAAAACTAAATATTTCCAGAGGAAGAGAGCGAAAGAGAGAGGGAGAGAGAGAGAGAGATTTTGGAATGACATTAGCGGGAAGTGGGCCATAGAAACGGTCAGAAATGTGTTTATATATATATATATATATATGTGTGTGTGAATTTTATAGGATGTTGTTGGAATGTTAAAATTATAAAATTTATCAATAAAAACAGTCACTACATTAACATTAATAATGGTTTATTATGTGGGACAGTTTGTAGCGGCTGTGATTTATGGTCCCATTAATGATGAAATTTTTAATTTCAAACAGTCATCCTGTAACATATGACATCCGATGCCAGGTAGTTGCTTAACAGCTAAATTTTAAAAGTCTATGCAAAAATGATTATAAATCGCTGCTAAACCCACCATATATATATATATATATATATATATATATATATATATATATATATATATATATATATATATATATATATATATATATATATAATTCTTTTGTGTAATAAATTAAAAAAGGTACAAACATGGGACAAGTTACTTAAGAAAAGGGTGAACTCGACGGCCAAACCTATAATGTTTGGTAATTGGAGGACGTAGCATCAATAAGTCGAGGGTTGTTCATGAGCAAGTTCGAGCCAAGTTGAGTCAGCTCCAACTCGGCTCGAGCCGAAAATTGGCTTGAGCTGAACCGAACATTTTATTAAAAAAATTATTTTTTAAAAGAAGAGGCAGCATATACACTTGAACATTGAACCAGTCACGTGTATATTCATTTGAGCAATCTACTTTAAAAAAAAAAACAAATTTATGAGACGTATTTTATATATTTTCTTTATCCAGCTTAATCGAGTTTGACCAAGCGAGCCCACTTTGCTCGAGCTCGACTCGTTTAGGTTGTAGAGTTCATTTCTTAACTCGAACTCAACTCGTTTAATAAACGAGTCGCGTTCGAGCCAAGTTTATCGAGCGAGCTCGAGTCGTTGAACAGTAGATCATATGGTTTCAACTTTCAACAAATGAGCTAGAGGTATATACGACGTCAGTTCAGATATCCAAACCACATTATGTGACATTAAACTTGATCGAATTAAACGTTGGTTGGTCTGAGCCCAGCTGAGATGGTAAACGGGGCACTTCTTGCTGATATTATCCATAGGGTAGGATGTCAGTAGTTAGCTAAGCTGAGGCTGGGCATATCCCTACCAATTTATGCTAAGAATTGTTCCTCAGGTATTAATTCTTTTACTCTCTTTAACTCAAAGATTTCAATCCAAAACCCAAAGCAGCACCCAACTTGGTACTTGGGTACCTTTTGCTTCGTATGGTGCACAAGTTTCATTATCATTTATGTTCTTGCCGCCAAGTTTAGTTAAGTTTACCTGTACTTTATTGAATTATTTTATGTCTTTTGAAATTTTTAGATCCAATCTGGAAATCTAGTGCAATTATAAGCAATGCTCTGTCAACTTGGCCATAACTGAATGAAGAGTTTGACATCCAAGATGGCTCCTGCGATGGACTGGTAGTAATTGGATCTGCCAACTTATCATTGAAGTGCTGTAGTTGGCAAACCTGGTCAGTCGACTCGGATTACTTAGAAACCGAGTCACAAGTCAAGCACCGACCCAAATACAGGACTCGGTTTTGGATCTGTTGAATTGGCTGAATCAATTGAATTGGTTTAGGGTTTGCCATTGTCGACTGTATTATTCAGCACATCAGTATCACAAAAGATAAAACTGTAATTGTTTACTGATGTGCTATTTTAGTTTGTAATTGTGTTATTGTTTACTTGGTTATTAATTGTTACACATTTAATAGATATGTTTAACTTCTATTGGGTAGTAAAAAATACATTGCAAAACCTGATGGCCTGACCCAAACAAGTCGAAGAACTGACTCATGACCTAGATGTAGTAAGCTGATTCGTTCCAATTCATGGCTTTGCGAACCATATGTATTGCAGTCTACAGATTGAGTTTATGTCCTTTGCAAAATATCATCACACAAGAAATAGAGAATTAGGCAAACGCCTGTATACTGTTCTATGTGGAAAAAATTTTCCATGGTAATTAAATTTAGCGCTCGAACCCCGTAAAGGTGCAGATCTGGCAAATTGGTGAAAATTAAGTCGCCGGTTTGTTTTTTATGGGTGCTATTCATCTTAACTATGAACAGTACATGCATGACACTTTAGTTAGCAAGTGACCAACTCTCACATAGGTCTCAAAATAATCCTAAACCCTCCGAAAACAAGAAGAAAACAAGGAAAAAGAAACGAACTTCTGTGTTCCAATCAAATCAAACCCAGATGGTGGATAGGCCTCCGATCATATTATTAAAATCGAATAGTAAAAATCAAAAACTGCTGTTAAGTCAGGAAAACCCCACAACCAGTACAACGCACGAGTATTATACACGCTGAGCAAAGGAAAGAACAAATATTAAAAAGTCTCCACTTTCAATGCCATGTACCACGCCACTCTTTAACACGTTTCCTACTCATGTCTTATCTTGCAGGTATTCCTTTCTGTCATATTCTTCAGCTCTGTTGGGATAAACGAAACTGCAGGCTTGTCTCCTCTTGCTCAAACCCCACCGTAGCATGTGATTCTATTCCTCTTCACACTCTTCCGCCTCAAACATCGGGTTGAACGGTTCACACACATGAGCTTAGAAAATCAAGTTCAAATTCCTGCCTACAAATGATGTTTTGAACAGTTGGCTTTATGAAACCGACATAGTTTTCGAAACTCAAGAAATAAAAGTTCAAAATTTTCAAAATGCTGCGAAGCATGTTAAAAAAGATAAAGATCACGACAATCAAGAGATGGAGTAAAAAAATTTTATGTGAAATACGGATTTCTGTCGTACAATCAATTTCAAAGAATGACAGCTAATAAATAATAAGAGAAGTATAAAATAGTCGCAGATGATCAAATATCAGTGCATTAGCTAATTCAAACTGATCAACCAGGAAAGAGAATCAACTTTGCAGCTGCTTAGTATACGTCGGGTCAGCGTGTTTAAGGAGGAAAATGGGAAAAATCTTATTGTCATGATTGATATGAACTAATTACATAAATTTGATACATTCTGCTGGGTTTCTTCCTTCCCAGTTTCCCCAATGACATGCAACCTGACGTTTTTTAAAACATTTCTGCAGTTCAAACCTTTAAAAACAAGCACATCCGTTAGAAGAAAAATCAGGACAGACATAGAAGAATATGATCACGTGTCAGCTAGCACATAAATCTGCAACAGTTTCTTCAATCAGCTCGCCAAGAACAAGCATCTCCAACTGACAAAAGACTACATCCGACTCTTCCTCTGTTAATGCCCCACACTCCCAACCAAAGTCCCAGACACAGCTTGTATTGAGCCGTCTGCAGAGAAGATCTCTCTCTAAAATTAAGTAAAGATCATCCATCGCGCAAACATTATTGATAACTTGCAAACTGAATAAGGTCTCCAATTCTTTGCAGAGCTCTTCCACTAATACATCTGACAAGAACCTTGCCCTCTGCTTCTGCAGATGAAGCTTTGTGATTGTATAACGTGGCATATGTTTTTGGCTTTTATACTTCATTAGTTCGAATACACAATCCATCAGAAGCTTGTCGTTGCTTCCAACAAATTCCTTATAATTTGCAGGTGAAGAAAACATGGTAACTTCAATGTCAAAATACTCCTGAGCAGCACTTAGGAATGATGTGCTGTTCAGAAGAAACTGCTTTAGTTTGTTTATGCTACCAGCAACAGTGACTTCGGGGCATAAAATTTCATGACCACTCTGTTGAGAAGTTTCTTTGGTAGCTCTATATCTTCTACCACGATGATTCCTTTTCGATGTTTGCTCTGATAAAGCAACAGGCTTGCTTTCGTCAATACCTGCGGGAGAGAAAACAGAGTACATCAACCAGTTAGCTACAAGTTATAAAATTGAAGTCAAGAAGGAGCCACTGCGTCTAAATGGTACTCTCTTTTGGTAGTCCATATTAACCAATGGCATTACTGCTATACTTTGAACTTTAATGCAAATAATTCATGATGTTTATGACAGAATTCATATTGTACTTCCTGCGTCATCGATAAGATATGTATGTTGCGTAACTTCAGGATTCAAATATTCATTTAGGACTCTGGAAGTGAGAGCATTTTCGATCCTTGTGTCAAATTTGAATACTAGGTATTCACTGTTAATTACCTTCTTAACATGGATATGGCAGTGGATTCGAGGATTTTTATATTTTTTCAAGGTTCGCAACGTAACTGAAAAAATTAGGGATCGTGAAGAAGAGTGGGAATGGAGAATCCGTGCATATATGACATAAATGCGAGCGTATCTTGACTATAATCTTTCCAATCCACAAGTCACGTAATTCTAAAAGTCTTCAAGAATTTATTATGTCATGGGAGTAGCCCTTACGAACACTCCATAAATGCACAACTCTTCCATCAATAAGATTCACAGCCATTCTTATGCACTTGTTCTGATGACAGCTAACTATTTGTTGGCAAGGAGAAAAAACTATTGAGGACCTTTCATGACGTGAACTGCTATTCTAGACAAGGCTTGCCTCCTTCAGTATGCTTCAGCAGGTGGAAAGTGCAATATCAGATAGTTATGTAAGCTAAGATGGTTGAAGGTGAGAGCAATGCATTAATCCTGCTTTCCTTGTTCAATTTTGAATCCATGTCTGCAGATATTATTTATGGGAATTTCAGCTCATGATCAGTATCATGTGAGAAGGCCAGAAACATTCACCACGAGTGCTTTTAAAACCAGATGAAAAGAAACGAATTCTGCCATCTCAAAATGAATGAACGGATATAAACCCTGATTCGAGATTCGCTAATATGAATATAACAGAAGGATGAATGGTTTATCTTTGATATTAGAAACTCGTTTTAAAAGGACTGCCACTTCTGTCCCCCAAAAGTTTTATACCAGAAATGAAGCAGTAATGGGCATCTATGAATTAACAGACCACAAGGAGTGGTCAATAAGAAAAGAGATGACCAAGAATTCGATGCTGAAAGGCGGTTAAATATGGTGGAGCTGAAATGTAAAGAAAAGAAGAAATCATAAAAACAGAAATCAGTTACCTCGTGGGTTTCTTTTCCTCGAGCAATCTTTTGCTTCCTGTGCACCAAGTTGGTGGGGAGAGCTTGCAGTAGTAGATACGCAACGCTTTTCTACTCTTAAGTTCACGATCGTCTCATCTTTTTTGCACTTTGAACCAGCCTACAGTTTATAAGTAATCAGAACCAAATAGATATTGTTGCAGGACATAAAAGAAACAGAGGGAATTCTTCTCCAAGTGAAACTGATACTGTAACTGTACTAACAAAAGCAAGAAGCGTCTAATCGTTGAAGAAAATCCGTCACTACCATTTATCAGAAAAAGAACAAAATGAAACACATAAACCATGAATAGATGCTAACTTTGAGCTAAGCTGATCCGTTGGAAGCATTAGAGCGAAGTACCTGTAGATTTTCCACACCATTTAGGAAGAAATTGCAGCTTCATAAGGTTTCAAGTAAGAGCAACCGAGTAAGAGAATTGACCCGCGAAAAAGAAAACTAAGGTTCCTAATAAATTATTTGAGGATGGTATTTCATATATGAGAGAAGACGCTGGTGCAGGTTCGTCTAATTTCTATTAATTGAAAAGAAAGCACATAAAAGTGAGCTCATGAAAAGAAATTTACCATCTTGTTCACATGTTGTAGTTGTACTGCTGGTTTTGCTTTCTCTGTTCTTTCATTCTTCTGATCACAGGATTTCATCGGTTCACGTCCAGGTAAGCCGTTGGAGATGTGATTTCTCCGCGAGCTGTGGCAACGCCGAAGTTGTTCCTTCTCCGGATGCAGCTTGTCCAACGGCTTCCTTGGCATTGCAGCCTTCACTGCATCGGCCGGCCTTGAATCTGGCACAGGTTTCCGATCATGGTTCACTACCGACAATGGCTTCTTGGGCACTGTCTTGTCTTTCTCATCCCTAGTAGCTAGATCGTGCAACTGCTTCATCTCTGGTTTAACCGAGGTTTTGACATTGACACCCTGTCTGTCTGAGGTTCGTGCCTTTCTCGACTCCGCCTTCGGCTTCTTCTCTAGGATGGGCTGCTGTTCCTGAATTATCTTCTCCCTCTCTCTGTTCACTTTCGTCACCACCATCGGCTTTATTATCACTATAGGTGGAACTTCTCCTACAAATTTCCCACCACCCACCTTCATTTTCTCATTTTGTTTCTGGTCGAAGGTAGCAAACCGGGGTCTCCTAAAACTTTCACCATGGTTACCACCCCTGTTTAGTAAACCAGTTAACTGCATACTTTCAATGATCTCCTTCAGTCTCCTCCTCCTGGGCACCATTTCCTCAAGCAGATGATGGGAAAGCCTCCGCATTGGCATGTCCATGTCGCAGGATGGCTTTGGTCCATTAGAACCTCTCCTTCCATCAATTCTCACCGATGCTACAGGAATCTTACGGCCCAATTTCGGTGGCATCTCTGTCTTTTTTTGCTCGTGTTTACGACGAGGTTTCATTGGTTTTTCCATCTCACATTTTCCTGAATCCTTGTCCTCTTTGCCTTTATTCTCCGTTCCTTGATCCTCTAATGGAAGTTCTTCCAGACCCATGAGTCTGGCAATCACGTTAGGCATCCTTACCTTCTTCTTCGCAGGAACAGAATCACTGGTACTTAGAGACAGGCAATCTGGCGACGCTCTGCCTGTCTCAGAGGGAAGAGGCAGCAGGTTTTGCCTTACAAGGCTCTTCCTGATAATATCTCTGAGCTCTTCATAGCAATTTCTCGACGAGCCACCAGATGAAAAACTCGGCTGCACGCATTCCCTCTGACAATTGTGAGCTCCTTCAGTCCGATCACCAAATCCAGAATCGCTCTTCTTTTTGGCCATTCTCTTTGTCTTCTATCTAGAAGATCTGTCAGCGGTTCAAAATTCCACTTGCGCTCTCTGGTCTTCTTTCCCGGTGAAACTTGAGTCAACTTTTGTCATTTGGCACATCTCGGAGCACGGAGCTTCATTTTCTTGACATGGCCACACATTCACAGACAAATATCACAATCCCTGCTCTCTGCAACCTTTCAAATCAGGATCAGATTCTAAAGGACATAAACTATTATAAAAGAAAAATGTGCATCGGTTTGATCAGAAAAATCCAAAGGATTCAAACTCCACAGTGTCGCATGCTTGTATCCATGGAACCAGCGGTTCCTCACAAGAACTTCACGTCTGATAAAGATTCTGCAGCATATTTGAGCTCAGAAAAACAGCACACCAGGACGCTTTCACGAGATGGGGTTTCTCTTGTTTGAATGGTTTACTCAAGAATTCGGAGGGAGGAGGCCATAGAAAGGGTGCCCAGCGGGCATGTGATTGAGCATTATTTAAGGAGATCTACAGCTCCTTGCTTGCTCAGGTATCGAACGTACGTGCAGTAGAGACAATTGTGGAAAGACAGAACTACCAGAATTTAATAAGTCGCCGCTAGTATTTTTTCAAAGGTAGCAGACGCGCTACTTTACTTTGCATCAATGACCAACTTGTCCACCTTCTCCCCCACCCTCGCCGTTGCTCACCGGGTCAAAACCAGTTGTCGGTCGCTCCGTCCACGGTTGGGGAGTTGATGCAGTATCACCGACTTGGTACTGCGTGATTAAGGAAAAGGTAGACAGCTACTTTGTTTGTCCCCTCTTTCTCCTTTCTTTCAGATTTACAAGTCTTTGGAGCCAAGCAACATAGAAGTTGGTAGTGCAAATTGCGTGTTATTCTTCTTCATCGATCTGTCTTTCTGCATGTGAACACCCCAGATTGGTTTCTGTTCAAGATTACTGTGGTGTGGACCATAACAGTAGAGATTGCAGTCAGAACCGATGATTCCATTACCAACTTCATTTCTCATTTACCTCAAGTAATCCGTGCTTTACACCAAAGGCCATATAGGGGCGTAGCCAGAATTTCATCTTTAGTGGGGCCGAAGAACACCGGCTCCTCCGCCATTACTGTGATCGATCAGAAACCAAGAACACTAAGATATTTTAACCTCTGTAATCTGTGACATTTGATATATGTTTCGCGCTATACTGCTATAGATTGGCTGGAGAACGCAGTATACTGCAACAATACAAAAGGAAGGAAGCGGATACACCAACATAGATATTCGATTCAAGTTGATGCGCATCTTTTCATGCCAGCAGGGTCAGAAAATGTTGAAACAATTGAGTTCGATCTTTTAACAGTGAACATGTCAATGTGGGGAGGTGGGGATTAAGAATTAGGGACAGAGGAAGTCCACTGAACATCCTCAGTCAATGCAGACAGCCATTAAATTATTGAAAACGCTTGCCTAATATTTTCCATGACCATCTTCCACTAGTCTTTAATTTCTTAACCTTTTATGGGAATTCAAGACGGGACAAACCTCAGGCCCTTGTGAAGTGGCAGCCGTAGGCCCACAAATCTCCCTCAGGCATTAATCTATTTTACTGCAATCTTTCTTTTGTTGAAACTGAAGAGATCCAATCATTCCAAGAAAGGTAATACAAAGTGAAGAAAAGTTGACTTCTGAGAACTGATTTATAAGACTTAAAATAGGGAGGAATAGACCCAAGTGGCCCGGTTCGAATTCGATCATTCCAATCGTTACAAATTCAATTCTGTGTGCCCAATACGGCTATATCTCATTTTTTAATCACTTTTCACATGATCAATTTTTCTTATATTTTTGCCTCGTATTTTTCATTTGGAAAAAACAATATAATTTTTTTCTGGGCCGATTCAAGAGCGTCTTCTATTCCAATTGGACTCGGATGATTCCTTCAATCTATTCGAAACTGATTCCATTTCAACAACCGACCTTAACATTGCTTACCAGTTCAAATTACACTTGAATATAGAAAAAAAATGCCATATTGAGTATCAAACATGAGTTTAAAATGCCAACAGGGGCTCCTTGTTAAGAGGTTGGATTAACTCATTTAAATTGAAGAGGTTTAAGCTAGCATTTAATACTCAAATGCTTATTGACATTAAAGGTTTACCAAACCCAGCATTGCCCATATTGGAAAAAGAAAAAGAAGGAACAGCTCAAGGCTTTGAGCTAAAAAATGAAGAGAAAGTTGCTCCACCTAGAATAAGTCTGACACCCTACAGCCAAGAGCAATGTGCTTTACCTTGTGTGGCAAAGCAATTCCTTGCCTACCAACCAAGTCAGCTCCAACACTTCTTATTGTCCAAGAATGGAATCTGTCTCACTTTCTCCTTTCAAGTGCATTTCAACGTGAGTATCATTTTCTCTTTGATTTTTATAGAATTTATCGTTTTTACTGCGATTAAACTGTAACTGTAACTAAAGCTTAAGTTTGGTCCAACTCTTATACTAAAGTGATGAGTTGTAAGCTACGTAGGCACCCCAAGGAGTGTGGCATAACTGATTGAGCCAGTAGGTCGTTAGTTTGATTCATGTGAGTGCTACTCTCTTGGACTACAAACAATGACAATGTTGTCATTCAAGTCTCGAAACAACCCTAAACCTCGAATAAAAGGGAAGGCTTTGGTTTATCGAGTATCCCACCTCCTTCCTCCCTCCTAACCTACTTAGGTGTCTAAGGAAGGGCCTACCAGCGTGGCTTAAGTAATGTATATTGAGTAAAAACAAAGGTACTAATCTCTTCCCTTTGTTGAACGGCAAATTTGTCCCAATCTTTTCACCCTTTTGCCTTAACCCACTATTTGTTTTTTACTCGCCAACTTCTACCGGAGTGCTTTCCTCTAACAGCCTTCCGGTGAGTGAAAACAAAGGTACTAACCTCCTTCCTTTGTGGAACAGCAAATTTGTTCCCGTCTTCCCACCCTTTGGCCTTACCCCTCTATTTGTTCTTCACCCGCCAACTTCTACCAGTGTGGTGCTCTAACAGCCTTTCCGGTGGCTTATCCGTAGAATCTGCCCCTAATTTGTCTCTTAGCATCATATGGATATATTCTATGAAGACCCATTTGGTTCATGCGATTCTATATTCATCTACTTAGTCTTCGGAAGCCGCAGCAGTCTTTTTATTTTTCTGAGCTCCTTCAACTTGAAGGTCTCAACTCCAATTAGACTTCTCTGGTCTCCAGTTTAATTTTCTAGCCTGGCGGATAGAGCTCTTGTTTGCAGCATACGGCAATTCTATATGTCGCCGTAACCAATAAAAATATATTTTAAATTCTTGAAGAGTCTTGATCGAATAAGTATTTGATGATTTCTAGTTTTCATCTTTCCATGTGGGTGGTCACCGATCGCAAGCAGACGGGAAAGAATATGCTTTGATGCAATGCCTTACATGTGGGGCTGCAAAGAGGTTGAGTATGGGGAGTTTAATATGTTGATGGTGAACGAGCAGGTCACTGTTGAAGTTGGTGCATTAGGGAAGCACAAGTAGAAAGTAGAGCCTTTTCACCTTTAGGAATGTATTCAATGTGGAATGTACATATAAATTTTCATGTATTATAACGTGAGGTCATTTTTTGGTAGTGAAGTACCAATAAGAAAAAAAAGGGATATGTGAAACCAGTGTTTAGGATTTTATCCAAAAGATTAACTCTTAATGGAATATACAAATCGTTCATGTAAACCAGGTTTCATGTTTAGATAATTCGTAGGAGAATTAAAATTAATCTACCGAATATCGGATGTTGCCAAATAGTTAAAAACTAAGATACCATTATTCAAATAATCATAAATTATTGCTAAAAGTGCATGCATGCTTGAACTATTGCAGAGTTATAAACAGTCGTGTATGCTCTAACAACAAGTTTATTTTTAGCCATCCAACTACATCGTCTTAGTAGATTTAAATTCCCTCAAGTTCGATTCTATTGCCAGTAACAAAAAGGTGATGTCTTTCACAGCATCACCCATATGGCATCAAAGATTTGCAAATCGCTTCTTTAGAAACTATCTGTGCGTCATGAGCTCGTAGCCTGGGGCAGCATTTCCTGATGCATACATGTAAGCGTTTACCAATATATATATATATATATACACGCTCAAGACTTGAGGTAACTAGTGGTCCAATTCGCATTCACCTGGCCCCAAGATCAGTTCTGTGAAATTCTTTCTTTAATGGCGAGCACCATTTCCTTTCCTTCAAAAACAGCACATATGATGTTGAAAATCTAATGGGGGCCGACTTCAAGATTCTCCTCCAGGAACTATTTGCTGGTAATTCTGATCTAACCAGTGGAAAGGAAATTAACGGACATTAAAAGAAAGTACTGTTTGCTACTAGTTTTGTTTTTTTATCTCTTCCTTAGGTCACTCTTTCTTTTGTACTGTTTGTTCATGTTTCTGCCGGATTTTCTGCATTTTTACCCGAATGCCAGTTCAGATAAGAGCTTTCTCTTGCTATGTGGCGATAACATCTTCCTTTTTTTTTATCCAAAACCGACCTTGGTGAAAGAGACAACCATATCTTCATATGAAGTCGATGAACTTTTATGTTGGATAGCCTTATACACCCATTGCCATCATTAGAGACCAAAACAGAAGGATAATCCGGAAAATGCTGATAGATGTTCAGAGTGTGGTTTTCCGGGTCATTTCAAACCAAATAATTGAAGGTACTGTGGAAAAACTGTCACAAATTACTTATCATAACAAAGTTCTTCCTGCAAAATCTGATTTACTGAAAAGTAAAACTTGGTATTGTTTGTCTAGGAACAATCTTATTATGACCGGTTTTATATATGTGGAAATTGGTGTTTTCTAGACAAGTTCAAACATCTCTCTTTAGACTTTTTTGCAGATTTTATTAATATAGTAGTTCAGATTTGATTTATCTGCTAACTGGATCTGTTGAAGGTTGCAACACCTAAAATTTTACGAGCCATGGAGCCGGACATAATGGGAATCCAGTTCCTTTAGTAGCTCAACTAGGGAATTCCGAAGCCTTATAATAACGGGCAGGCAAGGTAAAAAGAAAAGTCACCTTCTCTCTCTTTGCAAAGTGAATTAATCCCTTGATAAGGGCAAATACAAGACCATAGTTAGTAAAATATTAGAGATTCACATGAATGAACAAGAGTTCCATTCACCTGACAAGAAAGTTACACTTGGATGTTCGAGGTTAAAGAAACTCAAGAGGTTGTATTTTGGGTGAGCATGAGAGCCGAATCCCCCAACCAACCCCTTGTCCGAGGGAAACAGAAACTTAAGAGATTGTTTAATTTGTTTGATAAAGCAAGTGTTCTGTTCCATCCGTTCCACCTTTTAGGCTGTGTTTGATTGCTTGCATTTCTTTTGAGCATGGGAACTGAGGTGCAAAAATTTTGGATTTTTTGTCGCACCCTTCAAGTTTGACTGGAAAAGAAATGGAATAAAGTCCAAGAAAAATAGTGCTAAATCTGATGTATGCAGGTCATTTTGGTAACCCAAACTTAATTTCCGGACTTATTGTCAGAGCAATCAGACATGCCCCTGATGAGAACTGTTTGCAAATGCTGCAGTCAGGACGGAACCTTGCAGATTTGAAAAGCCTAAAATGGAGCTAATTAAGTTGAATATGGTCTACTAAGTGGGCGACTTTGAGGTCTAAGAAGGGTTACATATGCTTAAATCGAATCCTTACCTTAAGGGTGTGTTTGATAGTTTCAGATCTAAAATTTGAGTCTGATCTATGATATGTCTGTTTTGGATCTCAAATCCACGACAGATGAAATCCACAATTCAAACAATAAGTGGGTTTCAGCTCGTCCACGTACCATGGATCTGTTTGTTGAACATTAATCTTGGGTTTGAGGTAGAAACGTGCAAGAATCCAGCCAGAGGCTTGAACTTACCCGTGTAAGTCTGCTCAAGCTCGACTCATTTATTAAACAAGTTGAGTTTGAGCTAGAGTTAAAATTCGAGTAATAAATGAGTCAAGTTCGAGTTATATGAGCTCGACTCTTTTAAACTCGACTCGTCTCCTTTTTTTTTTCAGTTTTCCTGCCGTCTTTTGAGACTATCCCTCTTTTTATTTTTTATTTCTCCCTCCCTCCCCCTTTATTTTTCTATATCTCTCTCGCTCACATTCTACTTCCTTTTCTTATTCTTATTCTTCTTCTTCTTCAACCTCCCACCTCCTCTTTCTATCGGGCTACAATTGCAAATCGCAAGGTTTTATGAATCAATGTATAATTGTTTTTTAAATGTAAGCAATGAAATTTAGGTTGATACTCTTCACACACTGTTTTCTGGTGAATAACTTATGATTTAGAGAACAATGGAATAATATTATAGTTTTATCCTCCGGAGCCTGAAGAAGATGAATAATCATCATTTACCGACAAGTTTAAACGAGTCGATCTCAAGCTCACACTTGGTTAACGGAGTTGAGCTTCAGCTTGCCTCATAAAGTTCGGCTCGAGCTCGAGTCGAGCAACATATGAGTCGAGCAACATCTTTGAACATTCCTAGTTTGAAGAGGGCTGGATCATGAAACCGACATTACGAGTAGATCTCAGCTCTGCGGTAAACAAATGTGGCCTACAGGAAGGACGTTTGCAGCAAGACAGCCATGGTGCCAGCATCAACAAGAGTGGCCAGAAAAGATTACATGAGGAGGAAACAAAGATTTACAAGCGTACGTCGCTAGCAAAGTCCCATTCATGCATGTGCATTGTGAAAATGCGTACAAGCTGAACTTATCACGTACCATAGTAACAACATACCATCTATACATGTAAATAAAATGAGCACCGACATTGTAAAAGATCAATTATTTGTAGGTGGAAACTCTCGATCGATCACCGACTAGGACCGGCTGCATTTGTCAAAGAAATTAATATCTTGATACGTGGACGGGAAATGCATGAATATTTGAACTTGAGACCCTCTTCTGTGCACCATCCGTGAATAACTTTCACCTTTTAATAGTCAGGGTTCCTTTTTTAACAGAAAGATACATTTAATAGTTTTTATCGTGGAATTTAACAAAACTGAAGAGATCATTAATTTTTAAAACTATTGCCATAGTAGTGGATCGAGTTCCAAGATTGATGCACCGCGTACGTCCTGAGTTGTTCCATGCTGCTGTTGTCCTCTTAAGACATGAATAAGCCGTGGAAATTGGGGTCCTCCCCAAGTTCAGTGTGCGTAAACTGAAAAGGGAAACCTTGGGCCTTTGCTATCGGAAAAATTAGTAATATTGGTCTACCGCATTTGGAGGATAGATTCAAAAACGATTAAAAAACAACTTTGTGATTTGCAAAATGAAAGTGATTCCTTAGAGCTGAGGGGAATAGGTGCCACCGGTTGGCTAGTGAATTGAGTAAGAATTCAATGATAATGATCAGTTTAATTTACATGGGTGGGTACTATTCATTTGGACTGCAAATAATGGTAGTGTGACACTCTAGTTAATAGGTGTTTTTATGGATCGATTCAGATCTTGAAGCAAGTATAGACCCCAATAGTGGGAGGAAAGGGAGAGGGCCTTGGCACTTCTTCAGGAGGCCTCCGCTTATTGGAAGAAGTGCTTTTAATAATGGTAGTGCGACACTCTAGTTGATGGGTATTTTTTATAGATTGATCCAGATCTTGAAGCAGGTCTGAACTCCAAGAGTAAGGGAAAATGAGGGAGGGCTTTGACACTTCTTTAGAAGGCCTCCGCTTACTGGAAGAAGTGCTTTCAATAATAGTAGTGTGACACTCTAGTTTATGGGTGTTTTTAATGGATCGATCAAGATCTTGATACAAGTCTGGACTCCAAGAGTAGGGACAGAGGGGCAGGGCTTTGGCACTTTTTGAGGAGGCCTCCGCTCACCGGAAGAAGTGCTTTCAATAATGGTAGTGTGTGTTTTTAATGGATCGATCCAGATGTTGAAGCAAGTTTGGACCGTGGCGCGAAAGGGGGAGGGTTTTGGCACTTCTTTAGGAAGGAGGCCTCCACTCACCGGAAGAAGTGTTTTCTTTAAAACGACAAACAAAGAAATGAAGCAGAAAAATATGTTAAAGTTGCATCAAAGTAAGGTTATCATGTAATCTGAAGGAATTTATCAGAGGGTCTTGATTGACCCGTCAGTGGGGTGGCACACTTTTTCTTTTTTCACTTGGCTCAAGCACAAGAAGACTTACTTACTCATTTTGATTAATATAATGGGTTTTGATCTATAGCTTTTACAGAAAATTAATTTGAATAAATAAATAAGATGAGAATAATTGAGAATTATGATAAAGGCTAATTTCAAATCGAACAAAAAAAAATAGCTTCCAATGAGAAACGAGCCCATTAGTTTCTAGTTTCTTGGACGTGCTTTTAAGAAAATGAGAATATTCTCCTTGAAGAAAAAGTTTCTGGTAAATATGCAGTTTGATCAGTCACTAAGCTCGAGTCTCGCAACAATCTTAATCGATTATATCTCCTAAAAGGGCAGGTTCACACTTCAGCAACACATCCACCTTTAGCTGCAGGAAGCTGGAAAATAACGTAAAAAGAAATTGTATTGCAAGCATTAATATGCCTATTAATCAAATTAGATCCTTTTTATTTGAAGCAACTATAAAGCATGGTTCAGCATTAGCAATAATCACAAAATTGCAAATAAATGAAGACATTATTATAATTTATAAATTGCAAATAAGTAAGGACATTATTATAATTTATAAATTGCAAATAAGTAAAGACATTATTATAATTTATTCATGCAAAACCAAGTTTGATGCAAGCATATCTAGGTCTAATAAAATACGCCACATCTGCGCCAAGTATGACAAATTCAGAGACATAAAACACAAAACAGTTTTTTATTGTAAATTTCTTATCTTTTGTTACTTACATAAACTACAATAGTTTATAATAGATCATTTTGGTAATTTCAAGAAACAAATTTTTTAGAAGAGAAAATTTTAAATTTCCATTTTTTGATGGATTAAAAGTGTGACAAATAAGAAAATGTGTTACTGGATAAAAATTTGGGTTGGATAATATAGGAGATTTAATTTGAATTAAGCAGAATTGGACCGGTACTTAATGATCTTATCGTCAACAACTAATGTAAGCAGCTTGTACATAAGCTAGTGACATCTAAATTTCCTGGTTAGGATGCTGCAGAATGCTTTCAAGTTTGAAGGTCTCAGAGTTCAATAACCAATTTCCTCTCTTGCCACAACAAGAGAGAACTTACAATTAGCCTCGTCTTGTGAATTTTTTCTCTCTTTTATCTTTCACAATTCATCATCTGATTAAATAAAGGCCATACAACACGAGCTAATCAATCTCTTGATGTTCTATCGTTCTTATTAGACTATATCCAAGGCTCTTCAAGATGTGCTTTCTCGTAGAATCCAGGGGTCTAATGCAAACGGTTGAAGACCCTGACAGTTAGTGATTAGAGCTGTAGACATGCATGAATACAAGTTTCATTCTAGTTCTTTGTAAGGTAAAAGCCTAGAATTAAAGATAGTCTCCCTTTCCAAGAGTGGTTTCTCTTGTCGATTTTTTCCAAAACAATTGCGTCTAACAAGGACTCTTTGATCGTTGTTCACTTGAAGCTGTGTAATGGTAACGTCCAAAGCAAGGGATGATCCCCCAGCCTCCCACAGGAGAACAGACACCTCCCAAAGAACCAGTGGTGGGGAGCACGTCAAGTGGCCTCATCTCCATGCTTGGTCGCCCTCCATTCTAAGCCAGGAGGAGGAGGCCAACTGACTCGAAAATGTTTGAGTTGTGAGGAGAAGAGATGGCTAAAAAAAGGAGAAGTCAACCGCTAAAATCTCTCCTGCCAGCCCTGCCAACGGCCGACCAGATGGCTTAGTAGCTCTCACATTCTCCTTCCTGCCAGCCTCGACTTCCAAAAACAGATGAGAGGACGAAAAGAAGAAGAAAAAAACACAGAAAACCAAGAAAAAGTAACACCAGAAACGGGCTCCTTTGTCTTCTTCCAAAGGGCCCCTCTCTCTCTCTCTCTCTCTCTCTCCCTCTCTCTCTCTCTCCCTCTCTCTCTCATGAAATGAATTGAAGGGAGGGAAAAGCTGAAGAGGTTGGTATTGGTGCAAAACACAGGCAACTTATGACATTGCAAAAAGAGGGAGTTGGTGCCTCTTTGCTGTTAATTCTTTTGGGAACTGTCAAGAAGGCTTGTGGGCGGTGATAGAGGAGGAGGAGGAGGGCACTTGAGATTTTCAAATGTTTATGAAAGGGATGTTCGAAGGCAGGCAAACACACAGCGTGGTGTTGGAACCCACCAGCAGTACTTCACCAGAAGAGAAGCAGTTGTGCAAGAGCATTAGCTCCAGAACATTCAAAGAGCGAGGTGCGGAGAATCCGGTAGGATGGCCGCTTGGACTATCTGCTGAGAACGGCACAAAATCAAAACCCAACAAAGATGCAGGTGGAAAGGACAAACCACCTTCAGGCAAGTAAATGTTTGAGCTATATGCCGTAAAAAGAGGACAACCAATTAGTAGCCATTGATTTCTACTCTTTTAGAGTTTCAAGATTGAGCATGCCTGCGTTGAAAATTTTGAAGATACTTTTACGTAGAAAAATCCAAATGGTTTACAACCAATGCAGAAAATGAGTTTCTGTTTCATCCTGTGCCATTCTTGCAGACCTGGATCAGATTAAGGAAAGGTTTGCTAAATTGCTCTTGGGAGAAGACATGTCTGGTGGTGGGAAGGGGGTTTCCTCTGCATTAGCCCTGTCCAATGCAATCACTAATTTGGCAGGTTTGCTTGTTATCACATCACCATCGTTATCACAATCTAGAACAGCTAGAAACTTGTTTATGTTACGTGTCTTAAGCTTATGCAACTCAATCATGTAAGATGGCATTATGGAACAGCTTCTGTATTTGGTGAACAATGGCGGTTGGAGCCCATGTCAGCGGAGAGAAAAGCAAGGTGGAGAAAAGAAGTCGATTGGCTTTTGTCTGTGACTGATCACGTTGTGGAATTTGTTCCTTCACAGCAGAAAGCGAAAGATGGATCCTGCATGGAGGTAAACATTAATTTCCAATAAGAAACGGAAGCTGCGCGCAGATAGGCCTTACAGAAAGAATTGCTATCCCCTTTGCATGATCCTGAACTCCAATAATTGCACCACAGGCATCACTCTGCCTAAGACAAGGAGCAATTGACTCCAGAAAGGGGCCAGGCTGGTGTGGGCAATTGCCCACACAAACCCCAAAAAACTTCCTATTTTTATATTGACATTTGTGAGCAATTTTTCTCATTTACATATTGGTGCCTCTTAAAAGCTTGAAACTTTATACCTCGTGCCCTTTGGCCAGAATTTTCTGGCTCCACCCCTGGCTCCATATGGCCGCCAAATGACCCATAAACTGAATGTAAAGTTAGAAGGCCAGAGCTATTATCAGGGCTTCAACATTCAGTAGCATATCACGCTATATTACCCAGTTCTAGTCATCAATGCCATGTTCTGCGCTTTCTAGAGCAAGGTTCTTATATTTTTCTAAATGTGCTTTCCTCATAAAAGCTTTCAAGAAATTGTATTTTACAAAGTCTGGCAGCCCATGCTGTTATAGTTAAAATAAAAAACAGTAATAGGTAAGACACTAAAGGGGCCCTTTGGAAATGAGAACAATCACTCTGGCAGATTCATAGGATACCATGTTACAATATTTCATGAATTTGCTTCAACCCTTGACACAACACACACAGTAACTGTTGTCAAATGGCCCCTAGGAATATGATAAAGGCAGTATGCCATTTTAATTTTTTTCACATCTTCTCATGATGCTTTTACATGCTACACCATGTGGCTCCAAAATGTTAATATATATTATCCGGATATTTTCAAATTCTTGGCAATATTGTGGCTGGTAGCTGCATCTCATCAAATCTCTTAGATCTATAGAAGACGAGCCAAGTGCCGAGCAGGTCACCTGTTGTTGTAGCTTGTGAATATCAAACACCATGAAGGACCACGTATTTATTTATTTATTTATTGAACCACCATCAGTACACCGACAAGCCTCTGAGAGGCATATCCAAGTGACGGATGAATGTTGCATAAAACACTGAAGTGGCCTGACCTAAATTCATGCATGAAGCTAGTTCCGTTCCGGTTGCATTCTCTTACATATAAGCTCTTCCAAACATTCTGTACAGATAATGATAACACGCCAGCGGAAGGATCTGCACGTAAACATTCCAGCTCTTCGGAAGCTCGATGCCATGCTAATCGTATGTATGAAAAGCTCTTCTGCTTCTTTGTCAACTCCATGATCTGCATGACAGTACAACCGTGCAAAGCTAACTACCATCCATCTATGTTTGGTCTGAGCAGGAATACCTCGACAATTTTAAAGATCAGAATGAGTTCTGGTATGTTAAAAGGGATGAAGATGATGACAAAGGGGATGGAGAACAGAGACACGGGGACAAATGGTGGCTTCCCAGACCAAAGGTCCCTCCAGAGGGACTCTCTGATATGTCCAGAAAATGGCTTCAATATCAGAAGGAATCTGTTCAACAAGTGTTGAAGGCAGCAATGGCAATCAACGCGCAAGTTCTGTCAGAGATGGAGATACCTGAAGCCTACATTGAAGCCCTTCCAAAGGTAATAGACTTCTTTAACATGAATCTCATAAATGTCGCTTGGATTCCATTATTCATCTGATGCCAAGTGCCACAGCTGTAAACAAAGAAGAAATTTTGTAATGCTTCCTGTTTCACTGACTAGTGACATTTTGCTTTTGGTGCAAAGAATGGACGAGCAAGCTTGGGAGATTCAATCTACAGAAGCATCACGCTGGATTGCTTCGACCCCGAAGAGTTTCTTTCTACGATCGATCTTTCAACAGAGCACAAGATTTTGGACTTAAAGAACAGGATTGAAGCGTCGGTTGTGATTTGGCAAAGAAAGATGCATAACAAGGATGTCAAGTCAACATGGGGTTCTGCTGTGAGCCTAGAAAAGAGGGAGCAATTTGAGGACAGAGCGGAGACCATCTTGCTTCTTATTAAGCAGAGATTTCCTGGGATTCCTCAATCCGCTCTAGATATCAGCAAGATACAATACAACAGGGTCAGTACAAGATCTGTTGAACTCATACTCTTTCTTGTTCACCTTAGTTTAAACCACTTCAGCCATTCTTTTTGCAACGAAGTTTACTTATTTAAACACCCTCAGTCCTCACCGTGTTGCAGAAAAGATCATATTTCCACGTACCTGCATGTCGGGTATAGTTAGTGCATTTGCATCTCAGCTACGCATACTGACACTTGCTCTTCCGTAAACTTTTCCGTAGAACCTCACAATTTTCAGGAAGATAACGCCAATCTGATGTTTCCTCTGCTGCAGTGTTTAGGTTCAGCAGAAAGACTAGTTTTCTTCTTGGTTAAGAATCTGAATTGAGAACTGCTTGTTGCTGGTATCTAAATCCATTGTTCTGCTTCTTGATTTGCAGGACGTTGGTCAATCTGTAATAGAAAGCTACTCCCGAGTACTGGAGAGCTTGGCATTCACAGTCATGTCCCGAATCGATGACGTTCTCTATGCAGATTCCCTCACACAGAGCCCTTCAAAACACCACCGTAAAGCTTCTTCTGGTGCTGAACCTATAAAATTAACTACAGGGGAAGAAGCAGAAAAGAACTTCATGGAAAGTGGCCCAAATTCTATGACACTGTCCGACTTCATGGGCTGGAATTTGGATCAAGAAACAGATGTAAATGATAAAACAGGGCAAACCGAAGGTGCCAAGTGCGTAGATGACGGCAAACTATTCTCAAAGCCTGTCAACCTTATAACGAACATGAGGTTCATCGAGAAACTTGAGAACTTTGGTGGCCTCAGAAGTCCATCATCACGACACTGAAATCTTCACATAGAGAAAACGTATAGAAAACAGCACAAAGTGGAGCTTGTCATAGTCACAGAAGATTCACGACCACCTGCCATTTCTGCAGCTTGCAGCTGAAGAACCGGCCACGAACAAGCTGTAGTTACGAGGTGCCCGTAGCCGAACAGGCAGATAAACCTTGTAGAAATAAGAGGTTCGGTGAGCAATTTTGCAACAGACCAATATTTTTTTCTGTTGTACAAATTGGGGGAAGAGTCTTCTGATGTATCTTTCTTTATTTTTCATGTATCGAGTGAACACTGGTTGCCGGGAATCTAGGTAACCAAATGAAATGTATCCTTACAACTAAGGAACTGTACCACTAAGAAAAGTGTAAGCAGCTGATTTCAGAGTTCTGTCAAGCTCTGTACTGACTATGGCGGGCTATAAATGACAGGCAATGGATATTACAGTGTCTCAGAAGGCAAACGAAAACTACCAAGAAGTGATGGTTCCCGTTTGCTATTTCTACTTATTCTAAGCAGTTGGTCAGGCTGGTGGTACATGAATGGATGCATTCCCACAGGTGCTATGCGCCGAATTCAGATTTGGATGTGAATTTTAAAATCGAATTGAAACCAAATTCAAATCGTAAATTTGATTCAGATATGGTATAGACTTTTATTTTCATCGTATTCTACACCTTGAATCTGAAATGTGAAGATAAGAAAGAAAAATCCGATTTAAAACTTTCAATCAAAATGACCTTCAAATAATCTAAAGAGCACAAAACAAATGTTAGTAAAACAAGTGTGCATTAGCCGCATCCCCTCCAACATGAAATTTTAATAAAACAATTAAAAAAAATATAGGATATCTGCGGGAAAGATAGATCTCCAAAGAGGGAATACCAAACCCTCTTTCCCTTACTCTTGAAGTTCAATGTTGGTTGAAAACCTGCGTGGGGAGCGAAGCCAGAAGTTTTCATTACAAGGGTTTGATCTATAGTTTCAAAATTTTAACAATCGCCAAACTATGATTGTTAAAAAATGTATATATATTAAACTAAAATTTTTAAAATTTAAAAATAAAATTTGATTTTCTGAAAATCTGAAGGGGGCATTGACCCCTGCCAGCCCTCCTGCAGGAAGTTCAAAAAGATCAGAGTTACCTCCAACTACATGCAGTATCCAGAAGAAGCAGAACCAACACTAACTGTAATTGACAAACAAAATATGCCTCTGCCACGACGATGTTGAAAAAATAAAAGTATAGAGATAAAAGAATTTAACGTGGAGCAATATTTTATTTAGCCGTGATGGTCATCAATCTTTAGAATTTAAAATGTGCGCGCAGTGCTTGATGTTCACTTTCTGCTCTATAGCTTGTGAAGTAACCCCCACTTCCATCTCTACCTCTGCAGAGGGGGATAACACAAAGGGACTTCAATTAAGATGCGAGCAAATCCTATGAAGGTGGAAAGTTCGTCCGGGACAGTGGAACCAGAAAAGTTCTTATATCCCAAATTGCAGGAGTGTTTGGATCCCACGAGTATCTCACCAATCTGCAGAATGGACGGCAGAATGAAACAATAGAAAGTGATCATATACCCCATATACCCATTGAAGGAAAGGAAGGGAAGGAGATCAGAACAAGATGAACTCTGTTGCAAAGTTTTAAATTCAAGCATCGATCCATGCGAGCAGAGATACAGACGGACTTCCAATAAAAGGGCGCTCGTAGATAGCTCCCTGCCTTTCTTACCGAACAATAGCATGTACAACAAGAATGTCAACAAAAAGAGAAAAGACATGAATAGAACAAGGGTAACGCCCCATAGCAAACACGCTGTTGCCCCTCCTCTATAGAAAAATCTTTGCCGCCTTTCCATTACAAGCCTGAGAGAAATCAGCATTGAGTCTGTTCTCATATCTGTGATCAGTGGGCTCTATAGTTCAGCACCTGCTTTGCCTCTACATCATCCTCCTTTATTTGCAAGAAGGCACTTCATTTCATCCGTTTCCGTCCATTGGTTGGGCAATACCTTACCATTATGGGACTCAGAGTTCAGAGAAATCAGCATTGAATCTGGTCTGTGATCAGTTGCCCTACCTTTCAGCATCAGCTTCGCCGCTATAACATCCTCCTTTATCAGGAATAAGGCACTCCATTCATCCATGTCTGCCCATTGGCTGGGCCATCCACTTCAGCCCTCCAAGTCGAACCTTATTTATTTGAAAATAGTTAGATATATTTACTTGATTTTGAACCTATTTACTCAAATTTGGTAACTAAACATGAAATCGACTGATAGTTGGATTTCAAATTCAATACGAATTTGCACTTGAATTAGGTCGAACAATTGTCCAACCACACACAAGTGTTGAACCTAAAAGTTTCAAACAAAGAACTGGCTTTGCAATCTATTCGGCAAACTGAAGACATGGAGCAACCCATCAATTGAAAAAGAAAACAAGCCACTTTAAGAAAAAATAATGCGATTCGACAGAGTTTCTTTTACAACAAAAAGGAAAAACGTGGCATAGAAGTTCGTCATCGAGTAAGCCAAGACCACAATTCCTTTGGTGGGAATTGGTCTGTCGGCCAATAAAAAAGAAAACAGTGGTTCTGAAAAAACAAAATCAAATTGCAGACCACAGTTTCCTTAGAAACCAAGGAAGCATCGCCCACGGCACCAAAGTGCAAGTGGTTTACACATAAAAAAGAGCATCCCGTTGTTTTAATAGAAGGAGAAGAACATCTCACCCACGGTATAAGAATAACAGGTGGTTTGCATAACGTAAAGTGAGTTAAAAATTGAACCCAACACGCTTTCATAAATATCATTGCCAAAAGAGTGGGAATTGCGCTTATTTTAAATTTTAAAAAAGTTCTTAGACCTTTCCATTAAACGAAACCACCTGCCCCACCATCACCACTCCTTCGAATTTAAAACGTAAAAGCTAACGAAAGGGCATTTAACATACTGTCAACAGTACGATGGGAAAAAGAAAAGCTGATAATAAACAGGATAATTGTTACGAAATCAAAAGTCGACAGGACCATGAGCAAAGTTACGTTACAATGTGAAGCTATCAACATTAGAAGGACAAGCATATGAAAAGCAAACACCCGTCTTATTTATATACCTCGATCTGCCAAATTCTTTCACATACAAATCATATCAAAACTCAAATCAGAGGTCGGCCAACAGAACCTTTCACGTTCCCTTCACGTATCTATCGCATGGCAGGAAGCTGAAGAGAGCAAGCGCGTCCAAGAGCATCCCATCGTTTCAGGTACTGCATATACAGGCATGTCTCGCTTAGCAAGAACCTGGAAGAGAAAAAGGGCGTCGACGAGGATCCAAAAGTTTCATGCCACTGCATCTATAGGAGTCAAAACCCAAGTGCATAGGCAATAATAAAACCATCAACATCCACCGAGTGGAGATCCAGCACGGTTCATTAATGCCAGAGCGAAAGAAAAACAGTAAAAACTAAAAAGGATCTTGGCGGACTCGAACCACCGTCCTCTCAGGTTCCGTATGCATGTGATAGCCCCGGCCACAACAACCAAAAACAAATTGAAAACATAGCATAGGAAGACTCGTGCCCAGTTGAGAAAATTTTTACACCAACCGAACCCCCGTTAGACAAGATCCAAATTTCAATTCAGGTTTTTCCCACCCTAAATGAAACCCTTTTTTTTTCCGCAAACCAATTTCACACTCAAAAAGTTCACCATAAATTAAACGGTCATTTTACAACATTAATCTAAAAGTTACAACCATTTTGACACAAAATAGCATTTCACCATCAAACCGGGATTTGTTGGTATGTTCATTCTCCCCCATAAAGTTGTAAATCAGCCTTCAAATTTCAGAGAAAACTACCAAAAAGATGCTTTACGTGTTTTTTAAATAGAAAATGGGTCAAAAATTGGTCACACAAATCCAGTTTTTCTTAAATGTATTTGGAAGAAAACGACTGCTTGTTCCAGTTGATAAAGTTGTCCTTGCAACTTTTTATACAACCAACTTTTCCAAGAGGAGACTCGGACAAGTTTTCAGGACCTTTCCGAACTGACGCTCGGCTAAAAACCGTAGTAGAGAGCCTCACGGTACACCGTTTAACCAAATCTATAGTTCTCCAACGGTCGTTCACCCGTCACAAAAAAGACGGACCTGAATCAACATTCGATGACAGCCTAGGTTGTGGATGGATCATTTCTTAGCAATCGAAAAGACAAACTTAAGACGCATGAATCTTTTTTAAAGCGACGAATTGTGGCAAGGAGACGAACCCATGAATGACAGACTCGAGCGCTCTACCAAATTTGAGCTAAAGATCCAAGTGTAAATTCCAAAAAACAAGGGGCAATGTTCAAGCATGATTTATTACCACCTTTCCGTGCATTCAACGGCCAAGGCAAGAAATATGGCGCCCTGCTCACCTCTGCAAAACAGCTCCGGAAACTAGAGATCAAGATTACAGTTGATCTCTAAACAGAACAAAATAATATTCAAATAATCCTGAAATAAACGAACCTTCACAAAGCTGTATCAATAAAATGGTCACACACATAAAACACGTATACAAAAAGGCAGTTCCTTTCAACAAAGCGTACTCTAGCAAAAAGGAATCTGAGTACAGACGAATCCACCACGACTTAGGCGAGCGAAGCAACAACAATCCTAGAAAAATACAAACAATAAGCACAGAAGACAATAAGAACGACCGTGTAAAAAGACAATCCACCAAAAATTCATTAGAACGTACGAGCAGCAATATGAGATTCTAAAAAATCTGAAGCAAGACTCTTGCACAAAAGAGTCGACGTGCGATCGATAGAAGAACTCTCCCAGCGAAAGCATCCGATTTCTCACAGGAACGCCACTTGATGCGGTGCAGTCGCCCATGAAATGGAAAAGATCATAGGGGTATGACTTCAGCTTAAAGGACTTACAAAGCCAAAAACCAATTCTCAGCCCAAACAATCACCAGCACGAGCAGCATCTTCTCTTCAATCACCAACGCGGGTTCAGCTCGAGTGTCCGCCGCAGCATCTTTTCAACCTCCACAAATTCCAATAGGAAACTTGTTCCACGAAAAAGTCCGTTCAAAGACAGCAGCAAAGTCCACCAATTGAAATCTTTGGAGAAGAACCGCTCCAGATATCATCCAGAATGCAGCCGCCCACATCTTCAGACTCATACATCTATTAATACAAGGATACAGAAGACTCGACACCATTCCAGACTATCCACTCCGACGATACACTGAAGCTTTGACAATACATTCTTATGAAAATGGGAACTAGCCTTCAACTACTCTCTTCCAACAACTTAATGATAAGACAGAACGGCAACAGGCCACCCAGATTGACGTAGCATGCTAAAATTGAATTGAACAAATCTTGCATCGAAATGTAAAGACGTTCTCAATTTTAACAGAGATCTCCAAACTACATCTTCCCAAAAGGAGTATTAATCAATCGGCAATCTGTTAGCAAATTTCAACAAAAGAACGTACCATGTATTGCAGTATGGGGGGAGAAATTATGTTGGCTAATCAATTTGCAAGGTCTGAATGTTTATGTTGGCTAATCAATTTGCAGTGTCTGAATGTCGCCTTCAAGAATAAAGGTGCAACAACTAGAGGAATTTGCAAACCTAAACTTGTTTAAGATTCATATAACATGGTAAGGAAAAACTATTAAAATTGGATGAGCTGCAGCTTCTTTAAGCGCAGTATTATATGGCAATATCAAGAACAAAGTCCAAAATGACGAGCCTACTGCTTATGCAACTTTGGATGCACCGGAACTTGAGATTTCCATGTTATGTTGTAAACAGGAAAGAAACGAACCAACTGCTCACTACCTTGCATATCGATTTTCAGGGATTAAAATTGGTCATATGAAAACGGCGTAATAAAACCACTTAACTACTCATACCTGATGTGCCACGTTGAGGAGGGTTGCATGGATAATTGAGTCCGCCATCGTCGCTAAGTGTGCATGTCGGTTGACGATCCACGAGAAAGAGAAAAGACGGGTGGAAGTGGAGGAAAGAAAGAGAAAGAAAAAAGGAACAAGGACACACCGACACAGGGGAGGGACCCGAGCAAAACCGCTCTGCGAAACCCTCCCCACAACCCAAAAAAGGATAGCTTTTATTAAGTACTTTGGCCGGCCCGCAAGCGCACCCGCTAAGGCACAGCCTCTTTCAGCACAACCAATCTTCGCCCTCGCAAAGGGCCACCTTCTCCTTACAAACCAACTACAGCCTCTTCAATGGCCTTCCAAGCTCATCATCCCATGCCAATAGAAAACATCCACCATACTTTTTTCTATCCACAGAAATTTCAACTATAGGAAGATCTCACCCTCTCAAGTGCACGGTACAGTCACACGCAGGACTCCTCGTGAACCCCAATGATCGACTGGTCATCTTTCACGAAGAAAGACACGGACGCAATCCAGAGAAGCGGAAAAGCTCCCGTACGAGAATTTCACCAACAACCCTCCCAAGGAATTATTCATCCTCCACCCCGTCGAGACGCACGACAATCGTTCCGTACCGCTGCTTGTGCCACGATCGTAGCTACGATGTCCTGCACAAACCAGACAATCAGACAAAATCAAACAAAAACGAGTTTGAAAAAAATCTACACGAAAATATGAATGATCAAAAAATTGTGAGGACAAAAACAGGAAACAACCCGAAAACCTAAAAAAAAGCGATTCATCACAGGATCTTCAATTTAAATACCAAGAAATTAACAAAAATTATACTGAAGAATTCCATAACGAACAAAACATGGTAAGCAAGAACAGTAAGAAACAAAGCATGATGGAGTTCATAAAAGAAACAGGCTTTTTTCAGGGACAAGAGAGAAGAAAATTATTAAACCAAAATCCAGGGCAGAAAAACCCATGGAACATATTTGCAGAAGCAGATCCCAACATAAACCAAGCGAGAAGCGCAAAAATCAGCCATCAATCCAACCGAAACCCAGAAAAAAAGGGCAGACAGCACTCATGAAGCAACAAAAAAAGCCGGATCTTGGAGGTAACCACAGATCTGCTAAAGACGATACTTTTGGTGTTAAATTCCACAACATGAGCCCTACAATCACCCACTAAGAGATAAAAAAACCACTTTTGGCCTTCCAAGGCACAAAAACATAGTTTCTCATCAGATCTGGAAGCCAAAACTTTTCCCAGACCATACAGAACACATACACAGGATCAACAAAAACAGATCACACAATCTCATCTCGACAACGACAATAACAACACCAACAAAACCCAAAAACTTACAGAAAGAACCACCGAGCAGATCGCCATGGAAGACATCTCCCAAAGCGAAGAGAGAGGAGGAGGAGGAGAAAGAGGAACCGGAGGAAGAAGAGACGTGTCTTCGACGCAAAGACGAGGAAGCACGGCGGCAGGATGTAGGAAACGATCAGCAGAAGGCCGACATTTATAAAATACTCGGGTGGCGGTGGCGTCAGATCAACGGTTGACGCCAAAATTGTCGCCCTAGATCGGACGGTCCGCAGGCCCTCTTTATTTTTCTGACGGAGATAAACCAACGACGACCATACACGTGTCGAAGATCGCGTGGCACTCTGCTGGCGTGAAGAGACGTGCTCATCTGCAAGTCAATGACGGGGGCGCCAAGGAAACCTGCCTCGCAAAATATCGCGATATTCTTGCAGCCGATTTTATCGAGAAAAAATACATTTGACCGGTTTTAAATTGGCCTGTAAGTTGAAAAAGTCTCCTCTAGAAATCCGCTTTGTCGAAAAGACCAAAAAATCCAACTGGGTCACGAGATTTTCGTCCACGTAAAAGAAATATCTCGGGGAGGGCGGTCTGGAAGGCTCTACAGTCTGGATCTTTGGATCCGTGGAAATCAGCCGGGATCCATATACAGTTTGGATGTCCAAATCCAGGGGATAGCGGGTCGGTTGGGATCGGATTTGACCCGGGATTATCGGACCTGCTTTGAACGGGTCTCAAAATGAGACTCGTACCCGGACCGTTGCTAAAACTGTCACGAAAATCCGACCTATTTTCATACCTATGAGGTAGTTTGTATTAGGAAGCTGCCGGAAGAAGGTCCAAGCTCTCCCCCTTCCCCTTCCTCTCACTCATAAGATCCAGGGCTGCAACTAGAGCATCGTGCTTGCCATAGCTTACAATTTAGTTGATCAAACTGATGAGCTGATAAGGTGCTCACCAGCCCGACGAGCTATGTCGTACTCCTTAGGCATTTCTTTAGTTGGTAGCCTCTCGTTTTCATTTTTTTCTCTCACCCCTAAAGTCCGGGGTTGTTTTAAGTCATGAATAGTCATATGATATACCTTTCAACTTGAGTGTCGCGCACCCCACTATTTGCAATACACCTTTTAACTTGAGTGTCACACACGCCACTATTTGCAATGCAAAAAAATAATATCCATGAAAAACAAACTTAGTTGTATGGATGTCCCTCATGCCAACCAGTTATGCTACGTCCCACAATGTTAGCGTATTTCTTATTATCATAAGATCTACCAAATCACTTTTAGAATCTTAATTGTGGTGACTAAGGAAGGGGGGCAAGGTTTGCAGCACCTTCGCGAAAAGGAGAAAGAACTTTTCAAAAGCGCTGACAACTAGTGGGCTTCTCTAGGCTTTTGAAGGCAAACCTTTAGGTTGTGTTTCTTTTAGATCTGCTGAGACTCCTAGAATCTCAAATCTGTGGATTTAAGAGTGGACATTCCCCTTATTTTACCCTAAATCCGTGGTTTTTAACAGGTAGCATGGATTTAATAAGATCTTCATTTTGTTTAAAATAAGGATTTCTCAAAACACACCTTTTAATGCAACCTCGGATATAAGATTCAAGGCTACCAACTGCAACCATAGCTCGAGCAAGAATCACAAGTTCAAACTTAAAAAAAAAAAAAATTATTCTGTTTAGCATCTTTCACAGCTTCCACTGACTGCTTTTAATACTTGGAAACCAGTAAGGTACAAGATTCAACAGGCCAGCTTGATAAGAACGTGATTTGCATGGCACATGAACATCTATCATTGGTCCTTAAGGACCCGTTTGGCATATGAAACAATTTGTAATTGTTTTATGAATTTACCTTGATAATTGAAGTAAATTCGTAGACCATTTTTTAAAGTGTTTCATGTGGCCCATGCCCATCTATCATTGGTCCTTAAGGACCCGTTTGGCATATGGAACAATTTGTAATTGCTTCATGAATCTACCTTGATAATTAGAAGTAGATTCATAGACCATATTTTAAAGTATTTTATGTGGTGCATGCCCATCTATCATTGGTCCTTAAGGACCCGTTTGGCATATGGAATAATTTGTAATTGCTTAATCTGCCTTGATAATTTGAAGTATATTCATAGACCATATTTTAAAGTATTTTATGTGGTGCATGCCCATCTATCATTGGCCCTTAAGGACCCGTTTGGCATATGAAACAACTTCAATCTTTGAATCATATTCATAGAATAGTTATGTACAATTTCCTTTGCCAAGCAGACCCTAAAGGTAACTTAGTCAATCCCTGCCAAGTCTATGGGCTCATAAAGAAGGAAAGGAAATATGTGTTCGGCTTCTGAGTAGATGGTAAGAGAGGAACATCGAGGGTGTCAGGTTGAAGACCTTGGATCAAATATGGGACTGTCACTCTGGTTTCTGAAGCCATCATCAGAAAGAAAGTACTTGATTTCAAACTTGGTAGGGTGAGATAAAATTTTGGCTTCTGGAGAATTTGATCATGTTCCCAACCAGTCTTCTAGGAAAATCTGAATCTGCTTAACTTTTTTGTCCTTTTCTTTTCTTCTTTAGCAAGAGTCACGCGGTCTCTGCCAGGCCAGCTTATAAAGAGACGATTCTTAATCATCTTTCAGTTTAAAGATCTTAGGCGGGCTTTGCCAACTTTTATAGAGGAAGATCTTGATCACCTTTCTGTTTAAACATGTTGACCACCCTCCTGGATTTACAAAAACCTTAAAATTTATAATAATTTTTTTGAAAATGTCTTCAAATTTGTGAATAAACAGGGACCTCCCAAAATTTGTGAAACTTCATTTTGGCTCTGCCAGGGATCTTAAGATGATCCCTTAGCTGGATGGGCAGAGCTAAGAGTGGGTAGAAACTAATTTAGTTCATTGGTTGAGAAATTTTCAAATAAACAAATTGAAAGAAAAGGTCTTAAGAAAAGAGGTAAGAAATGGCCAATTTCTTTGTTACACCTAAATCAACATTCTCTGCCAACAGAAAGCTCCAGCCACTTGGCCAGGTGATTGAATTAACAGAGAATGCATTTATTGTCATCAACTGCGAAGGGTCAGATTCAGATTCAGCTTCAGCTTGTCTATCAAAAGAATTAGCTACGGAAATTCAAGCAAAAGTGACGACATTTTTATCTGCTCATGTAGTTCTGCAGAAAGGAACAAAGATACCCAGCTAAAATTTCTTTATGAAAACCAGGTCCCCAACATTTAATGGACATCCACTTCGACATATCTATGTTAAGATGGGAAGCATTCATTGAGATTGTGAGGTGCCAAGAACCACAAAAAGGGGAGCATACTCATATAGTTTTCCTTTCTCTGCTTGGCTTAAAAGGCTGACACGGAATGGAAATCAAAAAACAGAAATCAGCAATTCTTTTGAAGCATCCACTTCAAAAGGCGTGCAAATATGCATATGGAATGAACAAATTTGATCGAACAATATTAATTTTCATGTCCGAAGATCAAAGAAGTTACAAAGGTACATGAAGCCCAAGGCTAGGGTATGGTTACATGTAATTCAACAGAAATACAGAATAACCATGAAAAGGAAGCAAGCACAGTTGCACCATGGTGGGCTCACTTAGATCTTTCCACGGGGACCGAGCTTAGGAGGCAATTGAGGGCCCTTCTTGATCGGGAGAATGTCACCAGTGGCTGTGGAGCTGAGGTAAGCCAAAGAAAATCCTCCACCCAATATCAAGAACTTGAGCAACAGACCTCTCTTCGTAAATGGAGCAGCAAATGTCTCAAAGAATTTGCTCTGCATATGTCCAAACGAGTATATCAGTCCTACACCAAAGCAATTTTCTATTTTAAGAGCAACATGCGACCGTGCTCTAAAATACAGATTTCATGAAACAGCTTCATGTGTTGCTGTCTGATTTCTATACTGTACAAAAAGAATGAACAAGGCAAATTCTTTATGTATTTGTCTTTCATCTCTTGGTTCAACATAGTAACCATAAGGTTAATACCAATCATCTAACGATAGAGAAGTCTGCAGTTTTATCAGCTTGGTCACTTCAAATCACCCCAAGGCTGCCAATTGGAAGCCGGGCCACTTGTTAATGGGCCAAGAACAAGCCTTCTCCTAAGCGTGAACTGCAGAGTTCCATTAAGCTACCCATGTGCATCTAAAGCAATCAGATCTTCTCAATGTCAGTGGTTCAAACCAGCATAAAGTAGATTTGGCCAAAAAACTCCAAGTTTTGTGGTGAAAATTGATGAGAACAACCTAAATCATTGAGCTTCCCAGACCACCATATATAAGATTGTATTGAATCATAACTGGTTGATTTTAATTGCTAAGCAACATGCCTTTCATGCTAAATCATAGACAAACTAAGAGCCAAAATGGGCCATACAGATACTTGCCTGCAAGGAGTTGTAAGGAGATGGTGCATCTGAGCCGTACAAGTCCCATGCACCAGTGGTGTTGCCCAAGTCGTCGAGATCAAAGTAAACACTTTTCTCCCCGTACTTCGCCACCGTCCTCAAGCTACCAGATCTGCAAAATTGCACGCGCAGAAGCTATGTTATAAAGTGCCTGCAGTTGGATACAAAAAGTAACAGACCCAAGAGTCTTAAATGAAAGAAATCTTGCAAAAGCACACAATCAGGCTCAACCAATGTCATTCTCAGCCTCAGGACATCGCTAATTCTTGCCATTTCTCTGGTTCAAAAGCCAAATTATGAACTCTTCTTTTTGTGTTGGACTACCAAGCTGGTGTTAGGCAGACCAAATAGTGAAGAGATACATTAAGGGTAAAGGAATTCTCGACTTCCTTTAACTTGAAGCCTTAAGTAGAATCAAACGAACTGTTGTTCGCCAAATCATGACCATGTTAAGACCACAACTCTAAACTACATGCAGAATTCATGGCCAAACCAAGTTGAACCTGTGATCTTACCTCTGCTGCCTGGTCTTGGGAAGGTTCACGCGTGCGGCCGGAACTCTGACTCCATAAAGGGAGGTGTTGCCGAGACCCTTGACTGCAGCAGGCTGTGCAGTAACAGCGGTGGTGGCTAGAGCGGCCATTGTTGCTCTCCCTCCCCTTCTGCCTTTCACTCTTCGTGATGATAAGCCTCGTTTCAGTATCTCATAGAGCCCTTTTGTGCATGGCTTCTTGCCATGTGGAAGATTTGATAACGGGGAGTGGATTGCAGTGCTGCCAATGTGAGGCTTACACGTGGCGACGACCTTATCTGCGGAGCCGAAGGGGGGAGGTCTCTGTGGATGAGGTGGGCTCGCCCGTGCCTTACTTGGCACCAAACCGTTCACCAAAAAGGTTGGAAAGGATTTGGTGTTGATCGGAAAATTGAAGTTCACAGCATCTCTTTTACTGTTTTACGATCATTTACTTGAATATGGATCGACTAGCTCTGCCAATTGCGAAAAGCACAAAATAGCTTGAAATGCAACGATGTAAGGTTGTCCTTGGCCATGAAAGGTTTGATTTCAAAACTTGCAGCATCGACCATCTTTTCGAGAGCTCTGAGGTCGGTAGGTAGATAATGTGGGCACAGAAACGATGCATGGGCATCAGCCTACTTTCCCTTACATCGCCAGAGTCATCGGCCAACTCAACTCATAGCAAAAGAACTTATAACAAAATAATAGCATTTTTTTTCTGTTCCAAAGGAAATAAAACAGTTTAAAAATATCAATTCAGCATGATTAGAAACAGCCCATACAGGCCGATTCTCTTCATTTCCTGCGAAACAATTCGGTTCAAATTCAGACGTGAATGGAATTGCTCGAAACATTTATTTGAGACAAAAGAACAAGCTCATAAACCTACATATCTCATTTTCAAATTCCGACTCCAAAACGTATAATTACTAACGTGCTATTTGAAAAAAATGTAAAGCACCTGTTACAGAACAAGGATATATACAGCTACAAGGGTTCTACGCCGAACGATGGCTAGAACCACTCGCGGTGTTTAGAGCGTATCGCCAAAAACAAGGATACTCAAGGGTTCTATATAATCGAGAGACGGCTATGGCAATGCTATTTACCCACTTCATGGGTTCATTATTCGACAAGAAAAATAAAAGAAAAGTGGGATTAAACTATAAAAACTGCAGTTAAAAACATGACCAGACAGACAACCGTGGTGTTAAGAGGAAATGAGGCTTAGGTAATAGAAAAGGTAAACGCCATCCCACGTTGAATCACAACTGAAGTTGGATTTGGTGACTACCACCTCATAGATATGATAGCTACTATATCCACGAATTCACAACAACCACACTTCAAAACGCATAGGGTTACACAATGCACCAGTCCCAAACGCTAGTGCTTGCACCAGCTCAAGTGGAAACTCTAAATCAAGTGCGCAAACGATTCCGGGCGATTGATCCCTGAGATCATCAGACAAGCAACCACAACTCCACTACCTTGGTAAATCAAACAGTGGTGCAAAAACTATGTGCCTCACAAACAAAGGCAAAAACATCTTCACTAAAACTCATGCATCAGATGTTTTTAACAAACAGCGTTCGTTGCGTCAACCCCCACGACATCCTATGTCCCGATACAGAAGGTTTCCCAGAGGCAACAAATTGTAAATAGAAGTGCATGCCACATATGAGAAGCAAAAACAAAATGCTTCCGGCAAAAATTCAGATGCTGCGTATCTTAGGAGGTCCGTAAGAAACCGGTCCAAGTTCTCTTCCTATTAATAATCCTAAACATGTAGGGAACCCTGGCGATGGAGTCAAAATACTCTGCCTTATTAATCTGAGTAGCTTCACTTGCGATCATAAGGCACTTTTGGTGACTGCAGCATGTATAGCATCAGCAAGATGAGGAACAGTCCTCGAGCTCAATCCTGCCATGCTGATACGCCTGCAAAATGCATGCCAAAATTTAGCCACTACAAAATGACGGTTTATGTAGAGAATATTTCCACATAACCAAACAATTACTCTGAAAAATTATTAAGAGCTGGTACACATGCAGACTGACGGAGGGCAGTAGCATTTTAGATCATTTAATTTCACACGAAAACCGATCACTCTCTAAAAAGAGGATGACAATGGACTAGCATACAGAAGTTGGGCTCGAGCTTCACTCATATAATCAACAAGTCGAATTTGAAATCATGCTTTGAACTCAAGTATTAAACAAGCCTAGCATGAGTTGCCTCATGCTCGCTCAAAAGCTCGACTGGACTTGTAAAGGGCTATACATGATTGTTTCTCCACATCACAAAGTAATGTGTGCTTTCTTAAATAATGGTACGAGTTCAATTTTTCATCTTCAGGGAAGAAAAACAACAACTCCATGCAATAGCTTGGCTCAGGCTCAATGGAGCTTGAGGCTCAAAACTTGACATCAACTCAAGTTTTCAGGCAAGATCCAATGAAGGGTTTTAGGCATCCAGCTGAGTTCAGCTGCCCTAATCGGGTTTGAACTCAGCCTAGGCACATGCACACGTACAAGAGAGAAGCCACCACACATTAATAGATTCTTACCCATCTGATGTCATGTAAATGTGGTACTCCCTAGTCATGAACACCACCTGCTCTGAGTTCAATCCTGTGAAGGTGAACATCCCGATCTGCTTGATAATGTGACTCCAATCGCCAGGAGTACCTACCACAGAGAGGCGTACATTGATGCAATCAGATGTCACTGCTTTTTATTCAAAACACCACGTTAAACTATGGAAAATATCATCTGGATGTCTGGTTACTTTTAGGAACTCATAGAGGGTCAGAATAGACCCAATGCACACATTCAGCACAGTCACCATAAACCCCCGAGAATGAAAACTCTATAATTATGGATCTACCTATAAAATTTGTACTCCTACTAATAAAAAGCCCACAGAAACTTGTTAAGGCACACCAATAGCTGCACATGAGTGCACCCATTTCCATTAGTCTGCGTCCACAAATGCTAACATTTAAGTACTATTGGTTGGTGGGACGGAAGGATAAGAACCTCCGAGTAACAGGACCAAAACCCATTGCTTTACTACCCTGGACCCCAGTGGACAGGGGTGTCAGCAATTGAATTGGATTCGATTGAATGGTACAAACAAAATTGAGAGCGCAATTTATGCAAATAGTCTTGAAGGATGCATCTTTTCAAAAGACAGGAATAACATTCCATTTTAAAAACAAAATTCAGAATAACCAGCCATAGCCTAAGTGTATTCTGAATGTGATAACCACCAGCTACCCCAGTTCAGCTGTTACAAGAGGAACCCAAGAAAAACACACCCACACAGCCCTAATCCCAGAATAGGGCTAATTCCTCCCAGGGGGCAACACCACAATAAGAATGTGTAAAAACCCCAAATCCCCCATTCTACACTATTTATAAAGTCATTGTGGGCTTGGTTGAAAGATCCAACCTGCAGTCTAGGGTCCCATCACCTATCAGAATGATTAACACTGCGAAGGAATGATTTGTAACAAGATGTGTCTATAGAACAAAAACACACAAGTAAGAAAAAGATGCACTAACTGCAAAAGTCATGTGCCAGGAGAATAGTGTCACTACAAAAATTCATGCAATGCACCTTGCCAAGAAAGGGAATGAAAAGTTGGCAAGCTTTATGTAGCAGTTCGATTTCCTGACATTATCATGAGTGGGTTTAGCTCAAATCCATCAGATAAACAAGCTCAGTGCATTAGATATTTGTTTGGAATGATATGAGAATGGCCAAAGCATACCCCTTTCACGTAAAGCGTCGAAAAGCTTCTGACGCATGCTAATGATCCGATCTGCCATTGCTTTTAACTCAACTGTCCACTGATTATACATTTCACTGCCATTGTTTGCAAAAATAAGATTTATAACCAATAGGAATAAGAAATCATTTATCAGGAGAGATTTTAAAACCTGTTGCCTAGAACAGTTGCTACTATGGAGGCTCCATGAATTGGTGGATTGGAATACATGGGCCTGATAACGAGTTTCAGCTGACTCTCCACCCTGACAGCAACAGCATTTGACTTCACAACCTGGACAGAAGAAAACCAACAATTAGCTATAATTGTTGATTCATGCAGATCAATAGTACGATGATCTGCAATTCATACTCAAACCACTGAACACAAAAGCAGTAAAACTAGGTCACTGACACCAGCTCTTCACTGAGATTATGATAATGCAGTAAATGAGCATGCTCATATGACATATAACTATATATAACTTTGCATTCTCCAAGTAACGCAAAACAAAAAACAGTGAAATCTGTTTGTTTCAGAAGGCTGAATTGTCACATGGCTGGACTCCACAAGTATTAGTCTCTGAACATACTGAGAGAACCATACACAACGATTCTTAAGACCACAATTAGCATACAGAGCATGTATTTTTTTATCATAAGTACTTTTTATGTTAAATGGTATGGTCATGGAAAAAGCATACCAACTTCTAAAGATATTTCATTAGTTTATTCTTAAACTATGTTTTATGTCAACAGGGAAATGACCAGACGTATACAAGGACAATGTGCTAATTAACCAAAAGTTCCAGGTTCAAGATCCTTACAATGCTGAGTGCTCCAACACGCTCTCCATAAAGCCCCATGTTCTTTGCATAACTCTGAGCAATAAGACACTCACCGCCATCTGCAACAAACATTCGAACAGACCGTGCATCTTCATCTAAGCTTCCACTAGCAAACCCCTGGAGACAATAATGTTTTGTCAGTATATCAAGCAGGATCTGTGCTGTGGGAAAGTAGAACCAGCTAAAGAAAATGGTAGAAAAATGAGAGGTGTAATAACCACAATTTTAGACTCATCAGGTCCTTTAAGAAACTTTGAATCGACATGAATCCAAAGCAAAAAACATGCCAAAAACTTCTTAAACCTTATTTAAGATAGATAACTATAAACCTCATACTTTAATAATACCAATATTAAGTACTCATGGAACTATGTTCTGGAGAGCCAGAAAGCACTAGCATGAACAAATAAAACTATTCCAAATCTTTAGTAAGTGTACATTTTATCATTAAAACAAGATAGTCAACCTCATATCCTGCTTGGTAGCATAGATGATGTAAGCATTTAGACCCCAGGTACTTGCCTGATAGGCACTATCAAAGAAAGGTAGCAGTCCCTTTGCTCTAATCAATTTTCTGATCTCTTCCCATTGAGCAGGAAGTGGATCAACTCCAGTTGGATTATGAGCGCATGCATGCAGAAGAACAATAGATCCTGCTGGTGCAGCATTAAGATCCTCAAGAAGGCCTAATTGACATTCACAGAAACCACAATGAACATATGATGATTGTCAGATCATTAGAAGAGTAAAAATCTTGCAAGAGAAGATTAACACAAAAGCAATTAAGAAGACATCCTCTCTGAAAGAAAGATTGATTACACAAGGGCAGGAACAGTATATTTAGTTATTTACCAAGAAATATTGTAAAATATGGCTCAAGCACAAAAATAAAAATTTTTGCAATCCCTTTTCGAACACTAGAACACTTCTAGTTGGATGAGATAGTAGAAAACTGCACATGCTGAAAAGTGAAAACGTAAAAGCCTACAAAAATAAGATTCAGGTGACTGTCACCCAGTTTAATGCACTTAATTAGGGACCAAAATAGTATAATTCAGGGAGGAGTACATATTAAAGGTGACTTGGGACTATTTGTCCAGCCAACTAGTACCTAAAGGCTAAAAACTGTTGATTACAAGGTGAGGAGAAAATCATCAATGGTCAATTATCCATGCCCCAGAAATCTAACAAAAAAGTGAGACAGGATCAGAGCCTAAAGAGGAAAAATAGCATTTTACCTTGAAAGTCTAGCCCACGAGTAGAAGCATCATAATACCGGTAAGTTTTTACTGATAAACCTGCCATATTGAAGACTTTTGGATGATTTCCCCATGTTGGTAGTGGAATGTAAATGGTGCGCTGCAGAAAGCACATATTTAACTGTCAAATTTTCTATTTACTTGCTTCATAAAAGTTTTTTCTACAAATAAATACCTGGTGATAATGTTTTGCAAGAAATTCACCACCAACTCGCAATGAACCAGTGCCAGATAGACATTGCACAGTTGCTACCCTCCCCTCCTGAATTGCTGGGCTGTTTTTGGGAGAGAAAAAGTTTAAAATGTTTTCTCATCAATAACAAGAGGAACAACAATTCAATTATACAATCAGAGGAACAACTCTTTCTTTTAACTGGAAAGGCATTCACCTATCAGAGCCAAGAATGAGCTTAGCACTTAATTTATTGAATGCTGCCAAACCAGTAATTGGAAGATACTCTTTAACGCGAGAACTGACACCATAAAACCTGATGTTAGCAAGCAAAGCAGCAAATAACCAATGCATAAAACACAAGCTTTCAAGTAATAAAGTTCCTCACCTATCATTCACCAAAAGTTGCTCCGCTTGCCTCACAACATTTAGAACAAGCGGCTTTCCTTCCTAGTTTTAGATGAAAAATTGGCATTATAAATGAAGTACATGAATATAAAAGCACATTAAAACAAACTTTCCATATCAATTGCTTTGAGTCCAAAACAGAAAAAGAAGCATCAGACTGTACGAATTCTATCCTACCCAGAAAGAGAAGCAAGAGAACCATCAATCTCAAAAGCTAAGATAAATTCCATACCTCTGTTCGGTAAGCACCAACCCCTAAATTTAGTTTCAGGGGACTGGTGTCCTTATTGTAAGCAACAGTAACCTGGACAAATTCAGAGGTAAAACAATTTCAGTTGGAGAGAGGACAGGATGAAAAGGAAAACAGAGGTATGCACAAGCATAAATGCTTCATAATCCATCGTCAGACTATTGAAAGATGCACATGCACATGATGAGAAGAGAAGATCAAGATAATCTTTACTGCATTATATTTCATTTTAAAGAGACGCTTCAAGTTCTACCAAATGCAGCAAATCACTTCAGCATCTTGTGCTGCATATTAACGAAGCATTAGGAGTTTATCCGTACCAACGGCAGAGCTTCCTTAGAGTTTGAGAAAAACAAACATTCCTCTTAAAATAAAAAATATAAAAAAAATAAACCTGGTAAAAATGTTAAAAAATATTGTTTGGCCCCGACATAAATTTTGAAAATACTGTTTGGCCCTCCCAAGGAAAAATTTCTAGCTCCCGCCCGATCCATACCATGCTAATACTGGTTCTGAGGAACTTGTATCACTGTGACAACTATTATTTGGCAGATTTGGAATCTACCTGGGTTTACAATTGAAATAACTACTGGTACAGAGATATCTCGTCTAAGTTCTCCTCTCATAATTACTTACGAGTAATTGGATCTAAATAATCCCATATGAACTTTACAAATCAAGATGTGATATAAGAGGCATTATAACAGCTGGCCCTACTAAAGCCAAGAACTGTTGGCCGTGGATGGGAGTAAAATATATAAAATCTTAAAATACGAAAGACTTAAAAGTGTGCCCCCTCGTGACTTACCCTGGACAAATTTTTGTTTTTAAGTTTTTTAGAGCAACGTGAGGTCATTTCCTTTTATCCTTGCAATCAATCACAGACTATTTTGCAGCCAACAGAAAAATAACAGCAAAACAATCTAAGCTATAGGATCTCTCAATCCTTTGTTCAAAATGTCTGCGCTGACAGATCTATTATTGTGATAAAATCACACAGGTTAAGAAACGGCAAGCCATCTCAGTCAAGTCATAAATGAGTCTTCCCATCTAGTAACTTCCATGGAATGAAGCGACTAGTCACCATTAAGATGAAACACAAGCTCCAGAACTAGCAACCAGTAGTAACCAGAAGCCAAAACTGGGACTCTGCTTTCCCGAAACTCCTGAGTAATTAACTGAACTGAGAAGACATGGCATATTTCTTGCGCAATTCAACATGAAAAAAAAAATGCTTCAAGAGGTAGAGCTACAAAGTTCGAAGGTATATGTCGGTGGCCATCTTAGATTACTCAAGGAAAACGGAAGTCAGCGTCGGAAGCGTCACAAGCTGGAAATGAAAAATATCCAATTGGATAGATTCTATTTCACAATGTTATAGTGGAGAAAAATAAAAAATATGTCATAATCGTTGTCTCACTTGGGACGTCCAGATTAAACAAAAAAAAAGACTTTTTAAATCAGATAAGAGACATTGCTCGCGAATGTGGACATCAGTCAGAAATCTCCAAGCCAAACTAACGGCAGATGGACGAGAAAAATATCCACGGTTATCGATGACAAAAAAATTTATGACAAAATGAAAAACATCTTTTCACTTAACCCGCAAACCCCGTCAGAGGCAAACAAAAACTTTAAAAGATAAAAGTGAAAAAACAGAATAGTAGACGAAATCCACACGTCTACTCAACACTGTCATAAACAAACAAAAGAATGAAAGTAATAGAGGAGAGAAAACTCAACAAGTCAGTATTCCTAAACGCAAAAATAACTAAACAAATGAGAATGAGAGAGGACTTAAGACTCTGAGTCGCTCGTAGACACTATGGACGACGCAACGAACTAGCGAGAGAAGATACATGGAAAACAACGAGGCTAGGAATTCAATACCATCCCTTCCCAGGAAAGAGAGAAAAAAAAAAAAACCGCCGAACAAAATAATTCGTAAGACATCTTTAACATACATGACAACAAATTCCTGTGAGAGCTCTCACTCAACGTTCATAGAACCCGGGATCATCCAAGTTACAGCATAAAACAAAAGCAGATCAAGTGATCCTCAAACACACGGAAACGAAAGTGAAACAAGACACCGGAACCGACGATCTACGAACAGTCAACCAAGAACAACATCAAACAATCAAGAAACGAGCGCAAAAAACCGCGGGATCAACACAGAAACCGATCTAAGACCAATAAAAAGAAGGCCTCACCCCGAGGATCGGATCTTCAGGAGCCATGGCGATGCTCTCGAAGGAGGAAAGGCCATCGAAACCGGAAGCAGCAGCCATTTCGACGGAGGAGGTGGAACGACGACGGCGATCGGCGGGAAGACGAGGCGGAGGAGGGGAATCTCTCAGATGGCCTGCGATCGCGCCCAGACGACGGTGCGCGGGAGCGACGAGAGGCGAGTCAAATGTCGAAACCGTGGGCGCCTCGCCCATTTGTTCTCTCCCCGACCCCTTCTTCAAGGAATCGCCGGATTTTCTTTTTCGCCAAATAATTAAATTCCTTTTTTTTAACACGGAAGAAAGGAGCAGGTAGGTGCACTGCACGATGGAAGCAGCGGAGAGAGGAGTGAAGAGTTAGTGCTGGGTGTCACCTGCCTTTATGTACCAGGTGGTTCTCCCAACGTGGGGCCCCCCGTTGATGACGTGGCGGCCGACGGAGTAGACAGCGGTGGGCCCCAGACGAAGAAAAAGAAGCCAGAGATGCGGTTAGTCGTCCGCGCCGTGACGCATCTGGGAAACTCTGGGTCCCACTGGCATGAACGGGTCGGGTTGGGATCTGGTTTTGATAGTTATCCATTTGGGTCGACCTTGCTCGGGATGAGATCATTTACAAGTAAATCCAGATATGGATATCAGATGTGGTTTGGGTTTAGATATAGAGCTTGGTATTATCGGGTCATGGGGAGATCCAGATGGGCTGCCGTGTCGTAATTGGCTACAATGCTTAGGGGTTGGCAGGTAGTGGTGAGTTCAATAGTTGAGTTGAAATGGAGATGGGAAGATGGGAGCACCAACTCACACCTCAATCCTACCACGTCACATTTAAAGGCGTGCTTCCCAACAAGAAAATAGATTGAATGGTTGGAAAATCTTGCTCAGCTCAATGGATATATATATATAGTGTGGCTTGTCCGGCTAAGGGTGCGTAAGGAGGGAAGTATATATAGTTTGATTTCTGTGGGCGCAAACGTTACGCATCTTAATTGATGGGACATGATAAATCAAAATCAAAAATTTTAATTTGGTCTACATCTATCATAGACGACTTTTGGAAACATCTCTAGCTCGCCTGATGCCGGGGGTTGTCATAAGCTCTCAACTAGCCTGACTTAACCTTTAAAGTAATGGAAGCATTCTTTATTTTTTCGGGTCGTAGACTAGATGATGAATGCTAGACATTCGACAAAACCATCACTCAAGATTTGTCATATAGTAGGTCATCAACAAGCCGTAGATATGAAACCCTATTAACACATTATCATTCCTCCAAGTGCATATCTAATCCATACAAAATTTAGGTGAGAAACTCTTTGAGAGAAAGTTTCAGTTAAAATCAGTTGTCGACTATATGTCATTAAGCAAAATAGCTAACCATCACCTTATTCAATGCCAAACATTCACTTGTGCGACCCCTCATTGACATACACGGTTGTGGAGGAATCCTGGAGTCTACCAGAGAATTAGCATTAGTCCACATGCAACCTCGTGCACAACCTAACTCTATGCATATGAACTTACTAACAAGACAACATCTTTCAAAGGACTGTCGACCGTGCTATACTGATATGTTTCATCCTCCACTGCACATCCAACATGCAATGTTCTCTCCTTAAGGCAACATCCAATTGAATCCAACTTGCTTTCCGAGCAATGCCAAAGTTGGCCATACGACCATCTCGTCCTGCTCATTTGGCTGGTCCAAACATAATCAGTCCACAACATTCTTCCACAGCTAAATCGTCAACATCCTCATCGACTAGTTGCTTAGAGAAAATATGTGACCATCGTCTTCATTGCTTCCTGTTGGTTCGCATGAATCATCGTGGGTTTGCCTTGTCCACTGGCTGACTTATGGCAGTCTCTACGTAAAGATTCTACACGATATCATTGATTGTTTTTTTATTGTGCCGACATTTAACTAGAACATATCAGATGAAAACTAACCATCAAATTTCTAAGATATGGTATCAACCAGTAATGACTTTTGAGTATCACGACATATTTGCTTCTTGAGCCATTATAACACCAAGGCCCTTGCCCTCTTAGATGACCCTTTTGCACATAGGGTCTTAGTCACTTTGTCTGTCTCAGCAAGCTGCACATCCATGGCCTTTTGCTTCTGACTTTAGATACTATTTTGAAACGTATGATCTCCATTAACACTCCTCCGAACATGCTCCAAACCATAGGATGCATCCCAGCTAACCAACGTTTTTCAAAATAGTTTGTTGAATACTTCTCAGCATCAGAACTTATAGATCTTATTTCATTGTCTAAACTCATTCTCACATCTTTCTTATCTTTGAAGTTCTTGAAAAATCGTTGTGCTCTAAAGAACTTTTCATCGGCAGACTTTTGAAGCCATTTCTAGCCCTCAGCAACCCTTGCAGCTTGTTTTTAAATATGTTTTTCCAATTCACAAGCAATTCAGTTGAATGGGTGAATCGTCAGCTCGGCCCATCGTCCTTGCAATGGAAGGGCAACCCCTCTCTCTCTCTCTCTATATATATATATATATATATATATATATATATATATATATATATATATATATATAGAGAGAGAGAGAGAGAGAGAGAGAGAGATGTGGGATGGAGATGGCAAGCGATAACGTTTGCAGAATTAGATTTGACAATCCTCTATACATGGGATTGGGATGACACTCAAGCCCTTTGAAAATTTAGAACACCCTCAAATTATCTAATTTTAATTTTGATGGAGGGGCACTAACCCATCTCTTGCTTAAGAGAATGAATGATTGTAAGGCACTGACTCAAGTCTGGTATGGAAACCACTCGTGGCTGGACCTAATTGAACTTAAGTTCAGTTTAATCACAATATAAGATTTCAGAAATTAAAGTGGGCATAGTAGCTCTGCTGACAGGTTCGCTGACAAAACAGAAAGAAAAAGAAAAAAACTACCATGATTAACCATTTTGGGGTCGAATGTGCCAAAAGAGTTGAGCCTCACTTAACCCGAAAAGATAATGTTTTGGCCTGGCGTCACGTAGAGCCACGACAAGACCCAAGCCAAAAAAAAAAAAAAAAATTGACCCCACTTCCAGAACCCGAACCCTTTTTTATAACTATCCTCAACACAAAGTAAAGTTAATGTGCATCGCTTAAAGTGCTAAGTCGTGGAATTTTGAGAAGAGTGATAAAAAAAAATTGTAAAAAAAGTACAAACTCATTTAGTCCCATATAACAGTTTGAGGAGAGGAATCCGTTTATGAAAAAATGTTTCAAGCGTAGCAAAAATTTTCACCCTGTGCCCACTTACATGTAAAGCAGGGTAAAAAATAATAGTAACAATAACTTAAAGTAAGGCCAGTACTGAGAGTAGATTTGGCTCGGTACCCAATGAACCCTAGATCGACCCCGCAACGGGCCTAACAATTATCTAACCAAAACTGTTGGGTTCATATGAGAATTGGCCTAGCCCGGTGCCCAAACTTAGTCATGATTTACTAGAAAATAAAAAGGAAAAAGCTAATAATATTGCATGTTGCACATATGTGTAGATCCAAACAAGCGTACCTAAAATAAGCTACGAACAAAGCTTTGCATTCAAAATTGTTATTAAAAGGATTTCAACATATGCTCAAGTTTTCTCAAATGTTATCAAAAGCATTTAGAAGACAAGTCTAGGCCCAATGAGCTTGGCATGGTTGGTTGGGACAGCAAATGGTATGAAGCTAGTCATTACTCTCATGCTCTTGAGCATTAACCATTTGTACAAACAGATGCAGGCATAGGCCTTGGGGGAGTGTAACTGAAAAACAAAAGGAGAAGCCTAACTTTTTGTAAGATTTCCAAAACATTAAATTCTAGCACTAATTGTAAGGGAACTCCTATATATAGTATGGCAGTTTTACGTTTCTAAACTCTAATCAAAGTAAGCGTTTGAGATAAGGTTGGCATCTCTTTTGAAATTTAGCTTTCTCATTAGATGCCAAACTGTTGTTTTCTAAAGAACGGCGTTGCTCACGGATACATCAAAACTTAGGCTTGTTTCTAGTGAAAGTTTATTTTCTAAATATGCATTTCAAATCTTATCAGAAAGAAGGTTGGTTAAGTTTAGAAAGGCCCTTTAATTTTTGGGCAGAACGGGGAACATCACACTGATCAGGTTTGGGGTTCAGTTTAGGATGCCAAGGTGAGAAACAAACTCAAAGATGATTTTCATAATTTAGAGCATATGTATGTGCAAGTTCAATCATGATCAAAATGACTCTTACATAATAAAACAAGTTTTCACTTCTTCCCCACAGTAGAAGGAAAAAACAACAACAGCCGTAAGTACCCATTAAGTCATTCTTGAGTTTGGTCCAAGCAAGACAGAAAGCTGTTGAAGTGTGAAGTCGAATTCAAGTTTTCCATGTTCATCAAAACATGAAGCTGTTCTCTAACTAGCTCCGCAAAAACAAAAGAGAATCTGGTACGGCCGTGTATGGCGGAGGGTCTAAATCAAACCAAATGATTTTTTCTGACTTTGTTCTTCGTTTCTATTGTTTGTTGCTTGTGCTCCCTAATCAGTGTAGATCAGGGTCATTTATTGACCTGGTATGAGAGTTAAATTTGAAAACAGAAAGTGAAAGCAACGACGAGAAATGAAAGAAAGATCAAGATAGAAAAGTTCGATGGAGACTACTTTGGTCTCTAGAAAATGCACATGGAAGATTATCTATATTAAAAGAAGAAGATTATCTAGAAACATAACTTTCAATGCCTTGAACAAGACGACAACGCCTAGATAGAACGCATCATCAAATACATATGAAAAGACATCCACCTCCAATAAAGTGTATCTGATGTATATTTTTTTACTTGCAGATGGTGCAACACATTAATAAGCTTATCATCACGAGTTAATTGAGTTTGGCGTAAATTAAGCTTGAAGATAAAGTTCATGCCCTGTTTTTACTGTCACCACTGCCGAAGAAGTCAGTATGATACTGAATATTCGCATTTGATGTATTGGAGGCAATTTATCTCTGCAGGGATTTGTAGAAGCATATTTGGGCGAATATGCAAACAATATGAAAAGCACTGTGAAGTATGTTTTCAAATTAGCAGGTACTACCATGAGTCTAGTATGCTAATTGGAAAAGATTGTAATGCTTTCTATGCAAGAGGACGAATGCCTTGCTACTACAAAAGCAAATAATAAAGGAGTTAATTTGGTTGAAGAGTTAACATGTTGGGCAAAAAAAAACAAGAAACTAGTATTCCTTTTTGTAATAATCAAAGTGCAATTTCTTGGCAAATATCCAGTCTTTTACTGGAGGGCAAACCATAATCAGTTGATGTACCACTTCAATCAAACATTGTTGGATAAGGGGGCACTATCTCATAAAAACACATATCGAATTCAAAATCATGCTACTATGTTGAAAAAGCAAAGCCTTTTATAGAAGGACAAAGCATGTTCAGATGAGATATCATTTTATTCAAACATTGTTGGATGGAAGGCCCCTACCGCTTAAAAAGGCCCAATTTGAAAAACATGTTACTATGTTGACAAAGCAGGATAGCTTGAGTTCATAAATAATTATTAAAGAAGTGGCGTACCAATTCCTTTTAATAGAAAAAAAAATGAAACATAAATTTCCCAAAATACAAAATGTGGTTGTGGTAGTTTGTTTCACAAAAATAAGATGAAAGAGAATCTCATGTGGCTATGGATTTAAAAAGATTTTCTCCAAACCATGCAAATCTCTTTGTTCTTTATCTTTATCGTTTTTTGTTTGTGATCCCTAGATCAATGTAGGTCGAGGATGTTGCTTTTCCTAAGGGGCCGTTTGATGGCAGGAAATTTAGAAATGGAAAAAAATTTCCAGAAAAAAAATTCTGGAAATGATGAATAGGAAATAAAATTTCAATGTCCAAAACCACCTTCTGTTTGTTACACAGGAATTATTTTTCTGAAAAAAATTTTCTTTGTTTGATGAAAAAAAATTGGAAAAGAAGGAAGAGGAAGACGAGGACGGTTCTGTGCCTGAGGAGAGGCAAAGGACGACTGTGTGCCTGAGGAGAGGAAGATGACGACTATGTGCCTGAGGAGAGGTGCTCGGTGAGGACGATGCCCTTTCCTTCTTTCTTCCTCTTTTCCCTTTCTTCCCTTTCCCCTTCTTTCTTCCTCTTTCCCCTTTCTTCCCTTTTCCTTCTTTCTTCCTCTTTCCCTTTTCTTCCCTTTCCCCTTCTTTCTTCCTCTTTCCCCTTTCTTCCCTTCTTCCTCTTTCCCCTTTCTTCTCTTTCCCCTTCTTTCTTCCTCTTTCCACGATGGCCTTCTCCTCTTCCGTTCCGTTACCTCTGTGTTGGGCCCTGGCGGCGACGATGACTCGCTGCCAGAGAGGGAGAGGTTGGAGAAGGCGGTGGTGGGGGAGAGAAGGAGCTGCTGAGATAGAGGGGAAGGGTGGGGCGGCCGGAGCACCGCGATGCTGAGCTTGATATCGAGGTTCCTTAAGCCCTGCCGCCTCTCGTGGAGCTTGAAGGCCGGCCGTCGGGGGCCGACATCACCAGGCGCCGCCGCCGAAACTTGAAGAAGGGGAGAGCGAGAGAGAGCGAGAGGAAGAGGAGGCTGCGGGGAGCGGGCGAGAGAAAGACACGGGCGACGCGGGCGAGAGGAAACGAGAGTGCCCTAACGGGCAAAAAAATTTTTCTGGAAATAAATTTCCACCCCTCCGGGTAGAAAATTTTTTCCAGAAAAAAATATCCGAAATCGACCGTAACGGTCGATTTTATTTTTCCGCGTTTGATAAACCAGAAAAATTTTTAAGATTTGAATTTTTTTTCCGTTGCTACAGTATATTTATGGCGTATCAAACGCCCCCTAACAGAAACCATAAAAGAAGAAAACAAAAGAAAGAACCGAAAGACAAGTATAACATTACAACTAATGAACAAATTGTCTGATAATATAGCTGTTGAGCATACCACGAACTGCATAAACAAGGCCATTAGAACTGAATTACACGCTCACTATGGGCCAGTGTCCACAAGATGCACTGAGATAAGAGACCCAAGGCTTGTGTACACGCAAGTGACAAATAAATTTAGCTTGAATTCCGAGAAGGCATTAACACTGGATGATCATCCATATGCCAGACATTCATGATGTCAGTGTGAATCTTAAGGAAATGCCCTTTTCCAAGAGATCATTCTAACCGTAACCTGTGGTATTACTCCTTTTTAGAACTAAACCACATGATAGGAGTTTTCTCTCGAGTGTCACTTTAAGTCTATATCTATTTCTTAATGGAAAACGAATGGGGCCTCTCCCTGTTCTTCCTAGTTCTCTATCTCGAAAGCCACTGTTATCCAATGCCCCACTGGGCCCTCTAAGCCTCGATTCACACTGTCTTTCAAATCCAATCTGGATGGAGAGGACCTTAATACTCAAAATCTGGAGAAAGATCCTCAAATCTCATAGGATATTCTTGCCTATCATAGGCCAGGGGGGTACTTGGGAATACTTTGTAAAGTTGCTCGAGATCAAAGCACTGGCAAAGCAAAGTGTTATTATTGTTTCTGCTGAACTCACTATTGCAAATTGCAAATGAACCTGTAACATTATGCTGATTAAAAAAATTGATCAAGTTAGTGGTCACAAGCTAATAACACGCAAAACCAAAATGGTATTACCTGGCCATCCTTAATTTCAGATAGCCTCATAATGTCAATGAAAGTCAGGGAAGCCACGGCATGTCAGCCAATCTCCTCCACTAGAGTTCTCCTTTCGTTATTAGCATTGCTTGTCAATGGTGAAGGAAGTGATTGCTGAGTGTCATTACATATCAGAAATGACTGCTTTAGACTAGATCTAGATGTTTCACCATCACAGGAGTCATCAAGCCAGGTACTTGGTTCAGGCCGCCAGGCCCAAAGCATGACAGCAAGCAAAAAACCAACAGCCTGGAAAAAAAATAGTCCTAGCTATATCAGAACATCAGGGATGCAGATTCAGTTGCATGTGACGTAAACTGCCTTCTTTAAGGAATACTCATACAATAAAGGCAATGGAAAATTCAAATTTGAAATGAAAGAATATAAATATGCAACCATTTTAAAGCCAAAACACAAAAATCCAACTGCAAAACTTGTTTCCTCATTTTTTGGTGATGCACAACCCAAGGGATAGTTCCCATGGGATTTCTTTAAACTGGAGAGAGACACAAAAAGAGAGAGAGAGCATGCACCTGGAGTAATACTATCACAATTACAATAGACCGGCACAGTGTTAAATGAAATGTAACAAATTCCTCAAATTCAGTGTACTGTCCAGTGTAGTCTTCATTAATTTCCTGTGGTACCAAATATCACATATGACGTTAGATAATTTGATATGCATCTCATGAAACAAATATGAACAATTTATCATAGACTTACTGCTACCCAATCCTTGAAAAAGACGAATATGACCACTCCCACTTGAAGAAAAAGAATGCTGCAGATGAATACTATGTACTTAAGGAGGTTGAGGATAACCTCATATCTTTATGAGTTTCGCACACAAATGTAAACTAAAAACAACATTAGAAGCGAACTTTTTATCATTATCCATGATATACAGGTTAGAGTCCTAAAAGGCAACAAATCAACAATTTGTCATTGACATATTTTGTTCAAATAGTTGTAGAAACAAACCCGAAGACCAATACAGTTTCAGATCCCACCTGTGCACATATGGCTCCTTTCAAATGCATCCCTGTAACCAGAGTGTTGTATAATGAATAGCATCTAGAAGGGAAATACACTTGGGGAATCTCCTTGGTAGCTATTACGAGCAACAATCAAGTGAAACCACGAGATGCTTCCAAATAAGTGCCTTTGAGAAACACATGCCAACTGTAATAGATGTTATATGCAGATACTCCCTATGATGCTTGATCTGCTCTAAGCGGGAACAGAGAAAAAAGCACAGAATTTTGCCAACTTTTCTATATCAGCAATAAAGGATACGAAAGTAAGAAGAAACACGTTGATGCTGTTGGCTACTACATGCCCACAGAGCGTGCAGAAGCATACAACGATCCCAATAGCAAGAAATGTAAAAATGAACCTGCAAAAAGTTCAATAGATCTTCATTTAGAACAAAAAAGACTAAGAAAAGATGCTTAGAAATGCAAAAATTACTCATGAAAACATCCAATAAGGCGTATAAAGAAAATATTATACAGCATAGTCAGACGGGATTCACGCAGGAAAACACACAACATATTGCATAACTATCACATCAATGAAATGGTCATTATGACATCTTGGAGCAGCTTTATAAATATCGACACTGAAGCACCTAATCCAAAGAATCTACAATGGCCAAGGCTCAATAAATTGGACACCATTAAATGGAAACTTTGAGATTGATATGGAAGAAAGGTCTAAGGATCAGTTGCAAGGGAAAAACATTCAAGAGAAAAGATACATAGGACGGCAGGATTAAAAACAGGCTGGAGTTCCAAGTCATTCCAACCAACATTTCGACAGACAGAGAAATGCCCAATCAGAAAACCATGAGTACCGAAAAAGGAAGCCAGAAGCCATAGACCATAAGGAAGTGTGGAAGCTGCATTTGATTAGTACTTCACTGAGACTTGTGACAGTTAACTACAACTCAACCATGCTGCTTAGCAACTACCTTCACAACCATGGGAACATGATCTATTGGGCGGCTGGCACATTGAAACAATGAGGCAGTTGAGCAAAGAGAGCTTATTGAAGTACCATCTACATATATGACAAAACTATCACAATAACTTCATTGAAGAAAGTTAAAAAGGACCAGAGATAAATTAGACTACTTATTAAGAAATTAAACTAATGTGCTATAAGCAGTAAACGAGTTGCTTAGGTTGTCACGTTATAGTGGTTTAAGCTGCAAATGGCATTCAACAAAATTAGTTTTAAATAACATACGAAGCTTTAGTGCAAATCTGTACATAGATCTTCAAGCACTCCTTTTACGGGAAAGTGCAAGTCAAAGGACTGTAATATATTCCACTCACATAAAAAAACACTGTCAAAATGCTGAAGAATGGAAGAAAATAAAGGCAGAAAAGAAACACAAATCTATCATAAATATGCTGCAACCTTTTCCAAAACACTACACAATGATGACGTTCACTTAGTTGCAAACATATTAAGAATTTTCATATTTTAGTAACACGAAACAGAAAAGGGAAGAGATGCAGGGCAGCTACACTGTGTGGTGCCATAACATTCAAAGGCATGGCTGCACTCTGTGAAAACGTGTTCTAATATTTATTAGAGCCTTGCAACATCTGAACTTTATATGGTGATCTTCTTTTAAGGCTAAGACTTGGAAATGATGTTTTCGCTCCTGGTTTTTGTCTTCGATCATTTTTTGACGAGCAGACTATCGCAGGGCTACCAAATGAGAATAAATGGGTGGATGCAGCTCAAAAACGGCATGCAGGCAGACGCCAGGTCAAACATGTATCGATTCATCCAAATGATCATATACTTTTTCAGCTAGTATAAAGTTCAGAATCAACAAAAAATAGCGTTACGCTAACTTCTCTTTCTTCCTAATCAGCCAGTAGTTTCATTTAGACGTTTAAATGAAGAAATCAACACCAAACGAAGTATCCTTCCTTGCTAGGTGGGTATCTTCTCTTTAGTCCAAGAATGAACATGCAAGTTTGCTCTATCAAATTCGCAATATTTTGTCAAAATACTGAAAAAAGCATAAGCCCAAAACAGAGGAATCTACTGGACAGTTCAAAAATTGAGAGTAACGCTTCTTCGCCAGCAATATTGAGTTCACTCGCCCTTTCAAACCAAGGACATCGATAAGAGCACCTTTAAACCAAGAACACCGCAGGATCGATCATAAACAGGAATAACCAACCCACCACAATCTCCAGAAACAACATAGAACTACAAGGCTACGAATACTTCAACGTGTAGAACAAAAACGGCCTCTCTAAAAAGGAAGAAACAAGTAAAGACTCATGAAAGAGCAAGAACCAAAGGCGAGCGCATCTGTCCACAGCCGCATGGAGAAGAAAACGAAAGTGGGTACACGAAATTTACACCGTGGAGCTGACTACACATTGCAAAAACCAAGAGCAGCACCTTCTCTAGAACAGCCTATAGGCGCAATTTGACTCCGATGTATAACGCGTCTCAGCAAAAACTAAAAACAATCGAACAAGAGGACGGAAAAGGAATCACAAGTTCCCATTTATGTTTGTTGAAGAAGTAGACAAATGGGTACATGAGATTTACCACGGATAAAGCAAACCATATTCAGAGCTGCCTTCGTTGACCTCAATGGCCTTCCACTTCTTCAGCGCCCACAGAGAATAGATGATCATCAGAACCCCAATAAAATTGATGGTCATGTTCACAATCCTGAGAGCATAATGAACGCAGCGTCTAGAGCGGTTCACCATGGGAGCAACTGCAGATGTTTCGGTTCTTAGGCCTCCTTCGACCTCGATAGAGCTGCTTATATCCACGAGAATAGTGCTCCTCTAGCACTCGCTTTGATCTTGAAGGCCCCTTCCAAGTTTCCCAACCTTACTAGGCCTCCCCGAGCAATAGACCTGCCGGCTCGAAAGTCCGTGTGAAATTTTTTGCTTTCCGGCTACCACTTGCCTACGATAAAGGGAAAAAACGAGATTCTTGGATTGCGCCTTTCGCATGAATGTCACTTTTAAGAGAACATTGTTTATTGCTAATATTTTACGACCTTCTATCATTCAATTACATTTTTAATGCTTTGCTTTTCTTTTATTGTTTTAAGTTTTTATTTACAGTTCAGTTAGGAGAATTCATCTTCATTGTAAAACCATCAAGGTTATACCCTTGTCAGCTTGTGCAGTCTTACCACCTGATTGCACTATACCTCTTGAGGCTAATAAATATAATTTAAAGATCAAACATTTTCAGACAGTTTTTACGAAAAAAGTATGCTTTTTATTTAATTTTTTTTTTTACAATTACAAGGGAAACAAATCCCAATCACATCTATCAGAAAGATAACACAAATAGTGCACAATCATTCGGGAAAAGAATCATCCTACCAAGTAACATAATACAACACTTTATCGACACAACACATCATTAAGATAGTACCAAATATTTACTGTCTATGTACACATGACACAGACAATCTATCAGCAACAGCATCAACTATTGGAATCCATACCGTCAAAGTAAAATATACTTCCAGCTACAGGACATTGCCAGGCCTCCCCAGCAACAGGACAAGCAATCAAGATCTTCTGAAAACCAAGCAATCGACCATAAGAGCTGTGGCAGCTAATTCTTTTAGTTAACCATGTTATACTTTCAGGTGATTTTGTTTTTTCCTTTTTGGTGTTATGTGTTTTGGTGGGTAGCTGACATTGTCAAGAAATTAAACTCAGCAACATCCTGTTTTATATGGAGCGGTCATTCTTCCAACAAATTTGTGCCTCCCATTGCTTGGAAGCACATGTGCAGATCGATTTATGAGCGTGGGATTGGTCTCAGAAATAGGGATATGAGCCTGGCGCTGTGGCGCATTTAACTAACATGGCTGTTCTGATCTGCATCAATCTTCATGGACAAGGCTTGTAAACAGAAAGTACTTCAGGTTTTTTAGTTTGTAGACTTTCAAATCTGGCAAGAAATGTTCCGGTGTCTTGGAAAATAGGTGCAGGTCAGGTTAAATTTGCGTGATCGATGGGATTCCTGTTGCCTCCATTCAGTTCTGTCAGTGAGAGAATTTGCTGTCTTTGAGTAAGAGCTATCTTTCTAGGTAGCAGATGTCCCAATGACTTGATTTTGGAGCCAGAGTTTAAAAATTTACTGGTGAGACTTGGTATACGCGTCCTTGGCCTGAGCGGTTAGTGATTCTTTTGCTTGATGGTAAAGATATTGGAAGCCTTGAATCCAGAGACTTGAGCGAGATTAAGGTTGTATGAAGAATCTGGCCGAAGAGATCAAGGGAATTTGGGGAGGATGTGTGGAATGTTTCCTGTTTCTGCTCAAGGATAAACCAGAAGATCTGCTTGAAAGCCGAACTTGGTTTTTATCTCTGGAAGATGGCCTGTCAAAGGGAGCTTTTCATCCAAATCATTTATAGATGTCATAGCGACAAAAGGATTCCGGCGTTTGGCGTTAGATTTGATGGTGGACAGACTCACGTGACTCCTTGGCAGTTAAATCATCCTTGTGTGAGCAGGATGCTAACAATACAAATATAGAGTGTAGAAGACTTCCCATTCCCCTTACGAGAGAGAATCCTATGCTGCGTTTGGGCCTTACGTAGAACACGATATAACCATTGGCATCCTTTAAGGAGCGCAGCAATTCCACCCTTTACGATCCCAAAAGAATAACACCCACAAAAATCAAACTGTCATAAGGAGGCCCAGTTCTGTGCTTTACAGCGTTGTATCCCCTTGATTGTTGTTTGTCATGTTTGGCTATCTGTGGATGTTGCCTTAGAGTTTTATTGCTTCCACATCTGAAGGCTGATTGGAAATTTTGTTCACTGATTTTTTAAAATTTTTTATATTGCTTTTTGTGTGATTAATGAAGGTAAAAGGCCTATCCAACATGTCGTTTTCTAATAATAAGGGAGATATCATGTTGTTCTCCTTCCAGAGAATGCCTATATCAAAAAGGGCAAAATTGTCATTGAATTTAATGCACATTAAATAACGGGTGGACTTAGATCTAAAACGTGAATTAAAAAAAAATGTGGGCGTTTTGAGAGTTATGAAGGAAGGTTGGGGCTCATATTAGTCATGAGTTGAGAAAGGAGTTTCGGGCTCTGGGATGAGAAAGGAGTTAAACTCTAAGAGATTTAGTCTCCCTCGCCCTTACTAATGATGAATGGAGAAAGCCGGCCAGAATCTCAGGTGCGTTGAGCCGGGCAGCAGCGAACCGGAGACCGGAACCCCCATATTTGAACAGCTAGGATTTTTTATTCATGCTTTTCAATAGTAAGTTTTTATTAAATTTTAATTTTTTTAATTTTATGATTTCCACAAGTGGGATTCTTCTTAATTGTCTGACATTTTTTTACTGTTGGGGTGCATTATTTACATGCTTTAAACTTTAAACAAGCAAAGCAGCATGGCATGAAGTCAATATCCTCATCTATGCCTTTTTGTCCGAAGGGGCATAGCTGGTCTAGCTAGCGGGCTTGAAAACTGTAGGTTGATAGTTCTATTTTTCATGGACGCTTTTCTCTTGGGTCTTATAAGGTGAGACATGACATTGAATGGAAGGCACCACTCTCAAGCTTGGACACAACTCTCGACCTACATAACATGCTGGCGTTGTTCACATAATTATTTTTGTCATAAGTAAAATTTTAGTCAACTTATGAAGATGAAGATGAAAGTTTTTTAACTAAAAATTGAATAAGGTTAAATTTTTATCAGAAAAATGTTTGTAAGGGGATGTTTGATATATGTAATACGTTGTTACTGTCTCATGAATCTGCCTCGAAAAATCAAATAAATATTCTCATTAATTTATCAAAGAGAAACTTTTTTTTTCTTTTCTAGTTGACAAGGAAGAAATGCCATTGTCCAAGTGAAGGCTCAAGGCTCTCTTTTCCCGTGTCTTTTTAAGGTTATGATTGCTTTTGGTGCTTCGGGGTGACATTTTACTTTACTTCAACTTACATATCAGTGCTTCATTTTTCAACATAAAGAATTACTGCTATAAGAATTCAAAATGAGAATTAGCCGCCTATCAACCCCTATTTAAATATTCTCTTTTACATTCTTTTCCTTTATAGGAGACTGTCCCTGCTTAAAAAAACTTAAGCACTTGTGCATGTAAATGAAGTAATGTTCATCTTCACTAGGCCTGATTGGACTTGCAAACGTTGATTATCACATTATTTTCCTTATTGTAAACTCTAATATTTAATATTGCTAACTTTCCAGTCATATAAAATTGAATGTTCATTACAAGCCACATATTTTAACAATAAAAATGATTTATTAAAGCTTAATCTTGCTAACTAAATTGGTGGCATATATGAAAACCGTCTCTGGTATTCTCTTTACATTAATGTTAAGCCAATAATATGAATCTCAATCACTATGGCCTGAATTGTTTTTTTTGTATTATTAAAATAAGTAAAACTAATCTATCATTTAAAAAATCGTAAAGGTAGCACAATCGGCCACCCTGGTTTGACTTACTACTCTTCCAACCTTAATAACAAACAGCGTGGCAACAACTACTTAAGGGACATTATTGCCATATTAATAACAATGCATATTTTTATTCCACTTTGTAATAAACACATTAAAAAATAATATATAATTAACAAAATAACGTCACTTTAATGCAATTGGGCACGTGGGCATTTATGAATGAAAATCTTCCAGTCTCACAAGGTAGATCTAAATATGTGGATCCGCTTCCTGATGTTTCATGCCAAGTAGATTTGCTTAAAAAATGTCTCCAAACGATGGGTGTTGCGACAGTTTGTACTTAGTGGTGGAGCCAGAAATTTTTGTTAGTTGAACATTATTTCAAGAATCTATATTTTTAGGGGAAACTAGTGTATATAAATAAACAAATATTTAAAAACGCCTATACGCAGATAATAAAATTGTTTCGAGCTAGTGTGGACCACTGCTTATCGGCCAATATCTGGCTTTGCCACTGTTTGTTACCGTTCCATGATTGGGGTTTAGATTTATGAAACGGATGTTTTGTTAATCTATCTCAATTTTTGAAGTAAATTTCAGTCACAAACTGTTTCTATTACTACTATGTCCCCAAGATAATCACTCTGAATCATGTTTAAAAATGTTTGACTTCAAATCTTCAAATTGTGTTTGTTTCATCCACAGATCTGCGGATTTAAGGTCGAACTCCCCAAAATCTGACTTAGAATCCCTAAAATCTCAACACATTTTTTTTTGAAAAAATAAAAAAAAAAGCAATAAGTTAAATGACCATTTAAAACTTAAAAAGGACGTGTTCTTTTAAATGTAAAAAACGAAAAAATGTGTTTTCTCACCCTTTTCAGTTTTTTTTTTTATTTTCTATTTTTTATTTGTTGCAAATCTACTTATCTTGTGATGTTTGTGTTAATAGTTTCTCACTTATCTTATTTTTTCTTAATTTTAGTTTTTTAAAAATTTTAAATATCGTATTTTCTCATTTTTTTCAAGCTCGTTGTATTATATTCGAGAAAAACCTCACCATTTAAAACTCATAGACTAATTTGTGACCATGGCAAAATCACAACTTTTAATGGAGTATCGAATCTTAGGATTATCAAAGGCAACCCGAATATATATATTTTTTTTAATTCTTGTAAGCATGGCGCATGGGACCATTTTATGTTTCAAAACTGGCAGTGTAGAGCAATAAAAAGATTTGTCAACTGAAGCGTTAGATGGAGCCCGTATTCTCGTTTCTCATCACATGATCACCTACCTCACCTCACCTCACCTCAGTCCATAATGCAGATGATTGCTTTTCCTTTTTCCCTTATGTGGGGCTCATTGTTAAAGTTGTCTGCTCTAAAAGATTTTTCATGGCATGATCTACGGGTTCTTCTGAAAAAGACAACAAGACAAGCAGTAATGAATATATAGAGAGGACGAGGCCGTGCTCTATGTAACCATGTGATGATTCCTTTCTTATAGATATAAAATTAAGGGAGGCATGTACTGCCTCACGCCCATTGCTCATTGAGTCTCTCTTTCTCTCTTTTTCCAAGTGATGAGTAGCGCAACAACCAGTTAGTTGGGTGGAGTTAGATTTTTATAGAGTGCCATTATGAAGCCAAGTAGACCAGCTCATGTTCCTTCCTCTCCTCTCTCTCACACACATGCACACACACACACATACACATATATATGTAAGCATGTAGTTAGCAGATTGTATATTTCAAAAATCATCTGGACCATCAATTCCAAGAAAATTAAAGATAGAGATTAAATTGCAAATATGGAGGTTAAGCTATCTTTTCAAGAGTCCGAAGTACCTTTTAGAGGAGGAGATGATAAGAGAAAACTAAATGAGTTTCCTTACATGGGAGCTTTTGTTTCCTTATTGGGGTATTTCAAGGTCTGAAAAAAAAAACAACAACTTAACTTTTATATTTGTAAGTTAATCTCTATTATCTAATCTTCTTAGAATCATAGGTGGAGATATATCGAAGCTGCTATGGGGCACTAACACCAGCTCATCAAAAATTTATATAGAAGAACTTGAAATTACACTATGATAATTCAAAAATTATATGTTGTGTGCACACCAGACTGATGACTCAAGTGCTCTTCAGCTAAAAAACCCCAGATTCATCACTGCATGAAGTTAACGACTTAGATGATTTTCATTGAAATATATATATATATGTGTGTGTGTGTAGTATCTTTTAAGGATGTTAAGATGAAATAATTAAGTCTCAACTCAACTGGTCGGTAAAGATGAAATGGTGAAGGACTTTATTTTGAAGAAGGTTCAGATGAAAGAGTGGTGCTCTTTTGGTGATCGATGCAGGGCGAAGGAAATTCTCTACCGTTCAAGAAAAAGGAACAAAATCACCATACTTTTACACAGAAACAGGTGAAGTTGCATCCAGACAAGCAGTTTAGTGTCTGTTCAAGAAAAATTGAAAAAAATCACCATATTTTTATACAGAAATTGTGGAGAAGCTGTATCCAGAGGAGCAGTTTAGTGTTTGATGGAGAAAGATGAACCACTTGACTCGCGCCCACAGAATTTATTTAGAGGAGAAAGGTAGCAAGAACAGAAGAGAAACTATCCAAGAGTCCCACCAGCCGCACAATGTTTTTTACAAGATGAGAAAAATAGGGCTCTGGATGTAAATTACGTTTGTAACCTTTTCAAAAAAACACATTTAAAAAAAAAATTAAAACGAAAAAACGTGTTTTTAAAGCATTTTTAACATGTTTTTTTCTCGTTTTTTCACTGTTTTCATTTTTTTCAGTTTTTTTTAATACCAAGCAGTATTTTTTTTCATTTTCATTTTTTATTTGCTGCAAATCTATTCGATGTTTGAGTTATTTATTTTTCACTTATTTTATTTTTCCTCGATTTTTAGCTTTTGATTTTTTTTTAAAAGTTATCGTATTTTTTCTGTTTTTTTAAGCTCACCATATTTTATTCGAAAAAAACCTCGCCGTTTAAAACTCCGAGTCGTTATTTGCGACTATAAGATATCTATCTTTGACATTGTGTGAATAAAACAGCGAATCTACTTAAAACTATCAGTTGAATAGTCTGGGCGGAGCTAATCCACTTATCTCTATATCAGTGTTGCAAAGATCGATGCTATCAACGAACAAAATCTGCAGTTATGAATCAGCCAAAGTACTCAAAACTCATTTTGGAAAAAGAGTAAATAGAAATATACAAACACAAACAAATTATTCCTTAAACTATTTTAAAATATAGTTAAAGTTGACCATTGAGAATCTTGATCCAAAATTAAATCGGCTGGCCAATTTAGGTTGATTTAACACAGCTCCATGTGCCCAATAGCAATATAGGAATTGGGTCAAACTTTTCTTATTACAATTGAAGTCATCCCAGCAGCACACAATTTAATTAAATAGACTTTACCTTAAGTCGAATAAATGGGAGTTGAATCTCTGGTTCAATTACAAATTCCAGTCACCCCAGGCCACGTACTAAGCCAAGGTGACCGGATCCTGTTCTTACCAGACCCATCCAATTGAATCCAGATTCATGTGGGCAGTGCATGTGCATGGTCAACCTATTCAAAAATGCATAGAGCCTTCAAGTATATAACATAAAATGATTGAGAAGGGTATTGAGCAAATTAAGGAGGGGACCCAATATATGAATAAGTAAATGGTTGGAGATTGATTGCCCATATATAAATAAAAGAAAATTGCAAGACCGTGTGGGCAACTGCCCGCACATGCCCAGCTCGGCCGCTAATGTTTAGCTCAACACCAACATTGAAACTCCCCTTCTATTATCATTCTCCAAGTATGGTGACATATCCATGATGTGTTAGAGTTAAGGAATGAGGATACTTCATTTTCCAGAGAGAGAGAGAAGTTGACTCACTGGTCTTTGTTTACGTCTGTGAACAGATGCACAGCTTTGAACATTGTACAAAAGCTTTTGTTTGTTGAAAAGCAAACGTTTTCTATAGGCTCACTTGGTCAAAATCTCTTTATGGAATGTTACGCCAAATTAAATAACTAAAAACCACCAGATTGGGTTGCGTGTACAAGGGTGTGCATGCAACAAGCATGCACCAAAGGGGGAGGAGGCATTTTTGAAGTGTTTTTATAAAGGAAATGAATATTTTAAACTCTTCTCATTTTTCACAGTGTTTTTCTACCCCTTTTAAAAAGTTTTTTTTTTTTTTAATTGAAGTATTTTGGTCATCGCCACCCTGTGCATGTAACCAGCTTCAAAAAACCACATGAGCAGCCTTCTTTGTGCGTTAACACACTAAGGTTGTGTTTGATAAGGTTGTGTTTGATAGCTTCACATCTTAAATCTGAAGTTGACCTGAAATCTCTTTTATGTGGGACTCACAAAGTAAGTAAATTGGATGTTACTGCTATGTAAAGAAAGAAGATTTGAAATCCTCAATCAGTAGTGAAGCTATTCGTTGGCTGGTGCCCATGCCAGCCTATCGAAAATTTCATATAATGTGTTAACTTTACACTGTTATGACTTTAAATTTATATATAATGCCCACATCAAAGTTATGTCACCTACACAAGTACCCCACTGATGAAAAATGATGGCTCCACCTCTGTCCTCAATATACTGCAAAGACCTGAGATTTCATGTCCGGTGGAAAGGGGTCCAACAATTATATCCTTAGAACAGAGATCCTCTAATGTTCTTAGATCACCTCAGATCTCATAGTCAATGTAAACAAACGTCTCCTAAAGGCATTGTTGAGACAAATTAAGACACATGATCGAACCCATTTATCTTCTTGACAAACAAAAAATTATAGGAAATTTCAGTAAAGCCAACTGGTAAAGTAGGAGTAAACCAGCCTAATAATTAAGAAAGTGATGCAGCCCACTCTAATGGTAGGGAAGAAAAAGTAGAATTACAAGAAAAGTAAATAAAAATGAAACAGAAATAAAACAAGAATCAACAAAGGAGATTAAGGCAAACTCAAACAATAAATCTTCATTAACTGTCAAAAGAACAAAACCCTTAGATAGGACTTCTTATGCATGTTGGCTCTTTGCATCCAAACCTAAAATGAAAGGAGAGGGCCAAACACGATACTTCAATGAAGTAGATGAAAGAATTTAAATGAAACAGATAAATATGGATCCATCCTAAGATCTAAACTAGATAGACTAGCTCCTGCGTCAGAAAGCCATTTGTTTAACTTTAAACTTTATTATGGTATTAAGATTAACAAGCCGTAAACCAGCGTTGATTCGAAAGCAACCGCGTAAGTAATTGAGGATTTTCTGGATCTCAGATTCTCAGTCTTGAGTTGCTTGAAGAAACAGGCAAGCGTGGAATTACCCATGATGATTCTTGCCAAAAGCTTAGATCCGACGGTTTGAAACAGATGTTCGAAATAAAATACAGATACCATTTTATCATCTTATGGAATAAGCCTAATGTCAACCGCCATGATCATTTTTTACGCAGCTTGAGCAGATGCTTCATTGGTAATCAAAGGTGTACATGGAGTTTACTTCAAATAGATTGTTAACTCATCTTTTTCAGATAGAGATATAGAGAGAAAGAAGCTCCAGGAAATCCCAAGAATTGTAGAGATGATGAAAGGCATGGACGCTTCTAACAGGTACTACGTACCAGCCATTGTAGCCGGATATGCTCTGTCCTCAGCCTTACTTGCCATTATCAACAAATTCGCAGTCACCATGTTCTCTTTTCCAGCCATCCTCACCGCACTGCAGTACCTGACTTCCGTCGTCGGCGTTCGGTCATTTTCTATGCTTGGCCTCCTTCAACACGATCCCTTCACATATGACATGGCCCGCAAATTTCTCCCTGCAGCTACCATCTTCTACCTCGCCGTTTTCACCAACACCAACCTCCTTAAGAACGCAAACGTAGACACATTCATTGTTTTCAGATCCCTAACACCTCTTCTGGTCGCTGTTTCTGATACAGTTTTCAGAAAGCAACCTTGGCCATCAAGAGCTACATTTGCATCCTTGGTAGTGATTCTTGCTGGTGCAGTTGGGTATGTCTCTTGTGATTCAACGTTCACACTAACTGCTTATTCATGGGCTTTCGCGTATCTGGTGGTCATAACCACAGAGATGGTCTACATAAAGCATCTGGTTATGAATCTCGGATTGAGTACCTGGGGTTTTGTTTACTACAACAATCTGATTTCTTTGATGATTGCGCCGGTTTTCTGGTTAATGACCGGAGAATTCCAGGAAATTTTGGCCCTCTTGAATCCCAAAAAGCTTGCTGAAGGAGATTCAGATTCGAACACCATGATCACAGCAATAGCAGTCGCTGCATCATGTGTCTTTGGGCTCTCAATAAGCTTCTTCGGGTTCGCAGCAAGGAAGGCTATTTCTGCTACAGCATTTACTGTAACTGGAGTGGTGAACAAGTTGCTCACCGTGTTGATCAATGTGGCAGTTTGGGACAAACATGCCACCCCTTCTGGGCTGGGTTTTTTGCTGGTGACAATTGGGGGAGGAGCGATGTATCAGCAGTCGGTGAGGAAGCCATTACCAAAGCCAGAACATAAAAGTGACGTAGAAAAAGCAACAGAAGATCACAGAGAGGAAATAGAAGGGCTGATGGATGGCCATCAAGACTTCAAAGAAGAATCTACGAAAAATTTTGTGAAATAGGACATTGTTCTGCAGATGCTACGATCTCTCACCAGGATATCTTTCTCTTTGTTTGATATCAGGAAAGTGGTACAGCTTGTTCTCACTTCTCAAGAATTTGTAAGCACCAACAGCAATTTATATCTATGGTTAACACAGTAGCAAGTTCAAAAATTCAGGGAGTGAAATGACCTGTTTGTAACGGTTCGTTTTCATGTTTTTTTTTTCCCGGAACTACTCGCCATTAACTCTGTTCTGCTTGTTAGTGGAATAATACTTTCAACGCTCTGTTTTCCTTAATCAGTTGACAGATATGTTCATAGAAGTAAATGGTTAAATTGACATATAGCTACAAAGATTATTGTTAGTAACAGAGAAATGACTTCAAAAGAACCGAACTGGGGAGTCAGTATCGTATAGATCACTGACAAATGAAGTTTAGAAACAGCTATGAAAAATTAGTAACCGCACAATTGAGTTTCCTTTTATCCTAATTATTCACGTAACGTGGCTCAATTGAACTTAAGTACCACACCGCGGAGACCACATCAAAAGGACATCTTTTCATAGACAATTAAAGCAAATACTCCACATTATGAAAAGAAAAAAAAGAAAGAAAGAGAAGTCTTAGCCTAAAACAAATATTCGAATTCTTATCAGGCACTCTGAGATTCTGAAGAATGCCTGCTCACTCTCCGATTTTTCTAGTGTTCAGCTTACCCTCCGAGCAGTTGTGTTCATTAGATCAAGCATATAGAACAAGATCATATAATGACGGCAGACGTTGGCAGACTCTAATTGAACAGATATAATGACAGAAAAAATATGACGCATGTGGACATCCAAAGGCATGGTGTATGTAGATGGTGTAGCGGTGAGGGGTTAATGCCATGTTGGGTAGTGGGCCTAGTGGCTCTTCATTGTGCGCATGGTTCGCTATATATGACGAGACAAGGAGGTAAGTGATGTGCCTTGGGGGACTGCTAGTTGTTCCTTTTCCTTTCTTCATCTAATGAAAGAACGTGTTGTGTGGCGGCCATCCTAGCCATATCTATCTTGTGTATGAAACAAAACCAGCAGGTATGAATTTCCTGTTTTCTTCAACAATTAATAAGACGAAACTGGGAAACCAAATTAAAGTTCTAAAAGGGACAGCCATCGAGAGAGCGTGATTACAGTAATCGAACTGACCATTAAGGTCCCTCTTCCATATATGGTAGTAGAACAATGTGCAGATGAGTCCCATCAAGTAGTTGAGCCCAGGCTCACCCACATTGATTTTATAAATTGCAGTGCTCGAGACTTGTTTGATTTCTCTCTCTCTCCCTCTCCCTCTCTCTCTCTCTTAATTGACCCTTCTTTGGAAGCAGCTAAATGACCATGAGATGTGGCTTGTTCTATGACATCCGTTGTAGCTTTCAAATCCTAAAGAACGGCACCAAGGGGTGTAGCATATTTAGTTGAGGTGGTGGTCCGTGGGAGCTAGATTGTCAGTTTGATTGTTGTGGGCGTTATTTTTCTGTACTGCAAATGGTGGATATCTTATATTACAGTTGATTGGTGTATGACTTCCCACATAAGTTTTGAAGAACCCCGAGAACAGGAGGAAGAAGGCAAGGTAATCTTCACCTGTCATCGAATCACCAAACCTATAGAACGGGGAATGATTCATATGAAAGTTGAACCAACTGCGACTGCTGCTTTGCTCATCCATACCGTCCATGATTCCAGGCACATCTATAACTTTGTAAAGCTTTTGTTTCCTGCAGAACTTTTGCCAAAAATGGCGGCTTCTCGTCTACTTCCCTTACTTTTATCTAACAAGGCAAACTTCTGTCCAGCAAAATTTTGCCATTTACCCACCCTTTTAACTCAGTCAAACTTTTTCCCCTCGTGAAGACGAAAAGACCCTTTCTAAACTGGATCACCACCTTATCTTGTAAGACTTGCTCATTCAGCCAAACATGATATATATATATATATATTCTTTTCCTATTCAACCAAACCTTGCAAAACTTTTGCTAGACATATATTTTGACTAGAAAAAATTTCCACATTCCAAAGTTTTTCTTATGACAAAAGATTTTGTCTTGAATAAAAGAACCCCTAGAGCACAATATGCCAACCTTTATAAACATTTCTCCTACGAGGCAAATGATGATAAATAACTTGCATCACTAATAAAAACAATTAATGACTACATACTTTCGAATTTTTATGTCATGCATCCTCACAATGAAGGCTCGTCCTTATCTTTTGAATAGTGCAAGAAATTAGGGTATTTACAGTTTCCATGGACTCCATGGTGAGCTTGGCGGTAGGCGAAGTGTTAGCAAGTATCTGGAAGGCCATGGTCAGCAGCGACCCTCCTTCGCTTGCCTTCTCGTTACGCTTAGACGTGATCACCAGGGCCCTGCTCTCGAGCCCATCGGGTAAGATGGAGAACCCAGATGGCATTATGGCCAAGCTGCTCGAATCGCAGCCGTTCATCACCGATTGCATGCCCGTGATGTCCACAGGAGCATAGACGATCATCGATTCATAAGCATTGGTGCAAGTGTCTTGGAGTATCCACATGGTGGTATCGTTAGATTTAGTTGCCTGCGAGCACGCAGAGAATCAGAACAAATATTAGAACCCAAATGAGCAGAATCTAGATTACTGTAAGTTCCTGCTGGTTATCAACCTAAGACATATGATGCATGATTCATGCGACCAAGATCATGAAATTGTTCACCTCTGATGTGATGCACATAATAGAAATACGGATGAAATTTCATGAACTTGGTCATGTTTTGATTGATGCAAGAGCGTACATGAAGTGTCACCGAGTTCCCGCGATCTTGCCCCTTCGCTATGTTGGCTATGGTCTGCACTGACCCTCCGTTCGAGATTATATCCCACTGCGCCATGGAAAACACTCAATGATCACCTTCCATTAAATGTGAAAGATCTCATACTGATCTCAAACGATTATGTGTGTGTGTGTGTGTGTGTGTGTGTGTGTGTGTGTGTGTGTGTGTGTGAGAGAGAGAGAGAGAGAGAGAGAGAGAGAGAGAGAGAGAGAGAGAGATCAAGAAACTGGTAGATGGCCTTGGTAGATGGTGAAGCTCGGGAGGTAATGGATGAGAGAGAGAGATCGTGAAACTGGTAGTTGGTGAAGTTTGGGAAGAAATGGATGGATTAATTACCTCGTTTCTTCGTGTGTCGTCCCTTAAGAACTCGAGCAACGCGAGTGGGGAGACGGGGAGCCAGACGGAGGAGACGGCGCAGACGATAACGCCGACGGGCTCGGCCGGGTCGCTGATGTTCTTCCTGGAGCTCACTCTGACGTCCTCGCCCGTCTTGGTCGTGACTTTGGTCCAAGTGTGGTAGGTGGAAGCTCCCACCGCCTTGTAGAAGCTGTTGCTCATCCTCTGCGCCAGCCTCAGTGTGCTCTTCCTTCCTGCTAGTGTCGCCACCCCTACAATAGTTGGACGAAATAATATTCATCACTCCAGTTAAAGGAAACACTCTCTCTTTCCATCTGTGCCCAAAACTTGCATTCTCTAGAATTCCATGCAACCAAAAGATCAAAATCTCAAAACCATTTCCAAACTATTTGTTTCCGGATTTATAAAGATCAATCTCCTAATTTCATATCTTAATGTCAACTGTAAGCTTCGAAAAGCAGTGTTACGGCCAACATTTGTTCAGTTTGATGTGCATTTTGATTTAGATGCAGGGCAAAGAGAAGATCAATCTTGACGAAGCAACTCACCGTTGGAGTCCTTGGTTGGAACGTTAGTTGCCATGAAGAAAACAAGCCTCTCACATTGAAGTTGTAAGGTTGCCATCCAATGCTTTGCACCGAAGGCCAGCCCACTGTTAATGATGGTCCTGTACATGCTATGAACTGCCATCTTCTTCACCTCCAGATGTTCAACCCATGTTATCTATGAAAAACATAACGAACATAAAACAAATGCAACCACCAATTAAAAAAGAACATATATATATATATATATATATATATATATATATATATATATATATATATATATATATATATATATATATATATATATATATATAAAATATAATTTTGGTGCATTAAACTGACCTTGGAATGGCCGTTAGCCTTGTCCTGAATGAGGCAGCCTGAAGGCCGTTTTCGGCATTTGACATCGGCATTGTCATTGGCTCGATCTATGGACACATCAACAATGGCCCAGCTATCCGCTGCCTGCTGCTTACAGCAACGCACAAAGTATACTTCCCGAGTTGGCACCATTGGTGTAAGCATTTGTAGCTCTGCAAACATCTGTACTTAACCCATTAATTGATCAGCTCAAGCCTTCACAAAGAAAAAGTAAGTCATCCTTTCAACTCTTATATACTGAATCCGTTGTACCTTGACTTTCACGCTCACTATAAATAAAACTACACTTAATGCACGCAATACATAACAATATTTTTAATCTCTCTCTCTCTCTCTCTCTCTCTCTCTCTCTCTCTATATATATATATATATATATATATATATATATATATATATATATATATATATATATATATATATATATATAGTGTGTGTGAATATGACCTTACCAATTGTACGGCGCCATTCTTTGTACCACCATCGTCTCCGTCGGCGATGACCTCAACTGTGGCTGCTTTGGCAACCATGCATGGGAATAACTCCTTCCATTGATTCTATGAAAGAAGAGGAAGTAGCGTTAGTTCGAGTTGTCAGATGGGAATGATCTCCTTCACTCTCATCATGCACGCAACGATATAAGATCTACAGTTGATGCCGGTTTGACGTCCAGGTTTCGCTAAGCAATTCAAAACCTTTAAGAAGTAAAGGGGAAGGGTTCATATAATTTTTAATGAAACCGATGTTTATAAGTATATAAATTTATGAAATTAAATTGCAATCAATTGAACACTTTAAAAAACGCTTAAAACTATTAAAAATGACACCATTAGGACACCTGCCCAAATGGCATCTTCATAGCATAAAGGGTTCGTGTATAAGAATATGACGAGCATATAAATGTGCGTACCACATCCATGAAGGCCTGAACTAGCTTGGGTGCGTCCATGAAAACGACGCCAGACTCTCTAGATGCTTCCACTGACCGCCGGGGACCGTCATTTGCCGTTTCCGGTGAGAACTGCCGGACATACTCATCGTAGTTTAGTATGTCCCTCCCAGTCTCGACACTTCGGACCCACAGCGGCTCACCAGCAGTCGCCATCTTCACAAGCTCTTCCATTGCCACATGCACCAACTCCACCACCTTCGCCTTCTCCAGGCCAAAGAAGCCGGTGCAATAATCTATGGCTCCTCTGTTGTCCTGATCAGCGCCGCCGGAGCATGACGACGTCGGGGAGGCAGCGCGGCCGGGAAGGTTTCCACCTGCTGCTCGAAGTTTCTCGATCTGCATATAGATCATAGTACAAAGCTGAAGAGCAGAACAGACATCGAACAAAGCTCGAAGTCTCTATCTATGAATCAAGAAAACTGAGAGACTATAACTCATATATGGCTGGCTATAGCTCCACTGTGGCACAACGTATACCTCGGCCTTGAGCCTTGCATTCTCAATACGCAGCTGCTGTTCTTCAGTGTTGATGGGAGCATCTCTCAACCCGGCCGCGTATCCGCAGTTAGGGCACGCAGCCTTCTTCATGCCCTCCCTCATCGACTGGTTCTCCTCTCTGAGCTTCTCCATCTCTGTCTTCAACACCGAGTTCTCATGGCGCTCCTGAATCGCCTGCGAAGCAAATAGAAAATTATGGCATTATTGATTGTCAACCACTGTGTGTTCATGCATGAGCGGCTGGTGTTTGGGTTCCATCTTCCAATTGCTTTCATTTGGCTATCAAACACCAAGAAAAAGCGCAATCCATGTCATGCTTGATGTATCGGGTAGATGTTACTTTACCTGTTTAGCTTTTTAGAGAACATTTCACGATAAAAGTATTGTCTCTTAGAAACATATATTCTTCATGTTCTTGTTTTAGACAACATAATGTGATTATGTAACTTGCTTTTAAATATAAAAATCAAAATGCTTGTCATAATCGTATTGTATTTTCTAAAACAAGACATACATTTTAAAAATTTACATTCTAAGAATACGAATATTATCTTCCTCTGATCAAAGCCGTCTTGCTTCTTGCCTACTTTTCCTTTTCTTTTTCTTTTTTTTCCCTTTTGATCAGTAGAGAAGCCACTTAAGGTGTGAGACCTGGTCCAAGTAAAGATCATCCTACTAAGTTAACCATAGGAACTCTTCATCTAGTTTTTAGTGTACTCTACCACGACAACACCAACTAAGTGGTCCATTTCATTCGGCGACAAAAAGCAAAGCCACACTGCAACATTCTTATGGTTTATTAGCGTGAAAGCTCTAAAGGTACTGTCATGTACATGGACCTGTAGTGTGGTCCTATGCACAATGCAAAGGTAAATAAGCCTGTGCATATAACCAACTTCACCAGGTGAAAGCTTCCAAGGATCTTCGAAAAGTGAAAAAATCAATGGATATTTATTGCCTTGTGTTTTCTTTCTATGTGATTAACTTCCTATGGAACTGACTTCCTTTAGTCGGCCAACACCAAACACAACTAAGGGCCCTTTACAACCAATTTTACCATATTGAGGGTTACTTTACAACACACCTACCACAGTAAAACTTTTTCATAGAAACTTTACAAAATTTGCAAAACAAGAAACAAAGGCAAATTCCTGCACATTTGAGAGGAAGAGGGTTTGACCGGATGCACTATGCAGCTTCTCAAACGGAGTATTTGAGAAGGTCGACATCTTAAAACATTGCTTCCAAAGAAGAAATCCTGTGTTCAAGTCTGGATGAAAGAGTTCTGCAACCTTTTAAAGCACACTGTCTGCTTCATGTATCCGGTGACCGTGATTAAGACGGAGATTTAGATGGTTGGAGGATTTTCTTCTTTGATATATATATATATATATATATATATATGAAAGAAGAGGGTGAAGTTATAAATCTTTTTTTTTTTTACAACCAAGAATGCCGGTGATAACTGTCATTCCGGGGGTGCACCACCTAACGGCAAGAAAAAGATTGAGCTTCATTTTCTGGTCCGCGGATAAGGTGGGGCCAGAGGGAGGGCGCCCCAGACCGCTTTGAGCGGGCCCCACAATAAAAAAAGGGGAGGTACAATTTGACAACCAGGCGTAATCATCTTTTCTCTGTCATACGGATGACACCTCTGTTCTCATATGACAACCAGAAAACCCTGCCCTCTCCATGCTGCCTCCACCTTCATTAGAGCAGCTAGGCGGGTCGGGTCCAGGTCAGATCTAAATAGTTTTCGTTTGGATCCACTTGAATCCGGTGCTTGGCTTTGGCCCCTGGCCTAAACTGGTTTTAGCCTTGCAACGAGAGAATCATCTTTCCAGCTCCCTGAGAAAAACTTTCTAAGCCTGTGTTTGTGAACCCATTTGATTTCGATTTGGATTTATCTTTTATTATCATACAAATCCTACATATGATCCTTTCTTATGTATAATCAAGCTACCTAGTCTAATTTCATGGGCAGCACGGGCAGAGGTAGGTGTGAGCTACGTGTGTGGGGCTATCTGTGGGGCGTTTACCACACAAACCCTAAAAAACTTCTTAGTTTTATGTCGATATATTTGAGCAATTTTTCTCATTTATATATTGGTTTCCGTTAGAAATTTAAAACTTTCTACCGGAATTTTCTATTTTTAAAACATTCTACTGAATTTTCTGGCTCCACCCATGATGGACAAACAGAAATTAAGAGGGCATTTGTTATGAAAAATATAGTCTTATGAAAACTACAAGTTTCTAAAACACTATGTTTCTTGTTTCACGAAATTTACCCTATTAGTGTTCTTCTTCTAATTATTAGATCTATAAACAATATCCATAACCATACTATGCTTCATGAAACAAAACTTTCTGTCTTTTAAGATCATGTATTCTAAAAGCATATATATGATTTACTTATCAAAAGCTCTCTAAAAGCCGTGGCGGAGCCAAATATCTTAGACTGAGGGGCACTAATGCAGGAAAGTTTAAACGCTTAGGAGCATGCACCAATGTGTAAAGATGAGCAAATATTTGAGAGCACCAATATAAATAAAGAAATTTCATGGAATCATGTGGGCAACTGCCCACACAAGCCCACATGTGGCTTCTGTCTACAACTCCCAGACGGTGTATGGCAATGAATTGGAAAAGTTAGTCGAGGTACCTTAATTTGTGTACGCCGATTTTGAAACCAGAACTTGACTTGGCGAGCCGAGAGTCCAAGCTGCTTGCTGAGCTGCTGCCTCTGCTTCTCATCCGGGTGGGGAGATTCCTTGAAAAGCCTGAAAACCAAAGCCGGCAGTACTTGCATGAGAGAATATCAGAGCGGTGATAAAGGGACGATGACACCATGTCCATCCAAAAGAGAAAAGAAAAAGATACGATCATACATAAGATAAAGGTAGCATTGAATCAAATCAGATTAAAGTAAATAAATATTTAATTAAATTCTTAAAAAAATGAAATAAATGAAAAGGAAATGGACCAAGTAGTTAGATCCTCCATGAGAACCTGCCCATCTGTCATCTAAATGCCAACGTAGCGGAGTAGTCTCATCTAACCTCTGCAGGCACGTTCTCACCTACCTATACTAATATACTTTTAGATAAGTATCTTTCTCGTACTAAATAAATCAACATAAACTGTAGTCCATTAAGGGCCGTTTCGACGTGTTACTATCTTATGAATCTCTGTATGACACACTAAAACACAAGCTGCATGAATCTACCTCACCTCATTTATTGGAGCAAATTCATTGGACAGTAACAAATGTGTTACTGTTGTCAAAAGAGCTTTTAGGGTTGTTTGGCAAAGAAAATAGTTAAATCTGCCATGCCATGGAGATTGAGATAGATTCATAAAACATTTAAAAAGTGTTCCATGAATCCGTTTTAATGTTTAATACATATTTATGGAACAGTTACAAACTGTTTTCATTGCCAAACAACCCTTAAAGATCAGTTTCAAAACTTGTTACGTAGGAATCTTGTCAAAATTCTACAGTGAAAGGACATAAAAATAAGGAAAAATAAAATAATAATGATAATAGTGAGACTTATTAACAAGAAGCTAGAAAGTCTGGATTTACCAGAGATGAATCAAAAGAAGATGAAGAAAAAAGAAAGAAACAAAGAAGAACATGGCATAAAAGTGTTGATTCACAGTGTTTTCACAGAAAAAGTGAAATTCTAAAGCTAATTTCTCCCTCCCTTTTCTATTTTCTTGCTTCACCATTTGACAAAAGTTAAGCATCCCCCTTTTTTTTCCAAAGTGCGAACTGAATCGGACCTTTTACTGATCGGTAATGCAACTTTTATTCTATAGAAAGACAAAAGGACACATGTTCTACCTACAAGCAAAGATCACCAAGAAGGCCAAACTGACTGAGAAGTTGGCTAGGACGGCTGAGATGTTGCAGAAGAGTATCAATCATCTATCGACTGTACGATACAAACTAGTAAAAACCATATCCTTTTCTTCACATTCTAGCAAGCACTGCCAAATTTGACTAACACATTTGAGCCGTACTTGGGGAGCTAGAGATAAGGAGATAACGTAGAGAGTGCCAAGTAGATGACCCTAAATGAGGTCCTAATTCTTCCATTTTGTCGTTTGAGTAGGTTTTCTTTGGTCTTGTTTTGGCCTAAGACGTGGTAGTTGGAGCACACCTTCAACTAAAAAAACTTGAGTTGTACTTGTTTGGCTTTAGGAAAAGATCTTAGACCATCGATTTCTTATCCCTAGAACGATGATAAAATGATTCATATATATCAGGAACCAAGTTACACCAAAAGTTATGCAGTCAAACATCTCTTTTGTTTACCGGAAATCTTAAGCTCGTAGTCGCATGATAGCCCTTTAAGCAGCTTCGTGAATGTAATTTCCTAAAGACCTAAGGTTGAAACTCATGCAGATATATCTAATTTTAGGCTCATCTTTTTCATAATTTGTGTATGTATATACATATATACATATGTATATGCATCTATATATATTCGTATCTGTGTGTATGAATTGCTTGATGTGAAACTGAAAGGAGAACACAACTACCATCATAAATTTTTGGTGGTACAAAACTTTTCTTGCAGACAAATGACTGGCAAAAAAACTAGTTAAAGTGCTGAAAAAAATTCACGATCATTCCTCTCTTCTTTTCAGATTATTTTCCCCTACGACAGACAATCCCGTCAGATTCGAGCCCAGGACCTTTCAGTTACGGACAGGAGAGAGAGAGAGAGAGAGAGAGTACTTACGCTTCCATCTCTCTAATCTGCTCGGCCGTGTGCCTATGATACTTCTTTCTCTTCTTCTTCGCGCCGCCTTCGCCGTCGGCATCTTCGTCGTCGTTGGAGCGGTCGGCGCCGGCGTTCTCGCTGCTCATCTCCGCCTCGTCGCCGCCGAGGCCGCCGCTGTTCTCTTCCACGCTGTCCTCCGTGGGCGCCTCCGCCACGCCGTTCCGGAAGACCCCGGCCTGCAGCACCAAACTCGAAATTAGTCATCACCACGTAAAACGCGCGGCCGGAGGACTCGTGTCTCCGTTCCGCCGCGCGCTTCTTCAATAAAATACAAATCCTACCAAGGAGAGCGATAGCGCCGGCGCCGCGAAGAAATCCTTGGTCCGCGCCATCTCTGAATCCGCCATCCGTCGTCGAATGTGCGCCGGAAAACTCGACCCCCAAAGAGAGAGAGAGGGAGAGAGAGAGAGAGAGAGAAGGTTTGGAGGAGGATGAATGAGAGTGGGGTCTCGTAAAATTAAGGGAATAAAACAAAGAGATTGAAGCGTTATGCTGGTAGGAGAATGATGCGAGAGAGAAGTAGAGAGAGAGAGGGAGAACGTGCAGAAGCTTGGCTAGTAGGTGTAGAATGGTAGATGGAACAGACAGGGGCAAAATGGGAAAAAACTGGTACTTTCAGGCGCAGCGAAGGGAGACTGACGAGAGGATTCATGGTCAGAAACCGAATCGACGAGGAGGAAATGTCCAAAACGCCCTCGCCACGCAGGAGCCACCACCGTGCACGCCATGGATGAGAATGGCGATGAAGTTTAGAAACCTTCATGGGGTTTTTATGCTATTAGAAGACATAAATGCCCTCTCTCGAGACCAAAATGACACATGAGGACCAATATATCGATCGATCATTTAAATTCACCGATTGATAGAAAAATAATATATATATATATATATATATATAATTAAAAAAATGAAAATGTTTATCACTTTTTTTCATTATTTTTTTTAAGTATCCATCTTGTTATATCAAATGATGTAGATTAGATGACTGATATATATATAAAAGATGAGTAAACTCAACTCACTCAAGTCACCCAACGCCAAATGTATGTCTTGGCTTGAGCAATGATGACTAGCATTTTATAATCATCCACCTATCTAATTAGGATAGTTCAATTTATCATGGAAAACAGTTAAATAAAAAGTAAAAATGTGATGAGTAATTAGGATAGTTCAATTTATCATACATTATTAATCCACACTTTTTTCTATATGTTTACAAAAACTAACTTGATCAAATTATACTTCACTTTAAGTTGTTTTCATGAAATATGGGGATTTCTCTATAATATTTTTTTTTTATGTTATATGAACAGTTCAGTTTTATTTGTTGTAAAAATATGATTAAATTCAAAAAATGGTGTATTTAATGTAGGTTTCCCATCAACTTATTCTTGAGATCATATCTTTAAGGCGAGATCGAAAAAAAAAAACACCATAATCTTTGCAATTTAAGTTGGGTTTACGTCGTTGATCTAGTGGTTGTCATATATATATATATATATATATACACGCCACATGTATGTATATAGCATTAAAGAAGTGAATAATGACAAAAGCTGTGTTACCGACACTGATTTATTACTTGTAACTTCTATGCAGATGAGGCTGACACAGAATGCATGTAATGTAATGACACGCATTTAGTCTGCATATCCATTGACTATATATCTTTCATTTATCATCAGGCGTTTGTCAAACATGAGAGACGGATTAGTTTTGGCGCGGTGAATTGGGTAATATCAGAACCAAATATTCTGAGTCTCGATCGGTTGGAAAAAGCCAAAATAGAGCAGGCATGCGCTTGTCCTAACCTGAAAAACCTCTACGGAAGGAAGAGCATGTTTGAGGTTATGTATGAAACCCAGTTATTGTCTCTTTCTCACTTCGTTTACCAAGTCACGTTCAATACACTCAAACTCTAGATTGCGACATTGCACATGCAGAGGAAAATAATCTTGAGTTGAAAAATTTTACATACTTAGTTTGATTATTCTGTTTTCACCTTTGTTTGTGGGTATAACAATGAAGCATTCAAGGATAAATTGAAAGCAATCAGATTGGATATTTGGGTTGGGCCAATCTTGGACATATATATTACATTATGCGACACCCAGCTATTTAATTTGCATTATTCAATCCAACATGAAAGAAAATTAAGGAGAAAAAGGTGATAACATATTTTTTTTTTCTTGTTGTTCTCTAACTATATATCTACTATATATCTGCATGGACGATCTTGATTAGATGACTGAGTGACTATCTGACATATATATATATATATACATGACCCTCATATGCTAGACTGATGGGAATCATTGAACCATCAATTTTAAAGAACATGGTGGAGATTAAGTTGTATTTTTTAATATAGTTTCTATTTTCTAGATATCTAAGTACCTTATAAAAAAGGAAAACAAATGAGTTTCCTGAATGGAGACTTCTTGCCTCCTTGAAAGAATATGTTTGTCTCCGGAACATACAATATGACTTCTACTTTCTTCAACTTAATCTCAACCTTTCAATTTCCTTAAAATCTGATCAATCCTATGAAGTCTGGTATATAAGGGTCTGGTGAAAAGCTTTTATGGGGTTGAAGTAAATATGGCTTAGGTAACTGGCTTGCATGTATAACTGTGACTGTCTCTAATATCATATTATGTGATATCCACTCTTCTAGTTAAAAATTAAGAAAATGAACGAAAGAGCAACTGAGGAATGCCCTCCCTTAAGTTCTTGAAGGTCAATTCTCTCTTGTCATGAAAGTTCATTGAGTTCTTAAAGAACTTTTCGACATTAAGTGAAAATTTGATGACATACATTGTCAGACCTTTCCGATATTAATCACTTCCTATCACATATGCAAGCAATGAGAATTGAGAGTAATTTCTGTAGCTTTAAATGAAGAAAAAGATAATTAACTTTGCCACTTATCGTTAAGTTCTTTGCATATTTTATCGTCGCAGGTAGAATACTATAACAAACTACCTGTTGTAGAGGAAATTATTATACATAAATAAAATAAGATTTGTGGGCTGGTGTGGGCCTAGAGCGTAGTTCCAATCTCCATTAATTCCCAGCGGATGAATGCAGTTATTAAAAAGTAAAAAAAAATCCCCCAAAACGACCCACCTCATTGCTGATCGTCAAGCAGTAAATAACATTCAACACATCTCCATATACAATCATGCTTGTTCACGTCACGCTAAAATAAAATAAAAGATAATTGTTTGTCCTACGTCCAAAAACGAAGGACCGGTCGTATGTAGAAGATAAGGGCAGACTGATAGGTAAATGTCACCAAGGAGGACGTCACGGCGGCATGTACTTGATTTTCCTACAAACACCTGCATTTCCCTATATATATATATATATATATATATATATATATATATATATATATATATATATATATATATATATATATATTCAGATCAATATCTTTATTTTTAATCAGATCAATAACTAGTATCTACTTTATGAATGTCATTTTTACGTTTAGAAATTATAGTTTTAGAAAAATAATACATTGAAATGTTCAAATAAGATTTTAAAGTCGATGTGCTAAATGTTTTTTTTGCTCCTAAAACTCTTTAGTTATGTGTACAAAAAAAAGTCACGTGACACGTTAGTGTCTACACATACAAATTACAAAACAAAACTAGCTCAATGCATAAATGCATTTTTTGTATAAATAAAGTTATTTATATATAAACACATTTTTTGGTGAGTTAATTTTGATCATATCCAATATTAATATTTGAATTGAAATGACGAGAGGTAGGAGGGCCTTGCCCCAGGCAGCTTGTTATCAGGTCAATCACGAACTCTGTTTGGGCTCTCGTGAGCTTGTCGGCCCTTTACAGGTCGGATAATGGGCTGGCCTAGTCAATGCCCGGTGCCTTGTCCGGCAGTTGGTCCCACTTCTTATATTTTTAAAAATTCAAAATTTTATATGTAAATTTTAAAAAAATTAATTTAATTTATATAAAAAAATTGTATTTCAACTTTTTGGTATGATTTTAAAACTATAGCAGCCAAACTGTCCTAACTCTGCCCTTGCCTGCACATCACAAGCCCAATAATCAGGTTTATGTGTTTGGGTCTACCAAAGACTGTTTGTCCCGTTCGTCCCGTTCATTCATGTACAACAACTGATGGAATTTGGACGGTGTGAAACGTGCACATTCCACAATATCTGGTGCCTATGCTGGTTCATGGCCCCCGTCCTGGACAAGCAATATGTTTCCAATGCATGCATGCGTTTTCTTGTTCTCTACTAGCTCCCATGGGACGTGCACGGGTTCCCATTAGATTGTGCCAATAGGTATGCCTCATGCATGGTCTTAGGCCGGCCCACAATCGGGATTTTTTTATTGTTAACCTCTTGTTTGCTAGCGTATATAAAACTATCAAATTATTGAACATAGAACTATTAAGTAATGCTAATAAAAACAAATTTCCATTTTCAGTGGCAGAGGTACATGTGGACTTGTATGGGCAATTGCCCATACAAACCCATATAAATTGCACATTTTAGGTATGTAAATCTCCACACGCATGAGTGAGAGAGAGAGAGAATGAACTCTAGCTATGAGTCCAATCTTTTGAATAGTTTTTTGGCTCAAATATGGCATGTGTGAATTCATGAAAACTATGCAATATTTGCAATCCCAAGAACTTGGCCTTCGGTGATCATGGTTAAGAACATGATAAGACATCGATTGAATGGAAGACTAATCTCACTGCTCGATTAAAGGATTACCCCTTTCTCTCTTCCCCTCACATTTCATTTTAGGGTTGCTTTCAGTGTCTCGAGTTCGAGTTGATGCTCTCGTTATGTTTCAATTTACATATTGATGTCCTTTCTTTTGCAACACATAAAATTGACACTATCAAAATTTAAAATAAAAACTAACCGTCTATCAACCCCCTGCCCTCCCTTTAGTAACCCTTTTGGGAATAGTAACATTCACAATCTCTAGGCAGCCAGGAATTTCTTTGTCATAGGCACTATATATATATATATATATATATATATATTTTGAAGGGCACCAACAAGTAACACACGAAAGCACGTGGATTCATTATGGAACTTCCCAACACATGCCCACATGCTGATCCACCATTGTTCACTGTTCATAATAAGTAAGATGCTCCTCTTAACGTCATGGCTGCCATGGAGAATTCTGTCTGGCCCTAGCGACAAGGAATACTTAGTTTAACAGGAAAGAAACTTAAGTTGTCTTTAATGAAGCATTCCGACAGACTTGGTAGTGCTGGTTTAACTTGTACCATCAGATTTTTCCTGCTCTCTGTCCATGGTATGCAATCTAAAGTTAAAAAGGAGAAAGAAAGAAGCCCACTATGCTGGGTGGCTGCAGAGGATGGTGGCATCTCCCTGGATTGAGCATGTCGTGAGCCTCATCGAGGTGAGTGACAGAGAGGAAAGGTTACTGTGGAGATGGAAAGGTGTAAATAGAGTTCAAACTTCAAAGAGAGCCATCCACCTACCATTCAAGTTCCTTACAGTCGTGGTGATCTCTTGGTTTTGACCTCAAGCAAAGATTTACTATTTGTCACTCAGCAGAAGAATCGACCCACCACCTGTCGTGTGACACAGCAACTGGTCTTACTCGGGCACGTCCAGATCAGTCCGCTTCAGGCCTGAATCGATGTTTCTTGATCTTATTCGGTGGTCTTTTCCAACTGAGAGACAGCAAGAAATGGAAGTTCCATGACTGTTTACCTTCTGGTGGGTCATTTGGGATGCCAGGAGTATCGTCATGGACCTCACCTGTAGAGGAGACAGCTCTCGACCTATCTTCCCTGCCCAGCTGATGGACACCTGATCATGACACTTTTTTCTGCATTAGGCAGAAGAGGAACAGCTCGAGAATGACCTTGACATGAAATTCTACATGCTTCTTTCTGAATAACTTTTCCCATTTAAGTTCTGTTATACCTTGAGGGAGACGTGGAATGCTTGCGTTGAGAATATTCTGTAATTGAAATGGACTGATCATGCTCTCAAGGCAATTCGCCTCTGCTTATGCACATGCATCTTTAGTCCTATCTGGTAGAAACCTGAAATGGAAGGATATGCTGTTGGGATTGCATATGGGAGAAGATCTTCAGATCACTTTTGCCCTGGAATTATTTGGCAAGATGGCCGGCAAATTCCGAGCCTTATTCTGGTTGACATTAACGTTGTGTTTTAATTGTGTTTGATAGCTTTGATCTTGGATCCAAAGCTGCATGGCAAGATTCTTGCGCTTCATCTGATTCTTGCGCTTCCCAAAGATGAAGATCTTGGTAACATCGATTTTAAATTGATGTTCATCTGATTCTTGCGCTTCCCAAAGATGAAGATCTTGGTAACATCGATTTTAAATTGATGTTACATGTTAAAAACCATGGGTTTAAGGTAGGACTAGTTGGGGATGAGAGGGAGGGAAGGAGCCTGACCTTAAATACTTTGTACGCGAGTATGGTTAATGACAAAAATACCCTAGTTAATAAAGCAAAGTAAAATTTGTGCACGGAATATGGTTAATGACAAAAATGCCCTAGTTAATAAAGCAAAGTAAAATTTTTGTAAGGACAAAAAAAAATGAAGAAAGTTAAAAGACTAACAAGGACACTCTTTTTAAATAATTTTCAAAATACCCTCACTCCCTACCTTTTGTTTTCTTTTTTGGTGTACGTGTGTGCGTGCACCGAATGGCAGACACAACTTATTCTCCGGCCTACCAGCCAACGAAGTTGGTTGCGTGCACACCGTTGTGCATAAATAGGAGTGTGTAATGACTAAAATACTCTATTAAATTAAAAACGAGAAACTTTTAAAAGGATAAAAGGGAATTATAAAAATATTAACATACTAAAATGTACATACCTTTGTAAAAAAATTCTAAAATGCTTCCACCTCCTTTCTTCCCTTTTACAGTGTGTATTGGTTGCATGCACAAAGGCGTGCACGGAACTCAACCTCACCAGCCAAGGCCTTCTTTAGTTGTGTTAGGCCCTCTTTGTTGTCTTGTATATTTTATTACTCTATTTTGTTTTTGCGGTTTGTTTTTGTATCTAGGGGACTTACTGTATCCAAATTTTAGTATGCATTCTCATTTTACGGCTCTCTCTCTCTCATATATTCAAATTTTCAAAGCTTTAAATAGTTCTTTGTCTGTCAAAAAGTTTGTGCAATGTTGGGCGTATCCTTTTCCATTTTTCATTTTTCCCTATTCCTTGCTAATTATGCTGGAGGGGAAGTGGCAAAGCCAATGATTTCAAACCTTTCACCTTTAAATGTCCAAGACAACTAAGTCCTAACAGTAGGGGCAGTCTAATTCTCAAGGTAATCAGCCCACAAAGGATATGTGTTTCATTTTATTACACAAGCTTGAGTTAGGCAGAGGCCTACCCATTTATGCTAAGATTCATCATATATGAGGTACTGAACTTCTTCAACAACTCAAGAACTCAAGTCATACGCAAAGATATTGATCTCTATTAAACTTAAGAAGTATTAAATGAGGTAACTATAAGGGTATATTCCCCTTCCTTGCTTACCAAGGAAAAGGGAGGAATCATATTACTTTAGAAAAGAAGTAGAAAGGGAGCATTGCCTTCCCCACCCATGGAGCTGCTTTAAGTCCCCTTTTAGAAAAAAAAATGCATTTTTCTAATTAAAGGTAACTTTGAATCATTTTCTTTAATTAAAAACATTTCCCTCTTTTGTATTTGATATGAATAAACAAAATGGTCCTTGGAAACATATTTCTCCTTTTTTCCCTGTAACACTATACCAACCAGGGGTAGAGCCAAAGTAGGGCTCGTTTGGATCCTGTCCCCACCTCAAAATTTAAAAAACAAAAATTAACATGTAAGTTTTTTTTAAAAAAACAATTGTTCTGTATAAAAATTTTGAAAAATGATATTTGGGTCCCAGTCAAAATTTAAAAACTTTAATTTGACACGCCTTATGAACAATTTCTGGTTCCGCCTCTGATGCCAAGTACCTCAATCTTATTCTTTTCACTCTAATGGTTCTCCCTCATGATGTTACTAATTTGGCAAGATTCATTTTCAGAATCAGCATGTCTACAATTGATCTAATGTGTAGAGAGATTTAATTAGATCGGAACTTAGCAATATCAATATCAACTTTAATCATACAGATTTGAATATTAGGCTTCCAGATTGGGTGCACATTTGGTTCATATATATCTGAATGAGACTCAAATATGGAAAAAAAAAATCCACACCCAAACGTGATTTGGATCTGAATTTGGTCTTGTTTTCAACATTCAATCAATTGGTCGGCATGTCAGTATACACAGTCAAGGCCTCCATGTTTGAGAGGGTTGGTCGGCGCATTCTTTCTCATGCACAATGACCTGATCTCAATTACTAAGTACGTGCATATTCAGGACAGCTGAGTACATAAATATTTGTCTCCAAATCAGAGACCAAATTGCTGTAGAAGATCAATTTTCGCTTTTACAAAAATGACTTAAACTAAAACATGTTTTATATTAAATTAGTATCTACAAACACATTAGAAGGTTCATATTTTGTTTAAAATATGTTGTAAACAAGAAGTTAAGAATCTTGGTTTTAATTTCTTGCGCAAGTAGTCTGGTATCTACCCATATATATATATATATATATATAAGTTGATGAAACTCAAATGATTATATGTTGATGACACCGTATAGTCACTGTCATCAATTGTAACTCTAAACTGGCAAAATAGATTCGTGGCTCGCATTCATTTCGTCAGCAAAATATGCTCATCGAGCGCCGCCTCATAAATTCTGCTCACTCGTGATTACTGCTTCTTACTTAACTACAGTGTCTCCGATAGGCGCGAGACAGTTGTTGGAGTTAAATTTATTAAAGAGTGACAAATCCGAGTCATGGGAGGCCATCAATAATGAGCAATAGCTCAAGCGGCCTCATTACTTAATAATGGCCAACACCCGCTATTAAATTCAATGCAGTCCGGACGGCCTTATAAATTTCTGTGCATTCATTCACTCTAGGCTCTCATTACCAGTAAAATTAGTTGCGCCTCACTTTGCTTCTCATCTCCTCTCCGGTTGATCTTCTTCTCAAAAAGTTGTTGGTAGTTGTAGAATGGTAGATATGTGGTCATATTCTCATGAGAAAGTCCGACATTTCTAAACCAGATACCACGTGTTATCACGAATCAATCAATCAATCGATCAATCTCTTTCTCTCTTTCAAGGGCTTTAGTGTAGCTGGTCGGACACTCGGATTGATGGGGTCGCTTACTTTGTCATCGGAGCAGAACCATCGGGGCATGGGCCATGGCTTCCTATCAATTTTTTTTTTTTTAAGAAAGATACATCTAATTCTATAATTTTAGCCTACAAAAAAAATTTAAAAAATTATGTTTTCAGCTCCTACTAAGATTTTGAAACTATAGTCCCAGCCTCACGATAAAAAATTCTTATTTTCACTCCTACCTATCATCAGTTTGATTCTCATTAATAGTAGGTTTTAGGTCAGAGATTGTGTTCTGCTACTGATTACCTTTTTATTCTCTTCCTCTCTCTTCGTTTTTGCTAACCTTTTGATGTTATTTGTGACCAGTCATCACTCAATTTTGTTCATGAATTTTTGTTCTGTCCTCTCTCTCTCTCTCTCTCTCTCTCTCTCTCTCTATATATATATATATATATATATATATATATATATATATATATATATATATATAATGGGGAGCTCTACTTTCAGATTGATTTTTTATTTTTCAGTGTTAAAAACACTTAAACTTGTTAGTAAATGTGTTGAAAACCCATGGCCAAACAAAAACTGTGGCTAATGCAACTTTTGTAATGGTTTTTGTATGACATAAAATAAATAAAAATTCATAACCAGATTCTTTTCTACTGAAGGTTGTTAAAACATAATAGTCCAATTTTGAGGGGAACCATTATGTGATAAAATCAAATTATTTGGGTCTATATAAAGAACTGCCCCCACAAGCTAGGGCGGAGCCAAGGGCAGGTAAAGGCCATGGCTCCCCTTGAGATTTTGAAGAAAAATAAATACATAGATCTTATATTTTTTAGTTTAGGTCGTGTGAAGAATTTGAAAGGTATCTTTCACCTGTTACAAAAAAAAAATCAAAAAATAATAAGAATAATAATTCAGTTTTTTAATGAAAAATTTTTAGCTCTGTCCCGGCCGCACTAAGACCACATGTTGCTTGGCCTTTGTTGAGAAGGACTGCTTCGACCCAGTTTGCATCCGCCCACCCTTTAACCAGTGGTCGATTTACATCGCCCACACAGACCCATTGGCTTGTTATGATGCAATTGAAAGGTTAGGATTTGTTTGAGATATTTAAATTTGGATTATGTTCACTAATATGCTTTCAGTGTCACTAATAACCTTCCGACGGCCCTACATGATCGTCACTAGAGAAGCTGCCACTAATAAATTGGTAACGAACTGTCATTTGAACTGATGATTGCCTGTGTCCATTTATGTATATAATTAAAAGGACGTTTTATGGTCGTTTATTTGCCCTGTGAAACTCCAAGCAAGTTCGGTCCCATGAACAGGTAGTGCGTGTTCTTGGGGTCATCACTTTAGCAAGTTGTAGATATTATCGGATTGGTTGTCTGGAAAATGTTGTCCTCGCATATAATTAAAGTATTTATCTTCATTTATGTCATTACAAGAAGATCAAATATTCACAGTGTGATCAAGCAGGGAACTTGTACACTTCAGATGCATGGTTAGTTTTCCTTGCTCCAAATGGGTCTTTCTCCAATGAACTCTCCAAACACTAAAATTCAAATTTTCTCTTTGCACACATAATGTTTCTTTATCAATGAACTCTCGAGAGCAAACTTTATCAATATTCATCTATCATTATTATTATTATTTGAAGTTCAATCTGTAGCAGATAGGGCCATGCTGGTGTGACATAGCTACTGACATGGCTGCTTTATGTAGCAATCATGAAGATATCTATTATTCCAAGCAAGATGAACCACTATTTTCTTAGTAACTATATGTCACATGCTAATGAACTGTTTATGGAATTAATTAGGTCAGTATATGGTTCATATGTGTCACATAAACTCTTCTGCATTATGGGCGTTTGCTTTTTAAGGCATTGGATTAACATTCGCTTCTTAACGCTTCCGTCACATAATTCAGATGGCAGATGGTAGGGTCTGCTTCATCAAAAAAGGAAGAAACATGGCAACATCCAGTTAAATTGACAGCAAGCAGTGTTAGCGACAGAAGCAGCTACTGCTGCTGATAGATAGCTAGAGTTCCATATTTTTGTCAGGTCAATCCATGCTTTTTAATTTTCCAACTGGCTTTTCTGCGTCGTCTTCTCAGAGGCTTCTTACTGTCATATTCTGAACTGCATTTCTGTTGAAAATTAAACATGAAGCAGTGAACTGCATTTCTGTTGAAAATTAAACATGAAGCAGAAATAAGAAGAAAGGCAATACATGGCATTCATCGACTTTAGAGTCTATAGTGCTCAATACAATGGCTTTTACAACTGTTTCTAAAAATTCCTTATAAATGAGCTTTTACATATGTTACAATGATCCATATCCTTTTGTTTTGGCACCATCGATATCCTTCCAGATTTTGTTGGCATGCAACGTTGCATGAAAATCCATTTGTGAATTTATTTGCAGCAGCAATCTCGCTGCAAAATTAATTTCATTTTCTTATCAATTTATTTTGCCTTTTAATTGTGCTTCTATTGCTATTGCCTGCTTTCTCTAAACTCAAAATTTGTTTTTTATATAAAAACTCTCTCTCTTTTGTTCTAGGCTTTCCCTTCCTGCAGCCTTCAACACATCCTACTCCCCACATTATACCACTTTTTTAATTGCTTTTATTTTTCACAATTTTTTAATCCTCCCCATTGTTCGCATTTATTTTAATTACGAGCTTGACAGCTATGATTTTGACATGATCAATTATATTTTGTCAGATCCTTTTTAGGAGCTGCATTTTCATATCCATTTTTTCTTTTTTATATATATATATATATATATATATATATATATATATATATATATATATATATATATATATATATATATATATATATATATATATATATGGGATCTCTTAAATTTGTGTTAAAACATGATCAATTATATTTTGTCAGATCCTTTTTAGGTATCCATTTTTTCTTATATATATATGAGATCTCTTAAATTTGTGTTAAAACGTGTTTTAAACAAAATGTGAATTCTTAATACGTCTATAAACATTAATTTAATATAAATCATGTTTTAATTCCAAGTTTCTTTTGTGAAAAAATTAATGCATCTACCAACAAAATTTTGATGTTATAAAAGACATTTATTTTTTTTCCTTAAAAGCGCATCATTAATTTTTTTTTTAAATCTAATTTAATATATGTTCCTCCCCAAATTATTCTTAAGATCATGTATATCTATAAGAATTTTGTAGATCGCAAAAAAAAAAAAAAACTTTAGTACTTAATTTTAATGGGTCTAATTTTTGTCCCAAAAACAAAAACAACTGTATTTTTGCCCGAGGATCACGCTTCATCACGTGAGAGGAGCTTGCGACGCTTAATTGTGTAGTAGAAGAGAAAGAATGGCAGTTGAAGAAGAAGGGCAGATAGCAGCCACTTTCTTCCAACCAGTAATGATGTAGATGTCGACAACCCATTATTCTCTCGCATTTACTTTTTCCTTTTCTCTTTCTTCGAAATCTGGATTCATCGGTCTTCTTCCTCATCCCATCCTCCTTTTTTTAAGCACTAAGTCTGTGTGTCTTAAATATCCGTTTGCACCAAACACCGACCGATTCGGGGATGTATACAGCTGACTCTAATCGACTTTTGTGAATTAGCTAAAAATATAATTTTCTAAATCATTTTTTCAAGTGAGGAAAAATTAAGTAAAAGTAAAATTAAATTAAATTGTTTTTAGAAAAACAGCTAAAAACTGATACATGACACTCTTTCCCATTATTATAGTAGACCGAAAAAACTATTAGCCTCGAGCAAGAAATACTGAAGTCATAATTCATTAGATACTTTATACATTAGAATTAGAATTCTTGTCTGCCAATTCTTACTAGGTTTACGATTACTAGTACCGAAACGAGTCACATACGTACAAAGGTGCAACCATAAATTGGCATCGAATTAAATACCGACTTTGAGTACTCGGATGGGTTTCCAAGTGATAAAATGATAAAAATGCCCTTAAAAAATAGTGAAAACAAGAAACTAAAAGGTAGAAAAATATGTCTCAAGGAGTGCAGTGCAATTCGACAGACAAAAACAGGTTACATTTAAGGTGTTTGATGTTTAAATCATGTGGTCACTGTCACGTTTTAGTGTGTTACTTTTCTTGACTGCAAATAATGATAAGCATGACACCCAAGTTAAAAATATACCATATATTCACCAGGCTCTCTGAAGCAAGTCAAAACCTTAGAGGTACAAGAGTATGACTTTGACAATTTGACGCTATGTTTCCCTTAAATAAACATTAAAAAAAAGGTGGAAAATGTCCCTCGCAAATCATGTGGCCTTTTTTGAGGGGTCGACCACTAAAACCCAGTGATCGGGTCTAAGCGTCATTCCTGCATAAAAAATTTTTCTTTTCTTTTCCTTTCTTTTCTTTTCTTTTTTTAAAGGAAAGGGCCTTGTCAAATACCCTCCTCCTCTTTCTTTGCATTGTCATAGGCATGGTATGATGACCCTTAATTGTCCACTCTATGGTGCATAAGCAAGAAAAAAATCTCAAAAACAATGATATGCAAAAACTTGATCTAATTCCTAATCAGATTCAAATTCAATGTGAAGATTCATAATTGAAGTCAAAATCCAAGTTAGTGGGCTCTTTACACATAAATGTTAAATCTTATGTTAGCAAGATCTAAAATCAATTGTAAATAACAGATCCAAATTTGAGTCTGACTACATAAAATCGCCGAGGGGTTAGTGCAACAGTCATGGAGGGGGCTGGTAAGCAGCCAATTACTATTTTGAATCCTAGGACATCAACTCCCTTGTGCTGCAAAAGGAAGCCACTGACGTTCAAATTGCTGAGGCACCAAAAGACAACCTTATATCCTACAGAAACAAGAGATTGGTAAAAACTTCGGGCCTCTTGTATGAGATAGGATGAAATACTCTTTCTATTTACCCAGAACGGACTAGGTCAAATTGGGTAAAGCTTAGATATAACTAAATTTGAATTGTTTACATCCCCACATTCAAACAAACAGCTGAACTAAATAAATCCATAGTAAATGGTACTAACTAGAGGTGCCTTCCTTGTTGTCCAGAAAGCACCTCAAGCAACCTCTCAAAACCACAATAAATTATTTTAGTAGGGACTTAAACAGTTCGGATTCAGGTTCAATCCAATCTCTACCATATTTTAACTTATTCAGATTCTATATAACAAAATTCGGATGCTGGTCCTTTTCAGAAACAAATTCAGCTCCGGCTGTCGTAAGACCTGACGTTTATGTGGAACTGTATCAGATCTTTATGAAGATAAAAGTAGAAGTCAGATTCAGATTCTAATTTGGTTTAGAAACTGTATACTGAATCTGATCAGTGATGGAATTTATCAGGTCCGACTACGGCCATTGAAAATTGGATCCGTAGTTGTATTTATCGGATTCATTTATATGTCCCTTGATGCAATATGTGAATATGTGAAGAACAACTCCAGCAGGTTGAAGGTAGAAATTTTTTTGGCTAAGCCTAAGAGGCATTAGTAATAAAATTTTAAATTTTTAAAGGCTTGCAATATGTGAGTCAGAAAAATTACTTTGATGTGTCAATGTGAAAGTAAACAATTTTTGTGGGTCTGTGTGGGCAATTGCCTACACTGCCTCCGCCCCTGACAACATCCAGTTAAATTAAAGCTGGATCCTCTTCCAAAAGATTTTGAACCATTTCCCTTTCTACCCTCAAGAGAGCAGCTCCACTCTTGGACGTCAAGCTGAAATACTCAAGCCTCCTCGGCACCTCCTGGTTTCGGGTGAGCAGAGTTCGAGCTACTTTTTGAAAGAAAGCCGAAGCATCCACCCAACTCCTCATCTCCCAAGATATATAGCTGCATCGATGGCTCATGATGCTCCTGCTACGCTTCAACTTGTATGTCGGTGGCCCCTTGATTGCATACCCAAGAGTTGGCTCTCTAGAAATCAAAGCGGAGGCTGGTCGCCTGCCAGCTCCTACGCATCCCGTTGGACCAACCTTCCCCACCTCCTGCTTGATTGAACAATTCAGAACAAAGCCAGCAGTGTGTACATTACTGCAATTTCAAACCCACCACTGAACACAGAAAAATATGTCGGCTCCATTTTTCTCTAAATATGGTGTTTCTCAAGAAGTTTTACATGTAATAAATTTAGATTACTTAAAAATCTAAAAGGGGACTTTTCATTCATTAGATTTTAACTTATAGTGATCAAAACAACATGCTCTTTGAATATAGATGTACAAGGAATGAGTTAAACCAATTTCATTTCATTATAAGATCATTTCAAGGGGCATAGTGCAATTGGGTGGCAAGGCTGCTCACACTCAGTGATCCGACGTTCAAATCTCCTAGTTGTTGTCATGCTCCAAAAATTCATTATACGTTTGGGTTTCCATTAGTGTTAGTGTATATGCATGTGTGTGTGTGTGTTATATATATATAGACATGACCATGCTTGCTCGTTGCCACAAAATTTTCCTTCATCATAATTCTAGTAAACAAGAAAAATTATTACGAAGATGATACACATACAATGCGAGTAAAAAACTTAAAATGATACAAAAATTTTTAATAGTCTATCAATTGTAGTTGTAACTATAAGTGCGATTCACATGCACACACTTACTTTTAATGCAAAATCACATACTACAAAAAACAAAGTAAAAATAAAACTGCACAAAAAATGGAACAAGAAAGAAAATCTGTCTCAGAAGAAGAAAATATAAAATTGAAAGACAAAGGCAAAAACTCATGTTGTCAATGAGAAAACCTTAGGCTATCTAGGCAATGTTTTAGGCATTTTCAGATTGCATGTTGCCTAAAACCGTGGGATGGTGGCAAAGCCATCTGCTGATTTTCTGCTAGCTCCACTCTGTGGCAGCCATAGTTACTGCACACTTCTATCTACGAGGGAATCTCACCTCTCAAGAAGCTTGTTTCGGAATCCGGGAACTTGACAATTCCTTGGAGAGGCGAAAACTTGGAGAAGCTTGGTTCTCACTTGCAGGAAGCACATCTCAAATAATTTATTTTCACTTCATTGTCTATTCTTTTATTTTATGATGCAGAGCGGGACCGAAAGAACCCTGTAAATCTGGATCTGCCAGATATATCCAGGAACTCACTTCCCCATAGGAGTGCCGTTGGATCCATGTGTGCATCATGACTGAGGACAGGTTGAAGTACAGGTGAGATGGTCCTCACGTGGGACGAAAGTGCAGATGAGTTGCTGGTTCAGTTCTTGGGGTTGTACACGAGTCGAGTCGAATTCAAGCCGGTCAGCTCAACTAGACTCATATTTTTCAGGTTGAGCTTTACTTGAACTGTACAAGATCAGCTTGAGCTCGACTCAATAGAGCAAGTCCTAGCTCAAGCTTGACTCATTTAAGCTCGTTTAGCAACTCTTCATTTGACTTGGTTAATTTTTAGTTTGAAAATTATAAACAACAATGATTACCTAAATTAAACGAGTTTACTCAAGTTTAATCAAGTCGAGTTTATGCAACTCGAACTTGACTGGTTTGTAAGCTCAAGTTTTTATTTGAATTGGAGCTCAACTCATTTACAGACTAATCGAGTTTAAACTAGCAAATTCGAGTTGCACTCGAGTTGGGCCGGCCTGTTGTACAGCCTCATTCATAGTCGTAAAGGACTCGGTTGGATTTCGGATAGTCCTATAGTTTTATTTATATTGGATATATTTCGACTTTTTTTTATTTCATTTAGATTGGACCCATTTACTAGATCCATATATCCATTTAGTATGTGTTGGCGTGGTATAAAGGGACCATACGTTCCTTTCTTGGGGCTAGTTGATGATTTTGGAGAAAACTATTGTTCTTTGTTCTCGATTATTTCATTACTTTCATTGCTTCTTCATTAGTCGACCTAACATTTATCAGTTGATTGTGAGTTAGAGTAGAAATCCTCTTCCCCACTGCATCACTTGCATTTTGTTCATTGTCTTATCCTTTTTCTTTTTTAGTTTACTTTGTACTTTTTACATTAATGTATACGATATTATGTTGCAGTAAATACAGAATTAATTTTTCTTGAACTGACTACTTACTTTCGTGTGTTTTATTGATTTAAAGTATTGTTATATCATATATACTCTTTTTGCTTATATAATTGTTCTATATATACTGAACAATCTTGCTACCTGCTCCCTGGAAAAATTTGACGTCTGCTTCCCCGCTTACGGTTCCTGAATTCATTTCTTTATCTTGGTAACTACTTGTCAAGCTGCCTGAATAGAGGCCAAAGGTTGATTTTCTAAAGAAAGTGATGTGAGGGAAAGGGCCATGACATGGATTTTCGTTAAGAAAGAGAAAAATTAAATTTTCTTAATAGTTACCTGCTCAAAACTATTTGGATGAAAGTAGCAACTGAAGCATGGGTTTTGAATGAGGCATGCATGTGGGTATTTCTTATGAGTATAAATATGAATGTCCAACAAAGAGGGTTTGAATCTGTGGGTAATGAAGAGAAGAAGAGCCCTCTCTTGCAGATTTGGTACCTCAAATTGGTGTAGAATTTTGACATGTTGAGTTCATCACCTTCTGGCGTCTTCTATTCTTAGTCTGAAAGCAACCATCTTTGTCTTGTTTACCTTGCATTTTTCGGTTATTTAATTAGCCATCCATAAGTATTCATGTCATCATATAAGTGCATTTGCTGAAGAAGATATTGGGCGACATGCTATGGCTGCAACATCTCTTGGTGCTGCAAATGCTTGCAAATCTTCAGGATTACTGCAATGGTGTAGGATGAAGTAACTGACGTTCTTAATCCTTCTTGTTTGTGCATTTAAGATATGATTGCACTTTTCGTTGAAGAACTTGTGAATAGATTGCTTGTAAGATGTGACGCTGCATTGCAGAGGCAAGAATTGTCCACAATGGCAGAATGTGCAAAAATTCTGCCACACGTGCGAGATTCTGATCTTGCCCTCTTGATATTTCACTTTTTACTGGATTCAACAATCTTCTGCTATTAATTTCTATTTTCAGGTTTTACAGGGATTACATGTTTGATATTTTCTTTAACGTGATATAGATGACTCTGATTTGCTTGGCAGCTATAAGTAGCCGTTATGCTACTTTAACAAAAGTAAAAATGAGCTTACGTTTGTGTAAAAATCACGGTATTGATATGGCAATTGACAAAGCCAAAATAGAAGTAATTTCATTATTTAACACACAAGCAGCATGAGGTTTTAAGCTTCACCTTATGTGCTTGGACATACAATGGTTGTCAAGTCATTGCATGAGAATATGCTTTTTGTCAAATTGAGGTTTAAGTTTCAACTTGGTACTTGGAACATAACCAATTGCTAAGCTTGCTATGTACTTGCATCAGAATATGCATTTTGTGATGGTTGGAAGTATTGAACATTGTTCTGTATCCCAGTGCTTCAAAACAGGTTCTGCTCTCTTATTTTCTACATGTCCTTCAGCTTTCAAGGTTGTGGTGTTGCTTTTATGGCGTGCAGTTTAACAGGGGTAGCTCTGCCATGCAACACTGTGTTGCTTCTCGACAAATCTTCATTCATGTGAAAGTGATGGTCTTAAAGATAATGCTACTGCAGCGTGACATCTGTGGCATGTGAGATTGATGACATCTAATGCGTCGCTGGTCTACGCTTGTAGAGGGAGAAGATGAGGTCGAAATGCGTTCAAGCTTGTTGAGGGAGAATAAGCTTTAGTTATCAACTCGAACAACCGAGGATGGATAAGGAGAATAAATGGTACAACTTGGAAAAATGACCATCTAAAAAACAGCTGATAGCGCAGAGGAGCAACGTATTGGAACTAAAGAATGGGAGGGACCCAGTTAGAGATGGAAAGCTGATGCTATTATGCAGAGACACGGACGGGACTTTGTCAGATTGGCTAGCGGTCTGTTGATTGATTCTGTAGCTGTGTTCGAGAGTAAGCCTTATTGTTGTGAGCGACTATGTCCAAGTAGTTTGTGTTTTTTTACCGGATTTGAGCATCCTAGTTCTTCTTGTAAATAGCTTTTGTTGGCATAAAAGTAAGGGGCTTACTTCCTCCCTTCAATTTTCATTGGAAGTACACCAAACAGTTTCAGATGGTGCAAGGAGTAATGGACACACCAATGAGAGGAAAACTATGACTGCGCATCTGACAAATGCCACTTTTTTCTCTCTCATTGTTGCAACTAGTGAATAGAAAACTTGAAGATCACGAAGATTATAATAACCACCCTTCCCGAATTGCTTCCTACATATTAATATTCAAAAGACAGCATGTAACCACTTAAAGCAAGAGTCTGTCATCACACTAAAATGCAGATTCTAACTGCGTTTGAGTATATACCCAAGTTTGCTAGTCCAAGCCACACTACCATCAACACTCTCAAGTATATCCTCCACAAACTTTATCAACTAACACAATCCTCCCAAGAAGTTTTGATCAATCACTCTTTCTCCATCCACAACATGCGCGAAATCCACAAGCTTCACAGAAGCCGCCACCGGTCCCGGCCATACATCAACAGCACCGAAGTCAAGTAGAAGTGGTAGAACGTCTGCTTCTCGAACCACTGCTTCAATTCCAGCAACTGCGCCAGAACTCCGGTCGGACCGCCAAAGATGGTGGGTGCATGCGCGCAATCCGGCGAGCTTGAAGAAGTGTTTGATGAAACAAACGCCCTCAGGACCGATCTAACTTTATCAGCACTGAGAATGGCCTTCACCCAACGCCTCCCAGGCTTCCATAAACCCAGTTCTTCAGTCTGGTACACCCGCAACCCAGAAATCCTAAACCCCAGTTTCAAACTGGTGGAAGTTCTATCCTTTTCCACTCATTTGTCCACGTACTCATCCGACGCTTCCAGGCCCGAAGGACCGATTTTGATGTCAATTACAGAGGGACGATAAAGGGATGAGACGACGTCGTTGATGAGAAGGTGCTCCCAGAGACCCGAACCTACATTTTGTTCTTAATCCCAGACATGACTTCACGTTCTCAAAATTTCTACATGACTTCACGTTCTCAAAATTTCTGTTCTACATGACTTCATGTAACTCAATTTAATGATGGCAGTCATTACAACTTTTGGAGATTGCGATAATTCTTTAGTCAGCAGCAACTGGGGCAGCCGATAGCAATAGCTACACAGTAGAATAGTGGTGACAAGACTGCAGTAACCACAACTTCAATGGTGGAGTTTTTTGGTGATTGTCAAGCAGTACCAATAATGATAATTTGACCTGGTACTTGGTAGGATAATGAATTAAGCGATGGGAATGGCAGAGGCAGCAGCAGTATGGTAGCTGTTGGTAATGGGAAGGTGGCAGCGGCTAAGTGCTAGTAGTGAGGGCGAAGTTGGCCCATTTGCATAAGGAAAGCAACGTGAAACATAATGCTACGTCTTTCTTACTGTAAAAATGGGTCCGGAATTTAGAGGCAAGAGGCTCCAACAACGACCATTACTGTCAACACAACATGAGTGCCAACCGCACTGATAAGTGCCCACGGGGAACGCGGAAACATCAAGCATGCATGTTGAGAAACCCTGCATGTTCTGGTTAGGCCGTGAACTTGCAAATGACTTCACGAAACCTGACTTTTCAAGCCCTTCAACCGTTTCAGCTGTCCTGCCAGAAGCCTCACCCTTGATATACTGCAGTAATTTTTCATTTAAGTTCATCATTTCTTCAGTCTCCCAAGCTCGAAAACCTACACTCACTTGTTTCACATCCTCAGCATCTACCAGACAATCAGATGGTCTAGCTGCAACAATGCAGTACATCTTCATAATGCCAGTATGCAGCTTAGGTGGTAGATTTTTCATTTGAACGCAGAGATTAAGATGAAACCAACAGCCTTGAGCAGTCGACTGTACACAATCCTTGCTTCCCGAATTTGAAAAGATCTCTGCACCAATACAACGCCGACAACACAACCAAGAACAAGTTTGATTAGTAAAGATTGACAAATACCTCAAAAGCAATGGCAATCTCATTTATACAACAAAAGGATTGGCGACAGCAGTTTAACACATAAGATCGAAATAAACAGCTAGCTTATCCTACATGGAAATGAAGTTCTCGTAGTACGTGATGTAAAACTATGATGTAAAACGCATACCCATATGACTCTCTTGTAGCACCTTTTTGCAAGTAATGCAGAAGAATGCCACAAGAGGTTGGAAATTATTTCTCAAAAATACAGAAAAAGGAAGAAACTATTGTAGGAGAAGATTTAACTCAAGGGTCCTGGAGCTCATGAAGTGGACGAAGTTTTCAAGTGCTACGGCATCCTTTATACCAACCTAAAACAGAGCACGATGAGCAGCACTTATGCTCAGCAGCATTCAAATTACATGAAGAAGTTGTTGCTTCTATACCATGATGCGACATCAATATCCAATACAGGTAAGGTTCAAAAGCATTTATTGTATGTGAGAAGGTACCTTGTTCGGAAAAAAAAGCCTGGGATACAGAAAGGCAGGTGAATCCATCTTCCCAATACTTCTGACAGATGAACCACCCCAGTCATCACTAGATCGACTCGGTCAATGTTACTGTTTTCCCCAACTGCACACTTTTGCAACCTAAGCACCCGTGGTATAGCAAACCTGCAAATTTCGAGTGATCCCTCCAAGACATAGTCATAGCTAAAAAACTGTGTTCCAGATGGCAAGAAGAATACGTTCCCAAAAGTTCTTGAGAACAAAACAGTTCTTCACTGATCTCCGTATCTGCATGCCACAATCACTCAGCTAGATCTTGTACCAGCTTTGCATGAAGCTGCTTTCTTGAACTCCAAGAGCTCAACACATCAAATTCATTATCTGGCAGTTCAGGAAAAAAGACAACAAAGGCAGCAGAGAAGGCTAATAAGGAACAATTAAGTGCAAGAATCGAGATATATCTAAAGCTTTCCATTTCGATGTCCATGAATGACATGGCTAGAAGATCAAACTCTTTGGCTAAACTTCTGAACTGAAATGACACGTGAGCTGATATGTCAGTGCATCCAAAATTTGCGCATTGTTTGGGAAAGCTCATCCTGACATTCTTTTCAGCAGGTTCTTCATTTCTGACGCTCCTTTTATCACAAGTGAAAAGTTCCAACATGCCTAACATGTCCGACAAATATTCAAGGGTCTTTGCTCTTAGCTTCAAAAACCATCTCTGAAAATAAAAAGTAGGTTCTAATGTAGTAGCAGTAGATAACATTACCTCTGCAAGACAAATTTTTCTGTGCACTTCTGCAACTTTAATTCCACATTCTTGCATGTAGGGTATTTTGGAGCAAAAGTCAGTGGCTTCCATTGCAAAAATCCTGCTAAATTTCCTGTCGTCATTTATCTTTACCCAGTCAAGAAATTGGATGGTTTTTTCATCAAAAAAGAGGCTGTGGAGTTCATTTTCAGCACAGGCAAAACCTGAAACTGATCGCAACCAACAATAACAAGAATCTGATTGCACTCCTCCAAGACAAAGCAACTGGCTGAATATGAATGAAGTTGCAAACCAAGCACCTTGAATAGCAGCATATTTACTAATCTTGTAGACTATCCAAAATTATTCCGTCATTTTTTTTGCAAAATCCAAAGTGAAGCTTTCATGTTTAACTCAGAAAGAATCATGCTAGTTTTTCAGGCAATCATTTTCATGATTAGTTTCTGTCAGGCCACCAGTCCTTTTTCCACCATCACGGACCAGACATTGGCAGCTCACTGGTTAATTAAAACCTTCAGGTCCCTCCTGCCTACCGGAGAGTACACCCACCTTCAACCTCGTGCCAAGAGATGTCCCTCTTGAACTTCGAACTTGTTATCGACCATCAACTTGGTCATATTCATAAATTGCCCCCACCGAATAAGAGGCACTATTCTGAGAATTTTGTTTCAGACATTCATGCCTGCTGAAGATCGAACTCTGATTTGGTTTTTTCAATAAATTGAGCTTTACATGAAAATGCAGAAAGAATGAAACGATCATATACATCCCAGAATTATGACTGAAGTTATCTTTCCAGACACATTCCATAAGCAAACTAACGGTATCGCTAATATTAGCATCAATAGTATCGGCTGCATCAAGAAAATCAAGACGTGCAAGAAAATCTGCATAAAGAAAACAACAGACTTGCAATTGATGAATCCAGCATCCTTCCTTGAATTGTAGGGACTTGACCACTAGATGAGTGAGAATTTTCTTCATTATCGTAGCCTTTTCTCATTTCTTTGGAAATGACAACAGAATCACCATTTAATTTTCCCTGAGCACCAACCAAGGTTTCTACCAAGCCTTTGACCCTGCAAAGTGCTAGGTGAGATACCATAGTATACTCCTTCATGAGAACCCTAACAAGTCCAAGTAAATGTTGCAATTCTTGCTCTAGCTCCCCATACAATTCATCCTTTGATCCACATATGGCTACTTCTGACTTGATCTCAGCAGCCCCCTTCTCACAAAGCAAAGTAATTTCATCCATTCTCAACAGTGTCAGACTACATGGGAGAATTTGTAGATCATTTTCACCAGACAAGGGGCTTGTGCTTTGTGGATTAGTTTGATAGCACTTGGACATGATCAAGCATTCATCAAATTTATCACGCCAAGTTTCTGGGGTAATCTTCCTAACGCAGAAAGCTAAGTAGGCCAAAAGCAACATGTTTGACTGCCAGATTATGAGAACGAGCAGCAATTTCTACAACCTTTATCAAATCAACCACAATAGACTGATCCAGAGATGGTAGAGAAAAGCGGAAAATCTGTCAAGTAACAATGAAATTTTCAGTATATAGCGAAAGGATAATTATTATTTTTTTCTCCTAATGTGTATGTAAGGAAGGTATGAGAGTGAGTGAGCTGAACATGCATACACACAGACAGATGGAGCTCAGGAGGAGGGGAGAGAGTAACCTTGCGCAAAACTCTCATGGCCTCACATCGCAAATTCACAGGACTATCAGACTTCTCTAAAAGTCCAAGAAGAGCTCTCAATGCATTCTCATGAACAGGAATACATGAAATTGCTTTTGGTGAAAGAAGCCAAAAACATTTCAATGCTGTTATATGTGAATCGGATGGCAGATCAATCCTCAGAAATGAAAGGAGCAAATCCATCTGAGGCCAAGGTAAAGAAGAGCACAAATTAATGCCAGAAAAAAGGAATTTTTTTTATGACAACAACAAAGCACCTAAAAGAAAATCCACCAAACTCAAGCAGTAGAATACTAGTGGCATATGAATGCTCTAATGACCAAAAAAAGTGTCTGGTAAAAGCCAGCAATAGCACTATAAGAAGCACTTTAAGAAAAACCAAAAGTATCCACCTGTCAATATTGATAACCACAATAGCCAGCATAAATAGAAGCAACTACTTGTCTAAAAGGACAACATAACGATACAAGCAAAAGAAATAATTAGTCAACCATAGCCTAGTTTCACATACTAGTGTAAAAAATAATGCAGCTCAACTGGTTGCTCACCTGGTCAGAAAGGAGAACTGATGACTTCGAAGCAAGTTTTTCAAGTGCTAGAAGCATGTCAGCCACAATTTCAGCATTTTGAGAATCCATAGTCAATTTTTTTTCCAGTCTACCAAGCATAAGATAAAAGTTCTCCAGTCAAAGGATGAACAAGTATTCGCTCTTCTTATTAGAACTTCATTCAGAAGCGGTGCATAGCTATCGGTTGCCCCAGTTGCTGCTGTCTAAAGAATAATCGCAACCTCCAAAAGTTGTAATGACTGCCGTCATTAAATTGAGTAACATGAAGTCATGTAGAACAAAAATTTTGAGAACGTGAAGTCATGAATGGGATTAAGAACAAAATGTAGGTTCTCAACTGAAGTGCATCTTTGAAATGCCCGCTACCTCACCGTAAAGCCACGGCGTTCCGGGTGGCGTGCTGGTTCTTCGCCGCATCGCACTTGTCAATCAAGACAAATAACGCGGCGAGACGCGGTTCCTCTTCCTTTGTGTCGGTGCGAGCCGTGCGGCATCTTCCATCGAATAGGCGGAAAAACTGGTGGTGGTTTATTCCTTCTTTTATATTGGACCGGCATCTTCTGTCGAACCCAAGGTGGAAAAGCTAGTGCTGGTTTCGGTTGCTATGCCGGGCTCTTGAGGGAGGAGGGAAGCAGAACGGAAGGAGATGTTGCTGAAAGCCCCGCCGCACCAGGTCGCCGGCCACCAAGCGGCGGAAGGAAATCTCGGACCCCTTGTCGACGGCGCAGGGCGCTTCTTCAAGCCGCTGCAAGACCATGATCGGGGGTCGAAGGAGGTGGGGTTTTACCAATCCTTCTGGTCGAACTCCCAGTTGCCACCGAATGTCTATCGATTCTTCCCATCCTTCTACGGTACCCAACTTTTAGAAGCTTCGGATGGTTCCGGTCCCCGCGAGCACCTTGTCATCAACGACGTCGTCTCATCCCTTTATCGTCCCTCTGTGATTGACGTCAAAATCGGGTCCCGAACGTGGTATCCCGGCGCGTCGGATGAGTACGTGGACAAATGCGTGGAGAAGGACAGAACTTCCACCAGTTTGAAACTGGGGTTTAGGATTTCTGGGTTGCAGGTGTACCAGACTGAAGAACTGGGTTTATGGAAGCCTGGGAGGCGTTGGGTGAAGGCCATTCTCAGTATTGATCAAGTCAGGTCGGTCCTGAGGGCGTTCGTTTCATCGAACGCTTCTTCGAGTTCGCCGGATTGCACGCATGCACCCGCCATCTTTGGCGGTCCGACCGGAGTTCTGGCGCAGTTGCTGGAATTGAAGCAGTGGTTCGAGAGGCAGACGTTCTACCACTTCTACTCGACGTCGGTGCTGTTGATGTATGGCCGGGATGAGGCCGACGGTAGCCGACCGGTGGCGGCTTCTGTGAAGCTCGTGGATTTCGCGCATGTTGTGGATGGGGAAGGAGTGATTGATCATAACTTCTTGGGAGGATTGTGTTCGTTGATAAAGTTTGTGGAGGATATACTTGAGAGTGTTGATGGTAGTGTGGCTTGGACTAGCAAACTTGGGTCTGCAGCAGATTGATATACTCAAACGCAGTTAGAATCTGCATTTTAGTGTGATCACAGACTCTTGCTTTAAGTTGTTACATGCTATCTTTTGAATATTAATATGTAGGAAACTTTCAAGAGTTTGCATGTATGGCGATTCCAGAGGGTGGTTATAATAATCTTCGTGATCTTCAAGTTTTCTGTTCACTAGTTGCGACAATGAGAGAGAAAATGTGGCATTTGTCAGATGGGCAGTCATAGTTTGCCTCTCATTGGTTTGTCCATTACTCCTTGCACCATCTGAAACTGTTTGGTGTACTTCCAATGAAAATTGAAGGGAGGAAGTAAGCCCCTTACTTTTATGCCAACTAAAGCTATTTACAAGAAGAACTAGGACGCTCAAATCCGGTAAAAAACACAAACTACTTGAACATAGTCGCTCACAACAATAAGGCTACTCTCGAACACAACTACAGAATCAATCAACAGACGGCTAGCCAATCTGACAAAGTCCCGTCTGTGTCTCTGCATAATATCATCAGCTTTCCATCTCTAACAGCGATCTTCTCATTCTTTTAGTTCCAATACATTGCTCTGCGCTATCAGCTGCTTTTTAGATGGCCATTTTCTTCTGCCTCCAAGCTGTACCATTTATTCTCCTTATCCATCCTCCGTTGTTCGAGTTGATGATTATTCTCTCTCAACAAGCTTGAACGCATTTCGACCTCATCTTCTCCCTCTACAAGCGTAGACCAGCGACGCATTAGATGTCATCAAGCTCACATGCCACAGATGTCACGCTGCAGTAGCATTATCTTTAAGCCCATCACTTTCACATGAATGAAGATTTGTCGAGAAGCAACACAGTGTTGCATGGCAGAGCTACCCCTGTTAAACTGCACGCCATAAAAGCAACACCACAACCTTGAAAGCTGAAGGACATGTAGAAAATAAGAGAGCAGAACCTGTTTTGAAGCACTGGGATACAGAACAATGTTCAATACTTTCAAGTTTCAACCATCACAAAATGCATATTCTGATGCAAGTACATAGCAAGCTTAGCAATTGGTTATGTTCCAAGTACCAAGTTGAAACTTAAACCTCAATTTGACAAAAAGCATATTCTCATGCAATGACTTGACAATCTTGACAACCATTGTATGTCCAAGCACATAAGGTGAAGCTTAAAACCTCATGCTGCTTGTGTGTTAAATAATGAAATTACTTCTATTTTGGCTTTGTCAATTGCCATATCAATGCCGTGATTTTTACACAAACGTAAGTTCATTTTTACTTTTGTTAAAGTAGCATAACGGCTACTTATAGCTGCCAAGCAAATCAGAGCCATCTATATCACGTTAAAGAAAATACCAGAACATGTAATCCCTGTAAAACCTGAAAAAAGAAATTAATAGCAGAAGATTGTTGAATCCAGTAAAAAGTGAAATATCAAGAGGGCAAGATCAGAATCTCGCACGTGTGACAGAATTTTTGCACATTCTGCCATTATGGACAATTCTTGCCTCTGCAATGCAGCATCAAATGTTACAAGCAATCTATTCACAAGTTCTTCAACGAAAAGTACAGTCATATGTTAAATGCACAAACAAAATGGATTAAGAACGTCATTTAATTCACATATTCAAACCCTCTTTTTTGGATATTCATGTTTATACTCATAAGAAATACCCACATGCATGCCTCATTCAAAACCCATGCCTCAGTTGCTACTTTCATCCAAATAGTTTTGAGCAGGTAACTATTAAGAAAATTGAATTTTTCTCTTTCTTAACGAAAACCCATGTCATGGTCCTTTCCCTCACTTCACTTTAGAAAATCAACCTTTGGCCTCTTCTCAGGCAGCTTGACCAGTAGTTGCCAAGACAAAGACATGGATTTCGTACAGCAAGATTATTCAGTATATAGGAGAATCATATAAGCAAAAAAATTATACGGTATAACAATACTTTCATTCAATAAAACACACGAAAGTAAGTAAGTAGTCAGTTAATGAAAAACTAATTATGTATTTACTACAACATAATATCGTATATATTAATGTAAAAAGTACAACGTAGATTTAAAAAGAAAAAGGATAAGACAATGAACAAAATGCAAGTGATGCAGTGGGGAAGAGGATTTCTCCTCTAACTCACAATCAACTCAGAAATATTAGGTCGACTAGTGAAGAAGCAATGAAAGTAATGAAATAATGGAGAACAAAAAAACAATAGTTTTCTCAGAAAATCATCAACAAGCCCCAAGAAAGGGATGTGTGGTCCCTTTATACCACAACAACACATACTAAATGGATTTATGGATCTAGTAAATGGGTCCAACCTAAATGAAATTTAAAAAGTTGAGATATATCCAATATAAACAAAACTATAGGACTATCCGAAATCCAACTGAGTCCTTTACAACTATGATTGCACACATGGATCTAACCGGCACTCCTATGGGGAGTGAGTTCCTGGATATATCTGGCAAATCCAGATCTACCGGGTCCTTTCGGTCCGGTCTGCAACATAAAGACTAGACAATGAAGTGAAAATAAATTATTTGAGATGTGCTTCCTGCAAGTGAGAACCAAGCTTCTCCAAGTTTTCGCCTCTCCAAGGAATTGTCAAGTTCCTGGTTTCCTAAACAAACTTCTTGAGAGGTGAGATGCCCTCGTAGATAGAAGTGTGCAGTAACTATGGCTACCACAGAGTGGAGCTAGCAAAAATCAGCGGATGGCTCTGCCACCAACCCATGGTGAAGTGGCTGGAAATGGAGAGTCATTGGAGATTATCCCAAAAGAAGACACATTAGGAGCAAGGATAGAATTTTTGGTACTGCTGGGGCTCTAGTTGCAACAATGAGAGAGAAAAAGTGGCATCTGTAGCCATTTGATTAATTCCCACTTGGACGTTTGATGATCAGCGCTTCTCCCCAACAAAAATGACGCCACCTCGCCGGAAGCTGTGGGCGTGGCAAACAAGGATGAGAAAAGGGCTCCCGACACGAAGAACTGGTGCTAATCTGCGAAGGAATTTGCTTTAGTGAAGGGGGATTGACGTTTTCTTCGACGTCTCTGTATTTGGTCTTCTTCTTTGTCCTCTTTCTTGGAATTTCTATTCCCAGCAAATACTCTCTTTGTTTTATAGTATTTCATTTCTGCATTATGAAGAATATCGGTAGCCTTCGTGTTAAGTCCGACACTCTCTGTGTTTTTCTTATATGTGCAGCCGTCTTCTTTGCCTCGTGTCGTCCCTCTCGTTACTTGCGGTGACCCATGGATACCCTAGCAGCTATCTTGTCTCCAAAAATTGGAAACATATCACGGCGGCCGATTCAAACTGGCGGAGAAAATTGCTCTCTTAAGAAGTACCTACCGCATCTTCATTTAAAGGGTCGAGCTGGTCTTGCAGAGATCCGATGCGCGATTGGTGATTCTTCTCCTAGAGAAGCCATGGCAGGTTTAACATTTCGATCTTGACTGCATGCTACCTTTTTATTTGTTCTTGTTGTAATAATTGCACCAAATAACTGGAGAAATAACCGCAACAAGAACCAAAACAGTAGCTAATATCAATATGGAATAATGGAGTCCTCCCAACAGAAAGAAAACTCCACAAAAGAACTGAAAACCCCTTACATTAATGGAGCACTTAACCACAGCATAGTCGAACTGCTTCGACGGTTGCCCTCCACGGCAGGAACAGGTCTTGATTTCAGGATAGATCCTGAACCAACATGAAACATGCATCCAACAAAACGAAGGAAGACAAACTAGTAAAACCCATTCAACCATCTTAGAATCTGCCTATTTGACATTAAACAGACTACCATGTTGACCAACAAACATCTCCATAATCATGAAAGGCAAGGATCGGATAGAGACCATGCCACACCTCCAAATAGTGCTGTCGTTGCCACTGCGTAGGAGAGTCTCAACTATCCTAAGTTTCATATGATAGGTTTCTCCGGCTCCCAATTATCCAGACAAGCTGGATATTGTGGACTGAACTTAAAATCTCATATCTTGCACGTGGTCTGCAGAAATGGCTTATGGTGGAGTAGCACACACCTTACGTAGACCACTTCGTTAAGTTACACCAGAGATTTGTGGAGCATGATTTTGAAGCATTTATCACCTTTTGCATAGTGGAGCACAAAAGGGTTTAAATCTTCCTTCTTGTCCCATTTAATTAGTCACCAGCTCCCTTTGTATGGGTTTGCAGGGTATTCAATAATTTTGAAGATAAATAATTTCTTTATGATATTTAACTTTTACTGGCACAGGCGTGTAAGAGAGAAGCAGTCATGGAGTATCCAGTCAACACAGTTTTTTAATTATTTTTTTAGTGGTGTCGACTTGAAATGAAGAGGCAATCAAGCTAGCATATATGCATATTTTGATAAAAAATTGATTTGATCGTTTGCTACTTTTGAGTATCTTTCGCTACTTTTGAGTATCTTTCGCTGATACTTAAATGGGTAAGATATGCATATTATGAATGGAGAAACTACTGAACCTCCCACTGTTGGTTGTATTTCTTGCCAGTAGATTTGTGTACCAACGCTCCTGGATACAGTGTTTCCCTTCTATCAACATCAGAGGTAGTGTTTCTTACATTGGCAATATTTTTCTTCCTTTTCTTGGAAAAAGTTGTTTAGCAGCAACAATGCATGATACTATTTCTTTTTTTCTCTGTCCAAATTGCCTTCTAGTAACAGTCGGTTTAGACTTAAATTTTCCTTGAAACTTTTCTAGTTTTAAGTTTTTAACCAACCAGAATAGCCCACCACACAAGAAGACAAAGTTTGGATCATGTGGATACATTTTGCAATGTCTTTAGTAAAGTGTTTGTGTTAAATGAGATTGTTCTCCAAGTTATGGCTTTTTTGCGAATTTCCTTCTGAAAAAAAATAAAAGTTTCTAAGATGTAGTGCTTCATGCATGTCCCGTCCACATTAGAACTTAAACTTATACAGCCAGGTTGTCCTTGTCTATTGTCCTGTACATATACCCTGACTATCTTCATAAATACAAGGGTTTTGGCTCTTTTTTAGGATTATTTCATGTGCATTGCTGTAGAAACTTGCAGCTTCCACCTTATGTCATGATGCTTTCTTAAGTGGTTGGTTCAGTTAATAATTTTGTTAAACTACTGGCTTTTGTTGGCTCCTAAGGTCCTTGACAGATTGAATGAGAATCAGTGGAATAGGCAGTCAAAGCAGCAGTTCTTAGCCATGTATTCCAGTATTTTTGGTGGCATAACTACAGACCCAGCTGTAATGGTAATCCCAATGGATGATCACATGGTTCATAGAGGCCACGGTGTTTTTGACACAGCAACTGTAGTTGATGGGTGAGATTATCTTGGGCACTCAGACCTCTTTACTAACAATACTTGTTTTGCTTCTCCTGCACAAACAGTAACCTTTGAATTCTCTGTGATTACTGTTTAATATCTCTCGCTGGCATCCTGTTGTATAATGAATACTTATTGACTTTGTCTAATATCCATGTGTTTGATGTCCTTCGCTGAGACATGTTTTGTAGCCTTAGCCATCTTTATTGACTTTTCAGTTTCTGTTTGAATGCTTTATTCTATTCTACTCAAAGCCACTTCGCGGTATGCTAATCATTCTTGTACATGTTCTCCAATAGCATAATTTACTTGCTCTTGTAGAAACTAGTTGTTTTTATTTTTGACTTGGCAAGTTGTAAAACTGATTCCTACTCAGACTGCTGTCATGTTTTCAGTGTTCATTTGCATTCCCGGAATAATGTCTCGATCATGCTAATACAGTACTACCTAGTAGCGGATGCTGGTTTTTGATGGATTGCAGGTCAAGCATCGCCTATCCATTCCATGAAGCATTCCTAGTGAGAGTCATGTTTTGAATAGTAGTCTGCCATCTGTCAGCAGATTTTTCTAGCTTCACAGATCAAGCCTTGTTCTTTATGATTGTGAAAAGTTGTGGTTTGACATCAAAATTTGTGAAGTGCATGGAGAACTTGTTTCCCAGTACACAAGCCATGTTAAACCATATTAACTTCAGCAATTAAGATGAGCATCTATGGTTGTCTTGCCTGCTATGTCATACAGGTACGCCTGTTTTGCCCCTGTACCAGCACTGGTATGGCGGTATGGCACTGGTACGTTTGGATCGGTTTCAGGTTGGAACCGATCCAAAACACAACTTTTTCTTTTGTTTTGAGTTTTTAAGATTGTTTTCATCATGTATTAGGTATGAATTTTGTTTTAAATTTGAGTTTTTGTGGAATTTAGCTTATATATCTGTGCTGTTCATAGATACTTTTTTTGTCGTACCTGCATATCCAAATTTTCTAAAATCGCCGTACCAGTACCCACGTCCCCTTACCTATACCTGTACCTATGTGACTTAGCTTGCCTCACATTATATACTTGCTTGTTTTTGTGTGCCTTTGTTTGTCAAAAATTTGGGTCCTTCGATCACATCAATTGTGTCCCTTTATGTTGCTTGATCTACCAACTTTCTTGAGATCTATAGCTCAAGAAGTGCATGCTCATAACTGTGATGCCAGCATGACCTAAGGTGGATGTGCTGTCTTATTTGTTTTCATGTACTTTCCTTTTGTGCTGTACCGTCTTTCTTATGGTTCTAACACTTATTTCCTTCTTGCTATGATCTCTTCTAGCAAGCCAATTTTCATCATGGTTTGACATTCTTTTCATGAATATGTTTGTCTAGGTTTCTCTATGAATTAGATTCACATCTTGAACGCTTCCTGAGGTCTGCTAAAATGGCGAGAATTACATTGCCCTTTGATTTACCAATCATGAGAGCTATACTCATCCAAACTGTCAGTGCTTCTAAATGTAGAAATGGGTCGCTGAGATATTGGCTTTCTTCAGGACCTGGTGATTTCCTTTTGTCTCCATCTTGTCGTGAAAATCCTTCTCTTTATGCAGTTGTGATCCAAGATCAGTCTTTGCCCAATTATGGAGGTGTTAAAGTTGTAACATCAACTACACAGATAAAGTCTCCACAATTTGCAACCATGAAAAGTGTAAATTACCTGCCCAATGTTCTGTCAAAGATGGAGGCAGAGGATCAAGGTGCTTTCGCCTCAATTTGGTTAGACGATGAAGGCTTTGTTGCAGAAGGTCCAAATATGAATGTTGCATTTATCACAGAAGGAAAAGTGCTGTTGATGCCACGTTTTGATAAAATTCTCTCTGGGTGCACAGCAAAAAGAATTTTAGTTCTTGCAGAAAGGTTGGTAAAAGATGGAAGGCTTAATGGAATTAAAGTGGGAAATGTTGCAGTTGAAGAGGGGAAGGCTGCCTCAGAAATGATGCTCATCGGCAGTGGTACTCTGGTACGGCCTGTCATACAGTGGGATGAACAGCTCATAGGCAATGGTAATAATATATTTGTTCTTTCTCATTCATTTGTTTGTTATTTATAATTTTTGTTCTTATCTCTTCGACCTTATTTCAGCAAAGCCTTTCATTAATGTTAAGCAGAACCGAGAATGAGCTTGGTCTACCTTTCTTTGTCTAGTTCTCCTGTCATTTTCATGGTCAAACTATGTCTTTAACTAATATCACCAGATAATGGAGGATCACTTGAAATTGTTAGATCAGGTTAATGTTTGAGTAATTGCAAATGTCAATGACTAGTTTGGTCAAGTAACTAGTGAAAAGCTTCTGGTACCCCCTAACAGTTTTTTCAGGTAAACTAGGTATGTAATTACTCTGGGTCTATGTCACAAGACTCTCAACTCACATGAAACTCCACGTTTCTCCTTTTGTGTCCCTTTATGAATCATACTATGAACGTCAGATGCTGTGGTACATCCCTGTATCCACATCCGTATCCATGTGGCATCAAGTTCTCTTAGTAAATTGTGGTTATGAACCATACCGTCAGGTTTAAGTACGTCTGGGACTCTGGACTGTTGGCTGCTCTTTTATCTTTGTGGTACTGGCAAAAATCTTTTAATGTAGGTATGTGGTTCTATTAGTTTTTCAAAGGAAAAAGCATATCAGTTTTTTGCCTCGATGATTAGACTTTCATGTGCCTCCCTTGTCATCTTTCACTGCAGTAAGCGATTTACTGCCGGTGCACTTATTTGAATGCTTTCTCTGGCCAGAAACATATATTTGCCTTGAATTTTGAAACTCAAGTCCCTTTTTCTGTTTCCTACGTGTACAGGGGAAGGAGGGCCTATAGCTTCAGCTCTTTTGGATCTTCTGCTGGATGATATGAAAAATTCCCCTACTTCAATTCGCATACCAGTTCCTTATTGAGCAAGTAGCTTCACTTTGTATAGAAATTGCACGCTGGTGTCTAGTGTTCCCACTTATGCAAACAATTGGTCATAAAGCTCCCTTCATAATCATGTGGCATTGAAGCCTGCTGGAGCTATGAAGACAAGGATGATGGTATCTTAATTACATGTCGCCTTGCAATTCATTTGGGCAGCAAATGCCGCGTCTATTTTCTATTTATTCCTCTAAGCAGTCTGCTGGTCAACTAAAGGTCTCGGCAGTTTTCTTCGGCAAGAAGGATATGAACTCCAAGGAAATTGAGTCGGCCTTAGAGAGTCAGGCGACTAGACTTTCGGTTTGAAAAGCTAGACACGTAATGCAAGTTCTTCAATTCCTAAGCTCGCAGTAATGAAAATAACATAATAACCAGTTTGACTTTGATTGATATGTGCACTGGTTCTATGTCCATTTTTCATCGGTGTTTGGCTTATCTGGTGTTTTTTCTTCAAGTAGCAGGATCAAAGTGGTCCCCCTTTAGAGGGTTCCTGTACTTAAAAGAAAGGGAAATTTTCAAAGATGCATCTGATGTTTGGCGATAATAAAAAACGCACTCAACTTTTCAGTATTTTGAGAAACACGCTTAGGTTTTCAATATTTCATAATAAAGGTCTTTCAAATTTTTTATGACTTAGATTGTTAAATAAAATAAAGAGTCGCCGTTTTGCCCATGTATACATTTAAGTTTCCCTTGGGTAACTTTCTTTCCCTAATAAAGAAAAAAAAAATCACCAAACTGATTTAAATATTAATAAACTACTGACTTACGTGTATGTGTTTAACCATTTACTGATGTTATTGGGTATAATGAAGAGCTCCACGCAAACTAACTCAAAGTTTATCTTATTTTGGTGACTTTTATCATAACCTAGGCTATTTGAAAAAAGGAAAAGAAAGTTACTTGGGCTGTTTTTAACAATATAAAAAGGTTAGGTGCATTATCTATTATCACCAAATTCTCAAGTGAGTTTTCTGTGAATATTTTACAATATGGCATGCCTAACAAAATTTATTTTTAATTCAACCGTCCAAACAAGTCCTCGTCGTGAACTGCTTTCTATCATACAATTTCCTTTGTTCACTGTCTCATATGCATGGCCATAGATCTGAGAATGCCAAAATGGATAATATAAAGGCACGAGATTGACTACCCAGATGCCCTAAAAGTATGGATACTTTAATCCGTCCGTTGGTTTGTTCCAGCCAAGTTTCTCTAATTTATTGTTTTAGTGTATATTGCAGCGAAATTTAGATTGGCTGAGTACAGCGTTGTCAAATCAGTGGTGGAGATACATGGAGCTTGTGTGGGCCACCAGCCCACTAAAATTTTCATTGAAATGCTTAAAATTATAACATGATAACTCAAAAATTAGGTAAGGTGCCGTCACAGGTCTAGTGATTTAAAGTATCTATCAGCCATAGTCACAGAAAACGCAACGCGTTTTTTTTAAGTGATAAATTAAATGGCAGTTTGAAACTTAAAAAAACATATTTTAAAAAAAAAACATTAAAAACGAAAAAAACACATTTTTTCGATTTTTTCACTTTTTTTTGTTTTTTAATGTCAAACAGTTTTCTTTTTATTTTCTATTTTTTATTTGTTGCAAATCTACTTATCTTTTAATTATCTTTTAAAGTTTGTGTTATTAGTTTCTCATTTATTTTGTTTTTTCTTCATTTTTAGTTTTTTTATTTTTTTAAAAATCTATTGCATTTTTTTCAAATTCACCGTATTATACCAGAGAAAACCTTGCCGTTTAAAACTTCGATACGTTATTTGTGACTATGCGAGTCTCAGCTAAAAAAATCATGGCTTAGCTACTATGTTAAATTGTTATTAAAAGTTAGAGGTTAAGTTGGCAGTTCTTTGTCCTGACCCAAAATGTACTCGTCCTATTCTTTATACCACTTTAAACTTGAAGGAGGTAAACCCCGGTTACATGATGAGATGTTGAAATGAACTAGGGCTGGACCTAAATAAGAACTCACTTGGATATGGGTCTTCGCTCAATTATATTTAGTTAGAAAGAATGGATTCCAAACCCAAACCACATTGTTTAGATGGTGCTTAAAGCGTGTTTCCAAACTAGAAATTCAAAGAAAAGTTATTTGTTTCCCGGCCAAATCAAATACTTGAGAGACCATACGTTGGATAAATTTCTAATAGCGATGAATCTGGTTATGAAATTTAATCAATCTTCCATGTAAGACTACACTTTGATTTTCTTGAGGGGGTGTTCCATGGAAAAATAAGAATAAGTTATCATACAGTTCGGTGGTCGTAATTTTTCAAAGAAAACTCAAAGGTTATTGTGAGGATAAGATGAAATTTAAAAGGCATAAAAGATGTTAATGGAAAAAATGTATATAAAAAAAAAATTTCAGTGTTTGGCCCTGAATATAGTGTGGAAATTCTCTAATTAAAAAACACCTGAAATTTTTTTTCCAGTCGCCGATACTTTGACTGTTGATTTTAACATTTTGGTTTGGCTCATGCTTCATTGGGATCTACGGGATTCGGTCCAATAACACCTGGACCGGCAGATTCTTGCACTACTGAATAACTCCACAAAGTTCCACTAAGGAGATTGTCAGCAATGATTTCATAACCTTTTGAATTCCAGAATTGCTTTTTAAATGGAAAGCCATGCTATCTGACAGAAGCTTTCATTTTCACACGGTCTTCAATGGAAAACCGCGGATTTGTCTCAGAAATATAATAAACGTATGAATCAACAATTGTTTCATGAACTTCCTTGTAATTCTAGAAAGTTGGTTTCTTTCGTTTGACCAGTGATTCAACAGAGAAAACGCAGTCGGTGTCAGAAATCAGCCTGCATGTAAGACCGATCGTAGAAGAAAAGAAGAAGGGAAAGATCCAAAAGATCTTGTTGGTATACGGGTTTTGGATGGTATTCAAATAATAATTATTGGTTGTAATTCTTTCCAAACAGTATTAATGCCAACTATAGATATTGGTAGCATGATGCCTTGAGATTGAAGTCGGCTGGTCGTGGAGGTACCGTTACAGACATAATCTGAAGCATCTTGGTACTGTAGCTGATATACAAATGAATAAGAAATGATAAAGTTTCTTTGTCGTCTGTTCATGGAGTTGGGTGAGGTTGAGATTATCCTACGGCTTAAGCGAGAGCCGAAGCTTCTTCTTCTTCCCTTGCCAACAAGATTTATTAAAGCTACTTCAGTACCAAGGGGTGCGATATCCATATATTTCCACTTGTATGTAGGGACTCATCCTCTTTTTACTGCAAGAGCATTGCCGCATGGATCGAATTGGTGCGTCCGTTTGAACTATGCCCTTGTGATGTTACTAATTGCAAACTCGTGAACAAGTTTCAATCCATGTTTTCTCTGTAAAATGTGTTGCACATATCAAGGAATTCGCAAATATGAGACCGGAGTTTCATGTTTCGGGCAAAATTTCGGTCCCCAAATGAAAGATTCTCTGTTACATTCAGAAAAGGTAAACAAATAGAACCTAACGTGACCGATTCGTCCTCGAAGCGACGAAGCAGATCGGCTCAACCAAACCCAAAATGCTTTCTCCTCCATGAAGCAAGCCGTCACATCATGCGCGAGCTCCACAGAAAAAGGTTCTTTTCCATTCTTTAAGAAAAAGGAAGTTTCAATGTTCTCCACGAACGAATTGAAGAAGCTACCATTGTGCTCAATTATTCAATTTCCCATCTTTTCTCGTTCTCAAGAGAATGGTGAAAAACCAGGATATCGGTTTCTGTTCCCGAAGGTGATATCCCATTTTATCGACGCACATGCCCACACTGGTTACAAACGTATCCAGATACATCTGGGAAATATCTCAAAATTCACATAGGGCAGGAGAGAGAGGACACGTGGTCACGCGAAGAATTGACAGGCGGCCGCCGTCAATAGGCGGCGGTCAGCGCTGTAAAAATTAGTTAGTAGGAGAAAGCGCAGAGGAGAGAGTGAAAGAGAATTTGTGATTGCTTGTTTTGATGCGGCGCAGGCATAAGTGTGAACAAGAAAAAGGCAAAGCCTACATCTCCTCGATTCATTATCCCCACATAAATGATCATCTAATATCCATTTCTGAAAACAAAAGGAAAAGTAGGGACTCTCTCTCTCCCTCTCTTCCGACTTTGTCTGAAGCTGCAAAATCTCCATTCAGGCTAGCTATCCTAGGGTTTTAGTGTCAACCCAAGTCGTCGGATAACCGGTTCTCCCTTGCTCATAGAAGGGAAAATTCGTTTCATCGTCGTCTGGGAGGGGAGAGCGACATGGTGAATGCGCTGGTGGAGGGGGCGACGAGCGATATGCTCGTTGGTCCTGATTGGGCCTTGAACCTCGAGATCTGCGATATCCTTAACAACGACCCTGGGTACTGGTCTTCCCTTTTCTGAACACAGTTTCTTCTTTTAGTTTTCTTGGTGTGGTTCGTCTGTTTTCTTCGATGGTTGATTACTTGATATTGATAGTCGTATGTCGAACTTTTGTTACCGTTAGTTTGAATTTCTAGAATCAACTTTAACTATTTGGTCTTCCTATACTGTGAAGAATTGGAATCTGTTTTGGATGATTCATTGCGGAATTTCTGTTTTGAGTACTGCGTTCGTGCTGGGTTGTGGGGTGTCTTCAAAATTTTTTGTTCACGTCTGCCGTTATGTTGATTTTGAGAAAGACCCTTTGACATTTTCTTTAAATCACCTCAGGTTAGATTTTGTTTTTTCTTTCTGTTGTTTCCTTTTGGGGTTTGTTTGCAAGAAAGGCGCAGTTGCTTCATGTAAATTACTATATTGGCCTGATATGCACATGGAATTTATTATTTCGCTTTGACTTTTTTTTCCTTGTCAAGGCGAGGTCCATAAATAGTTGGTTTTGATGTTTCTCTACTGTGCCAAGGCAGTCAAGGTTGGTGGGTTATTGGAAACTACATTAAAGGTTATAGTAAAATTAAACTTCTTGTTGACAATATAACAAGTTAGTCATGACGATTAGAGATTGCACGGAATACGTGATGGTAATTCTATAAACAAACGAAGATGTTTCTGTGCCAAGTTCTAGCTTGTGAGCCTATTAAATTATTAATCCTACAGAGTGATAATGTGAAAGAAACTCTCTGTCCTAGTTCTTCTTCAGTTTTTAGAAGGTTTCATTTATATTTTCTTGATTTATGGTTATCTGTCTGAGACATTGTTTTTGTAAAGGTGAATTTGTGGTCCTCTTGATTGTTCTTGACTAGTAAAACTGTTTTGCAATAATGCGACAGCCAATGAAGTGTAGCCAGGCTTTAGTCATACTCATACCTCAGTAAGGAGGCAAAAGAGAGATCAGAGCAGTTTCATAGTAAATATTGAAATCTTGCAAAACTGTAAGTTTTAAAATGTTGGAAAAACATTAGAATTCAGTACATTATTTGTAAGTTAGCAATCAACAGCAAATAGGAATTTTAGGTGCTATTTTGATGCAAAATTAGGGCCGTAGTTTGAATTATCTGAACTAAACTATGATTTTGTTCAGACAAAAAGAGCAATATGAAATCATACAGAAAATGTCCATTGATTATTTCACCTTATAATCTGTTATGATCAATTTGGCACCAGGCCCCAAGTGTGAACTGTGCAGCTGGAGCTATCTATGATTCTGATAGTTCTCTGGATATGTTGTATGAACAGGCAAGCAAAGGATGTTGTAAAAGGACTTAAGAAACGCCTTGGAAGTAAAAATGCTAAAGTTCAGATTCTTTCCCTCATGGTAAGCATGTCATAAGCTTGTACCAGTTATCACTTCCATTAATGTCTATTCTGGTATGTAGTTCCAAGTCTAAGTATCCTATAGGGGCTGAAGAAAGGTTCGTTGCATTTTTTTCTTTTAAGATTTTCAATATGTTTTGTATGTATGGAGAACAATATAGTAGTCAAAATGGACTAATGGGTTATCTGTGCCATGTAGCAATGCATTTAATGATATCCTGATATCCTAGTTTAATTGCCATGTATTCTTCAAGTTATTTTTCCTTCAAAAAAAAAAAAAGAAACTTAGCAGTGATACATGCTAAATCATTTAACAATTATTTACTTATGGGGTTCTGGGTTGAGGGTTAAGTCACCATGTGTGGTTGGTGATGCCTATAGTGAAAACGTATATATTATGCAATTTTTCTTGTGATGTGCTGTACATGTGTGTTCACTATGGAAACTCAACCAATTGATTAAATTAATGGTGACCCTACTTTACAAAATTCAGTGAGTAAGGTCCCCACCTTCTTTCACTTTGAGAACTAAACAAATGCTTATTGTGCGTCAACTATCTACCATCTGAATGATTTTGTTAAGATTATAATATAGCTGTTATTCGCATCAGACAAGTATTTGCATTCTTAATATTTGCTTGAGTCGCCAAGTTGGTTGACGCTTTGTTCATTTTAGGCTCCACAGGTGAGTAGGTGAAATGTGTTCATGCCTAGAGGGGCTTGAAAGAGCTCCTATTTACATACATGGTATATCTTTGTGTTACTCAATATTCTAACGCATGCAGTGAGTGGAAAGTTATAATTTACTTTTCAGTTCTAGTGTCTCTAAACTCGTGACTTTTATGTTGAAAATTTACGCTTTATTAGTTTATTAGCTGTTGGGACTTGAGACTTCTTTCCAAAAATGTTTTTTTTTCCTGGATTTCTTTTGTACTTCTTTTATTAGGAAAGTTCACCACATGAATGCAAGTTATTACCTGCTTTACCTACATTTGCCTTACCGCTGCTGTGCATTACAGCTTCTCGAGATGTTGATGAAAAATTGTGGTGACGTTGTCCACATGCATGTAGCCGAGAGGGACGTTCTACACCAAATGGTGAAGATTGTTAGAAAAAGGGTAAATTGATTCTTGCACCAATTAGGCTATGCTCTATCCAGTGCTTGAAGCTTTCGGTTCTAACTTTCAATGTTTGTTTGCAGCCTGTTGGGCATGTCAGGGAGAAGATCTTGTCTCTTATTGACACCTGGCAAGAAGCTTTTGGTGGGCCAAGGGCAAGATATCCACAATATTATGCTGCATACCAAGAGTTATTGGTAGATATCATTTCCTTTTTGGTGAAAGATACACACACACACTCACCAAGTGGTTCATTGGACATGCATAGGAGTGATGTAAAAATTTTCATATATTTGATGGGATGCCTCACCTATTTGTATCGCACAGCATATAGCACATAAAGCAGCATAGCTTTTTCCCGTTTCTTCAAGAGCCTTTTCCAGTGTCTCCCAGAATAACATTGACAGTAGCTATTCATATATTAGTGACATACTAGTGGAATGCATTTATAAGATCTGGAACATTTAGCACTTTAGACACCCAAAAATCAGCAGCCTGAATCAGCTTCTAGATCTTTTAAAAATGAGAGTTAGTGAAATAATTCAAGTTGAAGCACCTTTGAGTAGTCAAGAATAAAAAAAATATATAAAGATTCAGAATATGAAAAATGCACATGCAACTATAGCTTCTTGAATGATCCCATGGCTTCCTTGGCCTGATTAACAAATGACAAATGTTTCATCTACATGCTTCTAGCACTTCACAGTTCATTTGTCTCCAGAGTGCAGGTGCTGTATTTCCACAAAGATCTGAGGGAGCTGCTCCCATATTCACTCCTCCTCAAACACAGCCTCTGTCAAGTTACACTCAATCCTTGACTGGCCCAGATTATCAGCGAGCAATCGGTTCAGAGTTTCCAACTTTGAGGTAGATGCAACTTATGTTTATGTGCGACATAAATTCCAGTGGATAAATTTGTAGCCTAGGATCTCATTCAATTCATAACACAACTGTTTTGATAATTTCACCCTTCTTTTTCAACCTTAGCAAAGTAGTGGGGTAAACTTAGGTTTTCCTGTGATTAGTTTATGTATTACTGTCTTGTAGATCTGTTCAATTTATGTTGCATTGTTCCGCTAGATGTACAAATATTGCATTTATGCTACTTTTTCAATTTATTTCTAGAAATGAAGTAAATATATAATCCTTAGGAGTTAGGAGTTGTTGCTATCACAGGGAGAGTTAGGGATGAGAAACACACAATCAGCGTACAGGGTCAGTTTAACTCATTAGATGCTTATTCATGGTTGCAATGTTTCCATAACCAGCAAGGGTTGTTTAACTTGTCTTGGCTCATATAAGCTCATTAATATATGTTGTTATATATATATTACATATTATACATCTCATTTTGTGTTACATGTAAGATACTCTATGTAATGTTCTGTGGAGTTCAGATGTCTTGTAAATTTTGTATGTATTTACTTTGCACATACATATATTTTTTCAAGATCAATTTTGATAGCTTTAAATGTCAGGTTTTGATCTACTTACAAGTTACAACAAACTGCTCGACTTGTTTATTATGTGTTTCTGTGCTATTTGTCAACAGTCTTCATTATTAATGAATCTGAAGAATAGCTGGACAATTGGTCCACTTACATGATAATGTTTGCAACTCAACTTTAGAATGGGCCGATTTGTCTTTCTCAACAGGATGCCTTCATTGACATAATTTTTTGTCAGAAAGAAAAATGATTTTTTTTTCTCTGTAGCTTTAATGTCCTTTTATTGGATGATAGTAGCTCTGTAACAGCTCACTCTTGATTTAACATAAATTTGAGTCAAACAATGTCAAGCTAGCTCTCTCATGATTTTAGGATCATCCTGACCTTGCCTAGGCATTGTCTCTTTCTTTTTCTGTCAATGTGTGCCAAGTTGTCATCTATAATCGTGATGAATTAGTTGAAAAATAGATTATCTGCATATGGTTGCACCTTTATGAACTGAATCTTTTATCCATTTTCCCTCCTCATTTTTTCTTTTTTCCTTTGTTAGCCTTACGGAAATCCAGAATGCTCGCGGTATAATGGATGTTCTTGCTGAAATGTTAAATGCTTTAGAGCCAGGAAATAAGGAGGTAATGTGGTCGACAAGCCAATCGTGTATTTTTAACTGTTCAATCTAGATTGTTTTTCTAATCTGGGAACTTTTTCAGCCCTCACAATTAGACATGTGCAATAACCATATTTTGAAATCTTTATATAAAGGATAAAAGTTGCTTTAGTTTTGCAGCTTGCTGAAATGCTGTTTTACTTTGCAGGCTCTCAAACAAGAGGTAATTGTAGACCTGGTTGAACAGTGTCGTTCTTATAAACAGAGAGTTGTTCAGCTTGTGAATACTACTACTTCGTAAGAATTTCAACTTCCTTATTGTATTATTAAAATAAATGTGTGTACTCAATTATTATATACAAACATGATTTGCAGAATTGCAATTATTAGTATTTGTGTAAATCTTGTTCCAATTTTCATCATGGACTGGGCTTCTGGGTTGTATGAATTGCAACTATTGCTGATGTTAATTGTTTTTATTCACAGGGACGAGGAATTGCTTTGTCAGGGCTTATCACTGAATGATGATTTGGATAGGCTTCTCTCTAAGCATGATGTAATTTCTTCAGGTACTTCTGTTCATCCTGAGACGCAAAAAACAACTTCAGCATTTTTAGGCATTGGTGATGGGTCAGGCGTCAGTAACACTAGTTCAGCAAAGATGGACAAGGGGTAATATGATACTTCTTGAATTTCAGTCTTTTCCAGCTTTTTGATGATGCAGTGCTATGGTCTTCTCTTTGCCTTGTTATTGTATCCGGTGATTTAATGGCACGTGATGAAATGATTTTTTAGGGCCATTCATGTGCATGAACAATGTGCACTTAGCCATGAGTTCATGACTTTGAATAGTGTCTTTGTTGCATCCTGGTCAGGTCAATGACCAAGTCCATCGGGATCCAAGTTTTTTTGTCAATTCTGAGCAGTTGTTTGCATGCCTTGAAATGAGGATTCCCGTAAACCTTGAATGAGGATTCCCATAAACCTATCTCTATTATTATCCAGTCACTTACTTTGATTTAGCTGAACTTAAATTGATTACTAGTCTGTCTGCTTAATATTCTCCGTTGCTTTTGAAACCTAAGTTCAAGAGATTATCATCAATTTCGCAATCTTGAGTTGTAGATACACTGTTTTCGGATCATTCTACCTATACATATCTATTTGGTCGTCAACCTGATAACCCATAAGTTCATGACATACTTACAACATACTTATTTGACAATGTTGCATTTTCGGCTGAGTACCTGAAATCCTGACTAGTCCAGCTAGTTGATTGAATCAGTTATGAACTGGCTTCTGTTGCCCAACCAGCAACTGGTTGATCAAAGTAGTCAACCAGTCAGCCTAGTTATTTGTCAGGCAACTAATCCATGACCATATATATATATATATATATATATATATATATATATATATATTGGGAAGGTTAATTCGTGAAACCACGTATTTGTGATTGGCATGTGTGTTGCGGAGCTTTGCAACGCGCACGTTCCATGTGTGTGGTGCACACAGCCAAAAAGTGGCTGTAGGAATCCACATCTTCTTTATATATATATGTGGGTGTTTGTCTATATATATATAGTCGATCAACATGGACTGAGTGAAGCTGCATAGTCTTTTCATGGTCTTGAATAAACTGAGTCCAACTTCCAATTTGGACAACTTAGTTGATAACTGTGTCATGGCTGTTGTAACTTAGATCGACTCTTGCTAAGGACAGACATGAGGGTGATAGACAGTGGCTCAACCTCAGGGCTTCTTTATGAAAAGTTCACTGATGTTACACAGCGGAGCACCCTATAAATCTAGATTGTAAGAAACAGCCTTGTCATCTTATGATTCAATTATATAAAAGAATATAATTATCTATTCACCTAAACAAACTAGCAGGCCCTCTAGGCAAACTGTGTGCAGTGTCATTTCATATTGAAACAATGGCCATCATTCTTTGGAGAATTGGATTTTACAAGTTTTTGCCGTTCATCTCTTAGGGCTGTTTTGGTCTTGTCCTTGTGTTTTCAGCTTATTTCTGGGTTAGCATTTGAGGTCTTAGTACAATTTAAAGATGCACCTACTGTTTAGAATGTTTCTTAATGCAGATAAATTGTTAACTAAAATAGGTGATATGCAGTTTTGAAATCTGAACTTAAAATATAGGAACCTCTAGTATATAGTAGAAGAAATCTTCAAATCCCCACTTTTTGTTGCTTTTGCAAAAGGTGGAGATTTGTTGCCGTATGGAGATAATGATTGTTTAAGTCATTGTCATCTAAATTTTAGTCCAACAGGAATGGCAAGGATTTTTGCTAAAAATTTGGGGAGTGCAAATAAAACTTTAAACCAAAACCTTGTGCAGCAGGTAGCCTTGCAAATCCGAGTCATATACAAGGCCAAGAATAGTATTTTAGTTATTAGATGAGCCTGCCAACCCAATCTAAGTTACAATTACTGCAGCTTTTTTTAAAAAAAATTGCTTCTGATTTATTTCACAAAACGTGTGCCTCAGAAGTAGGCCAAAATGTTGCATGCGAGTTTTTAGACTGTCCTGTTTTCCTTCTAAGTTTATGTACATTCAAGCTGAATATTGCATGCTGCAGTTTTAGAAGTGATACTGTTCAGTGTAGGTCCTCGTCAAGCAGCTCTGCAAATCAACCTCCCATGCAGCAGCTACTGTTACCTGCACCACCAGCTGCAGCCACAGCTCCTAGTCCCGTTATCGATCCTAAGATGGACCTTCTAAGTGGTGACGACTACCAATCACCTTCCAGCAATGATATCCGAGCTCTAGTTCCTGTTGGTGAACCATCTGCGCTTGCCTCCCGGCCCCAGCCTCAGTTGTCACAGGACTTGATTGTGCTTTCGGAACCATTTGCTCAGGATTCACCTACTACCACTTCCCTTGATTCCCAGATGAATGTACCAACATCACAGACATCCCAGGTTCAGAATCTGTCACAAACACCACCACAGCAGCAACAATCACAGCCTATATTTTATCCAAATGAAAGTCTTTCCTATGTTGTGGGACCTCAGCAACAGCAGATGCAGCATACCCTCTACTCAAATGGAGTTGTCCCCCTGGCCACACAGTCACTGCAGCAGATAGAGCCTACAGTATATTCAAATGGAGCTTTCCCAACAATGGGAGCACCTCAACAGATGCAGGCACAGATGCAGCGTGCTGTATATCCAAATGGGGGTCTGCCAAACATTGGAGCACCCCAGTATGATCAGGCGGTTTACTTACAAAGGGTGAATGTAAATCAAATCCATCCTGCGTGGAGCACGCAGTTTGCAAACTTGAGCCCGCATCAGCAGAATGCCTTTTATGGTATGATAAGTGTCTTTCTGTTTTGATAGAAATTCGAGGATTCCATCTGTTTCCAACTTTTTAGTTTTGCCATCCTACAAAGCAGATGATGTGTGCTTATGCCTCATTGATTTACTCCTTTTGTCCAATTTCACAGGCGCCCCACAGAGGCTTCCTCCTGCACCCTGGGATGTCCAGCCCATCCAGACTCAATCTATGGCCTTTGCTTCTATCCAGCAGCCAGGGGTGCAGTTTCCTGACCAGAGGACTGCATACTACTTTGCAACAGCGCAGGACTTATCTCAAAGGGCACGTGGTCTTTCTCTCCAAGATAATAGATACGTGAGTCCTTACCAGACTTCTGAATCTTACTTGCAGCCCAAGAATCAAGCTAAGCCTGAGGACAAACTCTTTGGTGATCTCGTAAACATTGCAAAGACAAAATCCAAACCCTCTGCTTCCGTCAGTTGACAAGAAAGCTCATGTTACTTTTGAATGATACGCAGCTTCTAGTTCCTGGTTCTAGTGGCCTATTGTGTCTTCCATTCATATGTCCACTTATTGCAGCGATGTATATTCTTTCCCATCTACTCTACTAAAATTGTAGTAACGATTCCTTGTAAAATAAGAGTGCGGTTTTTGTTTCATTTCGTCGAGTTGGTTTCTGGACTTTGTTTTGTTCTAGTGTATAGTTGAGTGCAGCCAAGCCTCTTTTTCCACTTGATGTAATTTTTGGTCTAGGCGTGAACTTCCATCACTAGCATTAGTGTCTCAAAAGTTTCAAGCAGGACGATGACCTGCCCTTCAAATATGGAACTTAGGTCTCTTTGGAGACATCTTATAAAATTGAGACGATACTAAGAGAAAATTAGCATGACCCTTGCATAAGGATGACACAAATATGAAAGTTACAAGAGTTACACAGGAGCCAACGTTGACGTTGATGCGGAATAGGTACGAAGGAGGCAATCTGGATGCCGCCTCATTAACTTTTATGGCTTTGAAGACGGAGGGAGACGGTTCGGCCAAGCACACCTAGATTCGGCCTGGCAACTTCTAGCATGAACAGAAGCACCACTCCGTCTGGCAGGCTCAAACCGTACAAGAGATGGTGATGTGCGAGCTATATATATTACATAGGGGGAGAGGGAGAGAATTGAATTGTTCTTTTGTCGATACAAGAACAGAAACGCTGGAAAAGGAACAGAGCTAACGCCCCAGAAGTTCACATTTTTAAGGCTTAAGGAACAGTAATCGAAGGCTAATCAAAATTTCGTTTACCATTCAAAGAAGGTTTGTTATTCTGCTCGTTGACGGTCATAAAGGCATTGAAAGACCTGCCAAAAGCACCAAAAAAAAGGGAAAAAATATCGAAAAATCTTCCAACAGCTTGCAATCGCTCTACTGCTCAGAGAAGGTAGGATGAAGAAAAAGACATACACAGCGGATAAGGGTGAACATCCATGGAAACAGACATGCCAATGCATTCAGATCTCGCAGCGATGCAAGTGAAGAAGCTGTAGATGATGTGTAAGCAAGCACACATGCATAATCCCAAATGGCGCTAGTAGTAGCTTGCACACATTCATGAATAAGACACCAAATGATTTCAAAAGTTTGCATAGGATGTCAGGATCCCATTGGCCACCAGCGCACGAGTGCTACAAGTAGGTTCAACACCTCAGTCCGGTGCACAACACATGTACTGCTGGTGCAGTTGTTAACTTAGGCTTTAATGAAATGCATAAATTTCATTTCGGATTGTGCATATAAGGTTCTTCATATGTATGTGACACAATATTTTCACAACGACCAATTTTGACAACCTTCGCTTCTATCTTTATCTCTCTTATCAAAAAATGTGATTTGAACGGAGAGAACAAGGAGAGAGATGCGGATAGAAGTCAGTTGACAAGATTTGGAGAAGTCGGGAACTTTACTGATATAAAAGAAATGTGTGAAACCAATCCGATTTTAAACTGGTTGATTATGCCCTTCATTTAGAGTTCATTTGAAAAAAAAACATACAGATACAATATGCATGTCTAAAAACACATAAATCAACATAAAGTCATGTTTTTTTAATATTTAAGATGAGTTTGAGAAGGTAAACATTTCAGACTGGTGATTTTAGAATAGATTATTAACTTTTTGGATGTTAAGATCACAACTATAAGAAAGTTGACACAAAAAATGAGCAAAAAATGTTAAAAATGAAGTTTGGTAAAACCAACCTCAATATGGAACTGCTTGAATGTGTTAAATTATATATATGTGTGTGTGTGTGTGTGTGTGTGCACTTGCACGTGCATCTGCACCCACACTCATGCCACTTAAACTGGCCAAAACAAAGGAGAACATGTACATAGTGCCCAAGGTTCAAATGACCAACTCAAACTGATTGAAGCTTATTTGTATAATTCTCAGAAGAGTAAATTGTCCATTAATTGCTCTCAAATAGGAATTGCTCTGCTGTGTGGTCAGCAAATAAAGTTACGATTATTTATTAGCTCACATATTTTTTTACAATATGAGCAGCTGGACAAGTGGACATGCATGTATTCCCAAATTTAAAGATGTGGATGGCAGGGTTCGACAATTTATCTACATTCTCATTACAGTGGGATGTAATCAGACAGACAAAGTGGTAAGGTGTGCAGAAAAATGCATGCCAACTGACCCTTGCAACCCCTAAGGTGATGCAATGTGTCATGGATGTCCTTGAGCTCAATGCAGACAAGAGTCACAAGACAACGTAAGCTTGTTGATATCATTGATTCAATCAAGAAATTATAGTTCCAGTCACGACGCATCTTTGGTAGGTTGGCTGTTAAAACAATGTACAGTTGTGGTTGCTCTACCGGTATGTAAGATGCTCTGTTATGTTATTGAATCTCATAGACATGTTCATCGTCTTAGCCCAATTGTCGGCACATAAATGTGAGCAGTGGCGGAGCCGAGATTTTTTTCAAGGGCGGGTCAAACAATCTGCAGGTCGGGCCAAAGAGAAGCGATGAGTCGGGCCAAACAAAAAAAAAAATTGATCACCTGGGCCATGGCCCAGGCGGGCCCCCCTCCCTCTGCCCATGAGTGTGAGGGAAGGATCTTGTTGGTTTTAATACTTTAATCCTTTTAACTGTTAAGCCAAGCATCTCTCTGGTTCAAATCTTTTCCCTCCTTGAGATATCTAAATTAGATTGCAACATTAAGCGGTCACCTTATACTCTTTTAACTTTGTTCTAGATGGAGTACCCATTCCATGCATGCTATCGTAGATAAGTTTTGTTGCAATTACATTGTAAATGTATAGAGCGTCATATACTAAACTGGAAGTGAGACGACGATTACGATTATCGCTAACATTACCCCCTTGCTATTCCCAAGGAAGCATGGAATTTTGCACATGAATTGGAAAAGGGACGAAAATAGTAATAAAATCTAAGCAAGTTACAGACGCCTGCTAAGACCACGTACCAAAATCCATTGAAACCCAAAAAATGAATCGACTACCGTTGCCGACTACACGGATATCAACAAGTAATGGAAAATTGAAAATGAGCGCCAACATATGAACTATTGAACTGTAATAAATCCGGCAATTCTTAAAGCTGATACTTAGAAAAGACCGAAAATTTTGGAATACGAAGCGAGACCTACCATGAACCATGAAACCAGAATAACGAGAGGTCGAGTAACCTCAGTTTCTTCATATTTCAAGTAGAAAAAGGAAACGGGAATAAAATGGGTGAGAGGTTGTTCACCTTGTGGGACCAATCCCCAACTCTGCAACTCTGAAGCCAGTCTCGATCTCAAGATTCTCAACATTGCATTATGCAGAGGCATCATCGAGCCCGAGCAGCTCGACTCCACCGGTAATCTACCGGTGGACAGATTACGTCAAGTCAGAACCAAAAGATCCCAAACAAGAAAAAAAAAATGGTGGGTAGTTCACCTCGAAATGCATGAGAATTGGGATCGGCAGATCGAGTTGAGGAAACGGGTTTTGCTGTCTTTCAGAAGAGGACGAGCTCGGAAGAGCTCAAACAAGGGAAGGAAAAAGTAACCGTCGAAGGCTTTTGCAGAAATATTCCTCTTCGCGTCGGTTGGGACTCCCCTCGTCTTCGTCTTCGTCTTCGTCTTCTCATCTTCGTCCTCCACCGCTGCCTCACCCTGCTGCTGCCTCAACTCCCACCGCAGCCTCAACTCCCACCGCAGCCTCAACACTGAAAAGGAACTCCTGCTGTGTAGGTAATCCTCGTGTGTTGCTGGTGATCCGCTGACTCTGCGTTCCTCTCTCTTCCGCCACAACACAGACTTGTTGCTCGCTCAGTGGATCTGCTTGAGTTGCCACAGGAAACATTGTCAACTCGTTGCATGGGCTGAAAAACAATCAGGTGGGGGTTTTCATTTTCTGATACAAGCTTCCTCAACAACTCTCTCTCGTCATAGCAATAGGCAGCGACTTTCTCATTCCTTTTCCTTGACTAGTTGACGTTGTCTTCTTCTCTACTGCTTCCTGGAACTGATCATCTTTCTCTTCCATCTTTTTCTCTATTGTTTTTTTTCCTTTTTAATTAATGATCTTCAAGACCGCCTAATTTTGTGATACGTTTGGCACTTATTTTCGGTTGCTGTTTTTGACTGCCCTTTCCTGCCTTAATCGGTTATCATTGCTTAGGTGGCTAGGTTCGCATGGCTTGGCTTAGGAGATCTTTACCGCATGAGGATCTATAGGATTCTCCAACTCTGCTGGCTTAATTGTTAGAGACGAGTGCATGGTTTCATTGTCGTTAGTATACAATTTAAGCTTCTATCCTCTTTATAAGGGAAAGGGATCACACTGAACAAACACTACAATTTTTCTGAATTTTTTTTTTCCATCTTTTTATTTCAAAAAAATTATTTTCAAAATTCTTTTTTCAATTCCAGGGAAGCAGAACGGAAGGAAATGTTGCTGAAAGCCCTGCCGCACCAGGTCGCCGGCCACCAAGCGGCCGAAGGAAATCTCGGACCCCTTGTCGACGGCGCAGTCCACTTCTTCAAGCCGCTGCAAGACCATGATCGGGGGTCGAAGGAGGTGGGGTTTTACTGATCCTTCTGGTCGAACTCCCAGTTGCCACCGAATGTCCATCGATTCTTCCCATCCTTCTACGGTACCCAACTTCTAGAAGCTTCGGATGGTTTCGGTCCCCGTGAGCACCTGGTCATCGACGACGTCGTCTCATCCCTTTTTCGTCCCTCCGTCATTAACGTCAAAATCGGGTCCAGTATCCCGGCGCGTCGGATGAGTACGTGGACAAATGCGTCGTGGAGAAGGGCAGAACTTCCACCAGTTTCAAACTGTGGTTTAGGATTTCTGGGTTGCAGGTGTACAAGAGTGAAGAACCGCGTTTATGGAAGCCTGGGAGGCGTTGGGTGAAGGCCATTCTCAGTGCTGATCAAGTCAGATCCGTCCTGAGGGCGTTCGTTTCATCGAACGCTTCTTCGAGTTCGCCGGATTGCGCACATGCACCCGCCATCTTTGGTGGTTCGACCGGAGTTCTGGCTCAGTTGCTGGAATTGAAGCAGTGGTTCGAGAAGCAGACGTTCTACCACTTGGTGGTCCGACCGGAGTTCTGGCTCAGTTGCTGGAATTGAAGCAGTGGTTCGAGAAGCAGACGTTCTACCACTTCTACTCGACGTCGGTGCTGTTGATGTATGGCCGGGATGAGGCCGACGGTAGCCGGCCGGTGGTGGCTTCTGTGAAGCTCGTGGATTTCGCGCATGTTGTGGATGGGGAAGGAGTGATTGATCACAACTTCTTGGGAGGATTGTGTTCGTTGATAAAGTTTGTGGAGGATATACTTGAGAGCGTTGATGGTAGTGTGGCTTGGACTAGCAAACTTGGGTCTGCAGCAGATTGATATACTCAAACGCAGTTAGAATCTGCATTTTAGTGTGATCACAGACTCTTGCTTTAAGTGGTTACATGCTTTCTTTTGAATATTATATGTAGGAAACTTTCAAGAGTTGGATGTTTGGCGATTGACGTTTTCTTCGACGTCTCTGTATTTGGTCTTCTTCTTTGTCTCCTTTCTTGGAATTTCTATTCCCAGCAAATACCTTCTTTATTTTAAGTAAATTTCATATGATAGGTTTCTCCGGCCCCCAATTATCCAGACAAGCTGGATATTGTGTACTGAACTTAAATCCCATATCTTGCACGTAGTTCTGCAGAAATGGCTTATAGTGGAGTAGCACTCACCTTACGTTGACCGCTTTGTTAAGTTACACCGGAGATTTGTGGAGCATTTATCACCTTATGATCCTCAACGGTTAAATGCATCCAGAAGCCCTGTGTCCGAGGGGACTCTGCATGCATTATATACCAAATTATCTAGATAAGTTAGGACATGAAAACCTTTTGCATAGTGAAGCACAAAAGGGTTTAAATCTTCCTTCTTGTCCCATTTAATTAGTCACCTGCTCCCTGTGTATGGGTTTTCAGGTATTCAATAATTTTGAAGATAATTAATTTTTTCATGAAGTATCCACAAGAGTTGCTCCATTCATAATATGCATATCTTACCCATTTAAGAACTATCAGCGAAATATACTCAAAAGTAGCGACCGATCAAACCAAATTTTCATCAAAATATGCATATATGCTAGCTTGGTTGCCTCTTCATTTCAAGTCGACACCACTAAAAGAATAATTAAAAAACTGTCTTGACAATTCTCAGAATTACTGGATACTTCATGACTGCTTCTCTGTTACACGCCTGTGCCAGTAAAAGTTAAATATCATAAACAAAGACAAGTATCTTATGACTGTTGATTGATTATTCACAATGGTGATGATTATTTATAATATAATTGAAGATGAAATTTATTGTTGCTTGATACTCATTGTTAAACGGGACAAGAAGGAAGATTTAAACCTTGTGAATAATCAATCAACAGTCATCAGCTTTCAGTTTTGGTCGTTCCATTTTCGTCTTCTGCGGGAAGAGAATGAACAAAGATGCAGACGGAGGAGGGAAGCGATTTTCACCACAACCACCATCACAAAATAGTGAGGGAAATGGATGAAAACTTTGAAATGGAAAGAGGGAAAGATGATCACTCTCTCTCGGAGGGGTTCCTCCAGAAGCCCGTATAGAGCTTAACCCACTCCTCATCGTCTATCGGAGACGCCTCCGTCTTCGGCAATTCGTCGAGAAACGCCTCCGCCTTTGGCAATTGGTCGAGACACGTGTCCGCCTTCGGCAATTGGTCGAGACACGCGCCCGGAGCGGCGGCGGAGTCGGGCGGCGCGGGGTGGACCTGCGAGAGCCTCGTATCCTCTCGCTTTCGCTCATGCAGGAGCGCCATCTTCTTCTTGCCAGCTACACGCCGTTTTTTCTTCTTCTTGAGGGCCTTCCTACACAAACCAGCCGGCAGCCTAACCACGGTGAGTACCAAAAGGTTGACGAGACCACATGGGCAGCAGCAGCAGACGGCCGCGCACTCGGCGGTGGTTCCGCCGGCAACCTCCGCGAAATGAGCGCACATCGGCGGCTCTTTCTTTAACAACGGCTGCCGCCGGTCGGTCGGCCGGCGCGCCAGCTGCGTCATCCCAAGGCCACGATCGACCGGCTTCTCTATTCCCAACAGGGCAGGACTCGTCCTTTTATGAAGGGGAGAGAGATGGGAAGAAGGGTGAGCGTCTTTTTTTTATGGGGGCCTAGGAGAAGGCCAATGCCCTCCAGAATTCGACCATCACCGGAGAAAGTGGGTGGGGAGGAACGGAACTTCGCCTGCCCGACGGTCGCCCGGTGCGTCTTCTCACTCCGTCGGGAGTGGAAGACAGCTTGTGAATGTGGCGATTGATAACACGGAGCGCCAAAAAAGAGAGGTGGGGGCGGAGCTCTCGGAGACTCAAAAAAGAGAGGTGGGGCGGAGCACTCGGAGACTCAGAAAAGAGAGGTGGGGCATTACCGTTAACGTGGAAATCGGAATTTTGTTTCCGGAAAAATGTTTCTATCCTTCTTCCCTCGTCGTCTCTCTCGCCCTCTGCGTCTCCTTCTCCCCTCGTTGTCTCTCTCGCCCTCTCACTCTCCTGCTACCTTCCTCGTCTCACTCGCCGGAACGACCGCATCTTGCTCGCCGCCATAGATCAGATCCTCATCAGATCTGTGCATCTCCGCCTCTCCACCATAGTTAACCATCTCTCTTTCTCTCTCAATCTCGTCGCTGTTCGTCTGCCGTGAAAAGCAGCCAATTTTTTGTGCAGATCTGTGAAGGCGGAGGAGTGACGCTGGAAGAGTGAAGGACTTTTGTGCAGGCCGGTGCGGGAAGGAAAGGCGGTCCACTTCGCTGGTCGAGTCGTCATCGTCAGGTTCTAATTTCTTCATTTTCTGCCTGTGCTCTGGAATCAGCTCCTTCCCCTTTCCCGTTTCTCGATTCCTGCATTTCCCTCTTTTTTATGCGATTCTTCTTTTGATTTTGAGTTGGAGAGCGCGAGGTTTGGTTCTCAGGTGTGGGGATTTTTAGAGTTTTTGATAGGGTGGTTTGCTCGGGGTTGCTATTGTTGATGGGCTCTTCTTTGTCGTCACCATGCTTCTTCTTTTCTGGTTCGACATTATCTCAATATAACTCAGAATGTAAAACTATCGAGCGAGCTTGCCAGGTGGTAGGTTTTTATAGATTTGGACTTTGTCTTCTTCAATCTGCTGGTTCCAAAGTCGATTCAATCTAGTGGCCTTATTATTAGCCTTGATTGTCAATGCTCACTCAAATGGATGTTTAGCTTTTCTTCTTGTGATCATAACCTGCATATGCCACAGGCCCACGATGTCTTCTTTCTTGTTCTTCTTCGTCTTTCACTCACTATTCCTTTTATAGTCTGAAACCCATGAACAGAGGTGCTTGCGCGGAGGAAGCACCCATGTAAAGTTTCATCTCCTTCTGCAAGTTCCTGGTAATCCTCTGCTGTTGTTTTGGTTGAAAACAGATCCTAGGTGGTCTTACTCTTCAGGCATTGCCCTCTTTTGTGGATGCCGCCATGCTAGAGTTTTATTGATTACTTTTTCTTGGTTTTTCACTGAAACCTGTCCCTTGGACCGGAGCCCCTACTGTTTGTGTGTCTCTTCATCTTATTTGAGTCCTCTTTTGCTGTAGTCTTCATTTTTTGAGCGTCATTGATTCGTGGGGAACTTTTTATTTTCTGGGTGTTTTATCTGCTCAGGATCGTTCTTTCAGATTCGGCTAGATCTGTTGAGAGGCCTAACTGAATAGCCATTTATTTTGCTTTTATCTTTTCTTTTGGGAGGGTTCGACAGAAATAGTTAATTCTGGTTGCTTTTAGAAATCAGTGGCTTGTAGGTGCTGTTAATTTGCCATTTTCCACTGCTTCTTTGGTGTGTACCTCTGTGTTGATGACTTGCATACCGATTCTGTATTTGTCGACCAGTAGGCTGTAGCTCCCTCCTTCGTACCTATTCCGCATCAGCAGAATGCCTTTTATGGTATGATAAAGCGTCTTTCTGTTTTGATAGAAATTCGAGGATTCCATCTGTTTCCAACTTTTTAGTTTTGCCATCCTACAAAGCAGATGATGTGTGCTTATGCCTCATTGATTTATTCCTTTTGTCCAATTTCACAGGCGCCCCACGGAGGCTTCCTCCTGCACCCTGGGATGTCCAGCCCATCCAGACTCAATCTACGGCCTTTGCTTCTATCCAGCAGCCAGGGATGCAGTTTCCTGACCAGAGGACTGCATACTACTTTGCAACAGCGCAGGACTTATCTCAAAGGGCACGGGGCCTTTCTTTCCTAGATAATAGATACACGAGTCCTTACCAGACTTCTGAATCTTACTTGCAGCCCAAGAATCAAGCTAAGCCTGAGGACAAACTCTTTGGTGATCTTGTAAACATTGCAAAGACAAAATCCAAACCCTCTGCTTCTGTTAGTTGACTAAAAAGCTCATGTTACTTTTGAATGATATGCAGCTTCTAGTTCCTGGTTCTAGTGGCCTATTGCGTCTTCCATTCATGTGTCCACTTATTGCAGCGGTGTATATTCTTTTCCCATCTACTCTTTTAAAATTTTAGTAACGGTTCCTTGTAAAATAAGAGTGCGGCTTTTGTTTCATTTCGTCGAGTTGGTTTCTGGACTTTGTTTTGTTCAAGTGTGTAGTTGAGCGCAACCAGACCTCTTTTTCCATCACTATCCTCAGTGTCCAAAAGTTTCAAGCAAGACGATTACCTGCCCTTCAAATATGGAACTTAGGTCTCTTTGGAGACATCTTATAAAATTGAAACGATACGAAGAGAAAATTAGCATGACCCTTGCATAAGGATGAAACAAATATGAAAGTTACAAGAGGTACATACGAAGGAGGCAATGTGGATGCCGCCTCGTCAACTTTTATGGTTTTGAAGACGGAGGGAGACGGTTCGAACAAGCACACCTACCTGGCGACATTTACCATCTTCTAGCATGAACAGAGTCCGGCAGGCTCAAACTGTAAAAGAGATGGTAATGTGCGAGCTATATATATTATATAGTGGGGAAAGAGGGAGAGAGAGAGAGAGAGTTGAATTGTTCTTTTGTCGATACAAGAACAGCAACGCTGGAAAATGAACAGTGCTAACGCCCCAGAAGTTTACATTTACGGCTTAAGGAACAGTGATCGAAGGCTAATCAAAATTTTGTTTCTCATTCAAAGAAGGTTGTTATTCTGCTCGTTGACAGTCATAAAGGCATTGAAAGACCTGACAAAAACATTAAAAAAAAGGGAAAAGAAAAATGTCAAAAATCTTCCAACAGCTTGCAATCGCACTACTGCTCAGAGAAGGTAGGATGAAGAAAAAGACATACACAGCGGATAAGAGTGAACATCCATGGAAACAGACATGCCAATGCATTCAGATCTTGCAGCGATGCAAGTGAAGAAGCTGTAGATGATGTGTAAGCAAGCACAGATGCATAATCCCAAATGGCGCTAGTATTAGCTTGCACACATTCATGAATAAGACACCAAATGATTTCAAAAGTTTGCATAGGATGTCAGGATCCCATTGGCCACCAGCGCACGGGTGCTACAAGTGGGATTAACACCTCAGTCCGGTGCACAACAGATGTACTGCTGGTGCAGTTGTTCACTTAGGCTTTAAAGAAATGCATAAATTTCATTTCGGATTGTATATATAAGGTTTTTCATATGTATGGGACACAATATTTTCACAACGACCAATTTTGACAACCTTGGCTTCTATCTCTCTTATCAAAAATGTGATTTGAACGGAGAGAACAAGGAGAGAGATACGGATAGAAGTCAGTTAACATGACTGGGAGAAGTCGGGAACTTTATTCATATAATGTGTGAAACCAATCGGATTTTAAACTGGTTGACTATGCCCTTCATTTAGAGTTCATTTGAAAAAAAGCCATACAGATACAATATGCATGCCTAAAAACACATAAATCAACATAAAGTCATGTTTTTTTAATATTTAAGATGAGTCTGAGAATCTAAACATTTCAGACTGTTGATTTTAGAATAGATCATTAACTTTTTGGATGTTAAGATCACAACTATAAGAAAGTTGACAGAAAAGATGAGCAAAAAATGTTAAAAATGAAGTTTGGCAAAACCAACCTCAATATGGAACTGCTTGAATGTTTTTAATTATATATATATATATGAGCAAAAAATGTTAAAAATGAAGTTTGGTAAAACCAACCTCAATATGGAACTGCTTGAAATGTTTTTAATTATATATATATATGTGTGTGTGCGCGTGCGCGCACTTGCACGTGCATCTGCACTCACACTCATGCGACTTAAATTGGCCAAAACAAAGGAGAACATGTACATAGTGCACAAGGTTCAGAGAACCAACTCAAACTGAACCAAGCTTAATTGTATAATTCTCAGAAGAGTAAATTGTCCATTAATTGCTCTCAAATAGGAATTACTCTGCTCTTTGGTCGGCAAATAAAGTTACTAGCTCATATTTTTCTTACAATAGGAGCAGCTGGACAAGTGGGCATGCATGAATTCCCAAATTTAAAGATGTGGATGGCAGGGTTCGGCAATTTATCTACATTCTCATTACAGTGAGATGTAATCGGGACAGACAATGTGGTAAGGCAATGCATGCCAACTGACCTTTGCAACCCCTAGGGCGACCCAATGTGTCATGGATGCCCTTAAGCTCAACGCGGACAGTAGTCACAAGACAACGTAAGCTTCTTGATATCATTGATTCGGTCAAGAATTTATTTTGCCATTGATTGACTAGATTATAGTTCCTATCACGAGGCAACTTTGATCAGGTTGGCTGTTAAAACAATGTACAGTTGTGGTTTTTGCTCTACCGGTATGTAAGATGCTCTGTTATGTTATTGAATCTCAAAGACAAATACAGATGCACATAAAAAAGGACCTATTTAATGATTTACTCATGCTTTTGGTCAGAAAATGCCAAGTTCCAAATTGAAGAACATGGTGGACTGCAAGTCCAGAACAGTCCAATAGGGCATGGTTTACGCCTTGATCTTCACTTCGGGCCTGGGAACGTGTTCATCGTCTTAGCCCAATTGCCGGCACATAAGTGTGAGGGAAGGATCTTGTTGGTTTAAAACTTTAGATCCTTTTAACTGTTAAGCCAAGCATCTCTCTGGTTCAAATCTTTTCCCTCCTTGGGATATCTAAATTAGATTGCAACAGTAAGCGGTCACCTTATACTCTTTTAACTTTGTTCTAGATGGAGTACCCATTGTATGCATGCAATCGTAGATAAGTTTTGTTGCAACTACATTGTAAATGTATAGAGCATCATATACTAAACTGGAAGAGGAAAAAAAATGAACGCGCCATGTATACATTACGGGAAGACGACGATTATCGCTAACAGTACCCGGTTGCTATTCCCAAGGAAGCATGGAAGACGTCGGTTGGGGTTCCCCTCGTCTTCCTCTCCTCGTCGTCGTCCTCCGCCGCTGCCTCAATCCCCACCGCAGCCTCAACACTGAAAAGGAAAACCCCTTGTCGTCTCTCTCGCCGTCTCACTCTCCTGTTGTGTAGGTAATCCTCTCTCTCTGTCTCTCTCTCTCTGCGCTGACTCTGCGTTCCTCTCTCTTCCGCCATCCGCCATAACACAGACTTGTTGCTCGCTCAGTGGATCTGCTTGAGTTGCACAGGAAACATTGTCAACTCGTTGCATGGGCTGAAAAACAATCAGGTGGGGGTTTTCATTGTCTGATAGAAGTTCCTTCAACAACTCTCTCTCTCGTCGTAGCAGTAGACAACGTCTTTCTCATTCTATTTATCTCTTGCTTCTGCTGGCTGGCTTAATTGTTAGAGACGAGTGCACACTTTTTCTGGTTTCTTTGTCTTTATTATAAAATCTAAGCTTGGGAAAGGGTTCACACTAAGCAGCACAACAACTTTTTTAGAAATATGTTTCTTTTATATCAGAAACAATTTTTTTGGAAATATGTTTTTCATCATCACACACATCTGCAAATATTTTTTCATTCCTTTATTCTAAGAAATTTATTTTAATTCTTTTTCCAATTTCAGGTGTCCAATTCATTAAACGTCCCCTGAGGGAGGAGGGAAGCAGAACTGGAAGGAGATGTTGCTGAAAGCCCCGCCGCACCAAGTCGCCGGCCACCAAGCGGCCGAAGGAAATCTCGGACCCCTTGTCGACGGTGCAGGCCGCTTCTTCAAGCCGCTGCAAGACCATGATCGGGGTTCGAAGGAGGTGGGGTTTTACCAATCCTTCTGGTCGAACTCCCAGTTGCCACCGAATGTCCATCGATTCTTCCCGTCCTTCTATGGTACCCAACTTCTAGAAGCTTCGGATGGTTCCGGTCCCCGCGAGCACCTTGTCATCGGCGACGTCGTCTCATCCCTTTATCGTCCTTCTGTGATTGACGTCAAAATCGGGTCTAGAACGTGGTATCCCGGCGCGTCGGATGAGTACGTGGACAAATGCGTGGAGAAGGACAGGAATTCCACCAGTTTGAAACTGGGGTTTAGGATTTCTGGGTTGCAGGTGTATCAGAGTGAAGAACCGGGTTTATGGAAGCCTGGGAGGCGTTGGGTGAAGGCCATTCTCAGTGCTGATCAAGTCAGATCGGTCCTGAGGACGTTCGTTTCATCGAACGCTTCTTCGAGTTCGCCAGATTGCGGGCATGCACTCGCCATCTTTGGCGGTCCGACCGGAGTTCTGGCGCAGTTGCTGGAATTGAAGCAGTGGTTCGAGAAGCAGACATTCTACCACTTCTACTCGACGTCGGTGTTGTTGATGTATGGCCAGGATGAGGCCAACGGCAGCCGACCTGTGGCGGCTTCTGTGAAGCTCGTGGATTTCGCGCATGTTGTGGATGGGGAAGGAGTGATTGATCACAACTTCTTGGGAGGATTGTGTTCGTTGCTAAAGTTTGTGGAGGATATACTTGAGAGCGTTGATGGTAGTGTGGCTTGGACTAGCAAACTTGGGTCTGCAGCAGATTGATATACTCAAACGCAGTTAGAATCTGCATTTTAGTGTGATCACAGACTCTTGCTTTAAGTGGTTACATGCTTTCTTTTGAATATTATATGTAGGAAACTTTCAAGAGTTGGATGTTTGGCGATTGACGTTTTCTTCGACGTCTCTGTATTTGGTCTTCTTCTTTGTCCTCTTTCTTGGAATTTCTATTCCCAGCAAATACTTTCTTTGTTTTCTGTAAGTTTCATAAGATAGGTTTCTCCGGCTCCCAATTATCAAGACAAGCTGGATATTGTGGACTGAACTTGAAATCCCATATCTTGCACGTGGTTCTGCTGAAATTGCTTATAGTGGAGTAGCACTCACCTTACGTTGACCGCTTTGTTAAGTTACACCGGAGATTTGTGGAGCATGATTTTGGAGCATTTATCACCTTATGATCCTCAACGGTTAAATGCATCCAGAAGCCCTGTGTCCGAGGGGACTCTGCATGCATTATACACCAAATTATCTAGATAAGTTAGGACATGAAAACCTTTTGCATAGTGGAGCACAAAAGGGTTTAAATCTTCCTTCTTGTCCCATTTAATTAGTCACCAGCTCCCTGTGTATGGGTTTGCAGGGTATTCAATAATTTTGAAGATAATTAATTTCTTTATGATATTTAACTTTTACTGGCATAGGCGTGTAACAGAGAAGCAGTCATGGAGTATCCAGTAATTCTGAGAATTGTCAAGACAGTTTTTTAATTATTTTTTTAGTGGTGTCGACTTGAAATGAAGAGGCAATCAAGCTAGCATATATGCATATTTTGATCGTTTGCTACTTTTGAGTATCCTTCGCTGATAGTTCTTAAATGGGTAAGATATGCATATTATGAATGGAGAAACTACTGAACCTCCCACTGTTGGTTGTATTTCTTGCCAGTAGATTTGTGTACCAACGCTCCTAGATACATTGTTCCCCTTCTATGAACATCAGAGGTAGTGTTTCTTACATTGGCAATATTTTTCTTCCTTTTCTTGGAAAAAGTTGTTTAGCAGCAGCAATGCATGATACTGTTTTCTTTTTTTCTCTGTCCAAATTGCCTTTTAGTAACAGTCGGTTTAGACTTAAATTTTCCATGCAACTTTTCTAGTTTTAAGTTTTTATCCAACCAGAATAGCCCATCCGCACAAGAAGACAAAGTTTGGATCATGTGGATACATTTTGCAATGTCTTTAGTAAAGTGTTTGTGTTAAATGAGATTGCTCTCCAAGTTATGGCTTTTTTGTGAATTTCCTTCTGAAAAAAAAATAAAAGTTTCTAAAATGTAATGCTTCATGCATGTCCCGTCCACATACTTTAGAACTTAAATTTATACAGCCAGGTTGTCCTTCTCTATTGTCCTGTACATTATACCCTGACTATCTTCATAAATACAAGGGTTTTGGCTCTTTTTTAGGATTATTTCATGTGCATTGTTGTATAAGCTTGCAGCTTCCACCTTATGTCATGATGCTTTCTTAAGTGGTTCGTTCAGTTAATAATTTTGTTAAGCTACTGGCTTTTGTTGGCTCCTAAGGTCCTTGACAGATTGATTGAGAATCAGTGAAATAGGCAGTCAAAACAGCAGTTCTTAGTCATGTATTCCAGCATTTTTGGTGGCATAACTACAGACCCAGCTGTAATGGTAATCCCAATGGATGATCACATGGTTCATATATCAGCACTGAGAATGAAGATTGTTGATGAAAAATTGTGGTGACGTTGTCCACATGCATGTAGCCGAGAGGGACGTTCTACATCAAATGGTGAAGATTGTTAGAAAAAGGGTAAATTGACTCTTGCGCTATGCTCTATCCAGTGCTTGAAGTTTTTGGTTCTAACTTTCAATGTTTGTTTGCAGCCTGTTGGGCATGTCAGGGAGAAGATCTTGTCTCTTGTTGACACCTGGCAAGAAGCTTTTGGTGGGCCAAGGGCCAGATATCCACAATATTATGCTGCATACCGAGAATTATTGGTAGATATCATTTTCCTTTTTGGTGAAAGATATATATATATATATATATTTGTATACACACACTCCAAGTGGTTCATTGGACATGCGTAGGAGTGATGTAAAAATTTTCATATATTTGATTGGACGCTTCACCTATTTGTATCGCACAGCATTTAGCACATAAAGCAGCATAGCTTTTTCCCGTTTCTTCAAGAGCCTTTTCCAGTGTCTCCCAGAATAACATTCGCAGTAGCTATTCATGTATTAGCAACATACTAGTGGAATGCATTTATAAGATATGGAACATTTAGCACTTTAGACACCCAAAAATCAGCAGCCTGAATCACCTTCTAATCTTCTAGATCTTTTGAAAATGAGAGTTAGTGAAATAATTCAAGTTGAAGCACCTTTGAGTAGTCAAGAATCAACAAAAATATATGAAGATTCAGAATATGAAAATGGCACATGCAACTATGACTTCTTGAATGATCCCATGGCTTCCTTGACCTGATTAACAAATGACAAAATGTTTCATCTACATGCTTCTAGCAATTCACTTGTCTCCAGAGTGCAGGTGCTGTATTTTCCAAAAAGATCTGAGGGAGCTGCTCCCATATTCACTCCTCCTCAAACACAGCCTCTGTCAAGTTACACTCAATCCTTGACTGGCCCAGATTATCAGCGAGCAATCAGTTCAGAGTTTCCAACTTTGAGGTAGAGGCAAGTTATGTTTATGTGCGACATAAATTCACAGTGGATAAATTTGTAGCCTAGGATCTCATTTAATTCATAACACAACTATTTTGATAATTTCACCCTAATTTTTCATCCTTAAGAAAGTAGTGGGGCAAACTTAGGTTTTCCAGTGACTGGTTTATGTTTTACTTTCTTGTAGATCTGTTCAATTTATGTTGCCTTGTTCCTCTAGATGTACAAATATTGCATTTATGCTACTTTTTATTTCTAGAAATGAAGTAAATATATAATCCTTAGGAGTTGTTGCTATCACGCGGAGAGTTAGGGATGAGAAACACACAATCAGCGTACAGGGTCAGTTTGACTCATTAGATGATTATTCATGGTTGCCATCAATGTCTCCGTAACCAGCAAGGGTTGCTTAACTTGTCTTGGCTCATATAATCTCATTAATATATGCATTACATATTATACATCACATTTTGTGTTATATGTAAGATACTCTATATAATGTTATGTGGAGTTCAGATGTCTTGTAAATTTTGTATGTATTTACTTTGCACATACATATATTTTGTCAAGATCAATTTTGATAGCTCTAAATGTCAGGTTTTGATCTACTTACAAGTTACAACAAACTCCTGCTCGACTTGTTTATTATGTGTTTCTGTGCTATTTGTCAACAGTCTTCATTATTAATGAATCTGAAGAATTGCTGGACAATTGGTCCACTTACATGATAATGTTTGCAACCCAACTTTAGAATGGGCCGATTTGTCTTTCTCAACAGGATGCTTTCACTGACATAATTTTTTGTCAGAAAGAAAATTGATTTTTTTTCTCTGTAGCTTGAATGTCCTTTTATTGGATGATAGTAGCTCTGTAACAGCTCACTCTTGATTTAACATAAATTTGAGTCAAACAATGTCAAGCTAGCTGTCTCATGATTTTAGGATCATCCTGACCTTGCCTAGGCATTGTCTCGTTCTTTTTCTGTCAATGTGTGCCAAGTTGTCATCTATAATCGTGATGAATTAGTTGAAAAATAGATTATCTGCATATGGTTGCACCTTTATGAACCGAATCTTTTATCAATTTCCCTCCTCATTTTTTCTTTTTTCCTTTGTTAGCCTTACGGAAATCCAGAATGCTCGCGGTATAATGGATGTTCTTGTTGAAATGTTAAATGCTTTAGAGCCAGGAAATAAGGAGGTAATGTGGTCGACAAGCCAATAGTGTATTTTTAACTGTTCAATCTAGATTGTTTTTCTAATCTGGGAACTTTTCCAGCCCTCACAATTAGACGTGCAATAACCATATTTTGAAATCTTTATATAAAGGATAAAAGTTGCTTTAGTTTTGCAGCTTGCTGAAACGCTGTTTTACTTTGCAGGCTCTCAAACAAGAGGTAATTGTAGACCTGGTTGAACAGTGTCGTTCTTATAAACAGAGAGTTGTTCAGCTTGTGAATACTACTACTTCGTAAGAATTCCAACTTCCTTATTGTATTATTAAAATAAATGTGTGTACTCAATTATAATATACAACAATGATATGCAGAATTGCAATTATTAGTATTTGTGTAAATCTTGTTGCAATTTTCAACATGGACTGGGCTTCTGGGTTGTATGAATTGCAACTATTGCTGATGTTAGTTGTTTTTATTCACAGAGACGAGGAATTGCTTTGTCAGGGCTTATCACTGAATGATGATTTGGAAAGGCTTCTCTCTAAGCATGATGTAATTTCTTCTGGTATTGCAGTTCATCCTGAGACGAAAAAAACTACTTCAGCATTTTTAGGCATTGGTGATGGGTCAGGTGTCAGTAACACTAGTTCAGCAAAGATGAACAAGGGGTAATATGATACTTCTTGAATTTCTGTCTTTTCCAGCTTTTTGATGATGCAGTGCTATTGTCTTCTCTTTGCCTTGTTATTGTATGCGGTGATTTAATGGCACGTGACCAAATGATTTTTTAGGGCCATTCATGTGCATGAACAATGTGCACTTAGCCATGAGTTCATGACTTTGAATAGTGTCTTTGTAGCATCCTGGTCAGGACAATGACCAAGTCCATCGGGATCCAAGTTGTTTTTTCAATTCCGAGCAGTTGTTTGCATGCCTTGAAATGAGGATTCCCGTAAACCTTGAATGAGGATTCCCATAAACCTATCTCTATTATTATCCAGTCACTTACTTTGATTTAGCTGAACTTATACTGATTACTAGTCTCAACAGCAATGGGAGCACCTCAACAGCTGCAGGCACAGATGCAGCCTGCGGTATATCCAAATGGGGGTATGCCAAACATGGGATCACCCCACTATGATCAGGCGGTTACTTACAAAGGGTGAATGTAAATCAAACTGCCTGGAGCACACAGTTTGCAAACTTGAGCCCGCATCAGCAGAATGCCATTTATGGCATGATAAGCGTCTTTCTGTTTTGATAGAAATTCGAGGATTCCATCTCTTTCCAACTCTTTAGTTTTGTCATCTTACAAAGTAGATGATGTGTGCTTATGTCTCATTGATTTACTCCTTTTGTACGATTTCACAGGCGCCCCACAGAGGCTTCCTCCAGCACCCTGGGATGTCCAGCCCATCCAGACTCAAGCTACGGCCATTGCTTTTATCCAGCAGCCAGGGTTGCAGTTTCCTGACCAGAGGACTGCATACTAGTTTGCTACAGCGCAGCACTTATCTCAAAGGGCACGAGGCCTTTCACTCCAAGATAATAGATACGCGAGTCCTTACCAGACTTCTGAATCTTACTTGCAGCCCAAGAATCAAGCTAAGCCTGAGGACAAACTCTTTGGTGATCTTGTAAACATTGCGAAGACAAAATCCAAACCCTCTGCTTCTGTTAGTTGACTGGAAAGCTCATGTTACTTTTGAATGACATGCAGCTTCTAGTTCCTGGTTCTGGTGGCCTATTGTGCCTTCCATTCATATGTCCACTTATTGAAGCGATGTATATTCTTTTCCCATATACTCTTTTAAAATTTTAGTAACCGTTCCTTGTAAAGTCAGAGTGCAGCTTTTGTTTCATTTCGTCGAGCTGGTTTCTGGACTTTGTTTTGTTCAAGTGTGTAGTTGGGTGCAGCCAGGCGTCTTTTTCCACCTGATGTAATTTTTGGTCTAGGCGTGAACTTCCATCACTGTCCTCAGTGTCCCAAAGTTTCAAGCAACATGATTAGCTGATATGGAACTTAGGTCTCTTTGGAGACATCCAATAAAATTGGAACGATATGGAGAGAAAATTAGCATGACCCTTGCATAAGGATGACACAAATATTAAACTTACAAGAGGTACACAGGACGTAACGTTGACGTTGATGCCGAATAGATAGGAAGGAGGCAATCTGGATGCCGCCTCATTAACTTTTATGGCTTTGAAGAGGGAGACGGTTCGGCCAAGCACGCCTAGATTCGACCTGGCAACATTTATCATCTTCTAGCATGAACAGAGTCTGGCAGGCTCAAACTGTAAAAGAGATGGTGATGTGCAAGCCATATATATTATATAGGTGGGAGAGATGGAGAGAGAGAGAGAATTGAATTGATCTTTTGTCGATACAAGAACAGAAACGCTGGAAAAGGAACAGAGACAACGCCCCAGAAGTTTACATTTAAGGCTTAAGGAACAGTAATCGAAGGCTAATCAAAATTTCGTTTGCCATTCAAATAAGGTTGTTATTCTGCTCGTTGATGGTCATAAAGGCAATGAAAGACCTGCCAAAAACATCAAAAAAAAGGGGAAATATATCAAAAATCTTCCAACAACTTGCAATCGTACCACTGCTCAGAGAAGGTAGGATGAAGAAAAAGACACACAGCGGATAATAGTCAACACCCATGGAAACAAACAAGCCAATGCATTCAGAGTTTGCCGCTATGCAAGTGAAGAAGCTTTAGAAGATGTGTAAGCACACATGCATAATCCCAAATGGCGCTAGTAGTAGCTTGCACACATTCATGAATAGATGTACTGCTGGTGCAGTTGTTAACTTAGGCTTTAATGAAATGCATAAATTTCATTTCAGATTGTACATATAAGGTATGGGACATAATATTTTCACAACGACCAATTTTGACAACCTTGGCTTCTATCTTTATCTCTCTTATCAAAAATATGATTTGAATGGAGAGAACAAGGAGAGAGATACGGACAGAAGCCAGTTAACAAGATTTGGAGAAGTCGGGAACTTTATTCATACAAAAGAAATGTGTGAAACCAATCCGATTTTAAACTGGTTGACTATGCCCTTCATTTAGAGTTCATTTTTAAAATAGCCATACAGATACAATATGCATGTCTAAAAACACATAAATCAACATAAAATCAGTTTTTTTTAATATTTAAGATGAGTTTGAGAAGCTAAAACATTTCAGACTGTTGATTTTAGAATAGATTATTAACTTTTTGGATGTTAAGATCACAACTATAAGAAAGCTGACAGAAAAAATGAGCAAAAAATGTTTAAAATGATGTTTGGTAAAACCAACCTCAATATGGGACTGCTTGAATGTGTTTAATTATATATATATATATATATATATATATATATATACATATATGTGTGTGTGTGTGTGCACTTGCACATGCATCTGCACCCACACTCATGCGACTTAAGGAGAACATGTACACAGTTGCACAAGGTTCAAATGACCAAATCAAACTGATTCAAGCTTATTTGTATAATTCTCAGAAGAGTAAATTGTCCATTAATTGCTCTCAAATAGGAATTACTCTGCTCTGTGGTCAGCAAATAAAGTTACGATTATTTATTAGCTCATATTTTTTTCAACAATATGACCAGCTGGACAAGTGGACATGCATGTATTTCCAAATTTAAAGATGTGGATGGCAGGGCTCGACAATTTATGTACATTCTCATTACAGTGAGATGTAATCAGACAGACAAAGTGCTAATGTGTGCAGAAGAATGCATGCCAACTGACCTTTGCAACCCCTAAGGTGATGCAATATGTCATGGATGTCCTTGAGCTCAATGCAGACAAGAGACAAGACAACGTAAGCTTGTTGATATCATTGATTCAATCAAGAATTTATTTTACCATTGATTGACTAGAGTTGATTGACTAGATTATAGTTCCTGTCACAAGGCATCTTTGGTCAGGTTTGCTGTTAAAACAATGTACAGTTGTGGTTTTTGCTCTACCAGTATGTAAGATGCTCTGTTATGTTATTGAATCTCATAGACAAATACAGATGCACATAAAAAAGGACCTAATTGATGATTTACTCATGCTTTTGGTCAGCAAATGCCAAGTTCCAAATTGAAGAACATGGTGGACTGCAAGTCCAGAATAGTCCAATAGGGCATGGTTTACGCCCTGATCTTCACTTCAGGCCTGGGAACGTGTTCATCGTCTTAGCCCAATTGCCAGCACATAAGTGTGAGGGAAGGATCTTGTTGGTTTAACACTTTAGATCCTTTTAACTGTTAAGCCAAGCATCTCTCTAGTTCAAATCTTTTCCCTCCTTGAGATATCTAAATTAGATTGCAACAGTAAGCGGTCAACTTATAGTTTTTTAACTTTGTTCTAGATGGAGTACCCATTGTATGCTATCGTAGATAAGTTTTGTTGCAATTACATTGTAAATGTATAGAGCATCATATACTAAACTGGAAGAGAAAAAAAATGAACGCGCCATGTATACATTACTGGGAGACGACGATTATCGCTAACATTACCCCGTTGCTATTCCCAAGGAAGCATGGAATTTTGCACATGAATTGGAAAAGGGAAGAAAATGTGCTGTCCATCAACCAATGCCATTAGTACTGACTAATGGACAATTGGAATGGAATGATTTTCACCTAACAAAATCTAAACAAATTACAGACGCCTGCTAAGGCCACGTACCAAAATCCATCATTTGAAACCCAAAAAACGAATCGACTGCTGTTGCTGACTACACAGATATCAACAAGTGATGGAAAATTGAAAATGAGCGCCAGCATATGAACTGTAATAAATCCGGCAATTCTTAAAGCTGATACTAAGAAAATACCGAAAATTTTGGAATAAGAAGCGAAAACTACCATGAACCATGAAACCAGAATAACGAAAGATCAAGTAAGCTCAGTTTCTTCATATTTCAAGTAGAACAAGGAAACGGGAATAAAATGGGTGGGAGTCTGTTCACCTTGTGGGACCAATCCCCAACTCTGCGACTCCGAAGCCAGTCTCGATCTCAACAGCGCAGACGCGATTGCATTATGCAGAGGCATCATCGAGCCCGAGCAGCTCAACTCCACCGGTAATCTACCGCATACAAATTATGTCAAGTCAGAACCAAAAGATCCCACAAGAAAAAAAAAATGGTGGGTAGTTCACCTCGAAATGCAGGAGAAGTGGGATCGGCACATAGAGGTTCGAGCTGGGGAAACGGGTTTTGCTGTCTTTGAGAAGAGGACGAGCCCGGAAGAGCTCAATCTAGCGGCTGCTCTCCTGAAGAGCATGGTGGTCGCCATGGCTGCCGGAGAAAGGGAACAAGACGGGAGAGAGAGAGTCGAGTTGAGTGAGACTTAGGGGTTTCCCAGTGACAGAAAATTACAATCTGGGCCTGTTTTATACCTGAAATAGCTGAAACAGCCTTGTTTTCAGAGGTCCAGAATTCTTTATGGTGCTTCCAATGCGCAGCATTTGCCCAAGACCACAGAAAATGAAGTGCACATCCAGGGGCGGAGGCAGTGGTCAGCCCTCCCCCTCCCTCCTCTCATACTTTAAAAATAATAATAATAATAATTTTAAAAAAATTAGTTTAATCTATATAAAAATATTTAAAAATGATATTTTGGGTCATGTTAAAATTTTGAAACTATAATTTGATCCTTCAACAAAAAAATTCTAACTCTATCAACATTTGAGACGAACATCACTCTTGCTATTGCTATGTTACTTGTGACGATATAATATCCTTTAACATCTAGTCGCCTTTTTATTGTAGGTTGTTTTGTTCCAAAATCGAATTGTGTGTTACCCCATAAGAGGGATGAGTGTGAAAGACTATAAAAATTTTTTATGAGTGGGGCTGAATTAATGTTTATAAATTTTAATAATAATCAAAATATCATTTTTCAAAATTTTTATATACGATGAGTGATTTTTTTTTTAAAATTTACATGTACATTTAATAGGGATGCCAATGGTTTCTTCGAATTGAATGTAGATTTATTGAATGTCATATATTCTGATTTGATTTAAATTCGATTACAAATAAAAGAGGGTCTAATACTTTATTGGAATCAAATTTTAAAATTCACAATCAGAATTTGACTTTGATGTTCGCATCTGAATTTGGACTTACTTTTAAATACTCAATTGATCGCGAACCATATTGTGATATGTTAAAAACTGACCATCGAAATATATGGATGTTATATGTGATATCATTTGAAATTGTATGTGAGTTCAAATTTAATCGGATATTTCTACAGGATCAAATTCAAATCCTAATTTGATTATTTATTGAATTCAAATTGAACCCAAATGTGATCGGATATCATTTTTTTGAATATGAATATGATCCGACTTAGACGTGTGGTCTTTCATTTTCTTTCCTCCAATTTCTCTCCTCATTCATTTTTCTTTTATTTCCTTTCCTTCCTTTCTATCTATTTCTTTCATTTCCTTCCTCTCTATCGAAATAGGGCATAAAGCTAAATACAAAGCAAATTAAGTGAAAATTTTGGCGCGAAACCATATTTTGTTTAACACACTCAACAATATGAACCCCATAAATGATAAATGATAAAATTCATCAAAATTAGGATATGACTTGATCTGCGCTCAAGGAGCAAATATTTTGATATACTCGGTCAAGCGACAATAGGCCTGGGCATCGGGCCGGGTACCCCACGGGTACCTGGTACTCAGCTCGATAATGTAATGGGCTGGATTGGGCTCGTTGGAACGGGGCTCGATTCGACCCCATAATTTTTATTTTTTTTTTAATTCTATTAACAATATATATTTTATTATTAAAAGTATATTTTATATTAAAAAAGTATTTTTTTATTGTAACTGGGTTGGGACCAGGCTCAGGTTTTGCGTATCAGGCCCGAACTCGGGTTTGGGACATCAGCCGGCCCAAACACGGCTCTTACTGGGCCGAGCCAGCCCGATGCCCAGGTCTAAGCGACAACATTCACAAAACCAAGCGAAAAGGGACTTCCACAAAAAAAGTTTTGTGAAATAGAAACATGGTGTCATGTATTTTAAGAACATGTATCCCAAAGACACAAGCCAAACACTTTTTTAAACAGTATTTTGTTCATAATCTTTTCAAAACTCTTGTGAGATGCAACTCATTTTCTGTTTCCTACTTTAAATGCAACACAAATCAGATGTGACCGTTTCAGGGTGGTTGAAAAATGAAGTTTTGAACGCAAATCGGACATAAAACGGATCGATACATATGGATCGGATATAAAATAAAATTCGGGTAGGAAAGAAACAGGTCCAGGTTTAAGATTAGAAGATCCGAAGAACCAGCTCGATTTTTAAATAATAAAGTTTAGATACTGACCCGGACCCGAGAACCCATCTTGGACGGGTTTAACCGACTCGAGAGATCGACTCGATCCGGATAAACATAAACTCGATCCAGTCACGGTGTCACCCTCTCTGAGCGGAAGATGTCGTGCCGAGACCGACGGCGGAGGGTTCACCACCGGGAGAACCATTGAATTCTGACCGTCGGATCGATTCCAGCAAGCGCTACCGTCCGATGGGCACTAGGACCGCGATCCCACCGTAGAATATTACGAATTCAATTTCAAAAGGCAGAGAGGGAGGAGAGAAGGCACGCTCTGATGCTGCTTTCTCTCTCGTTCCTCTTTTTATTTTCTTTGTTTCCCCTACCCACCTCTTGAAGCGAAATCGCCTCGCTTTCGTTCCCGCCACGCCCCTCCCTCGATCGGAACCCCTCAGCTTCCGCTATTTCTCGCCCGTTTCCGGCCTCAGTCCTCATTGATTCCGGTGAAGGGCTTTAGCTGTTCCGCTGGAATTTTGTTGCCTACATCGACCTCGTACTTTTGAGGAGATCGCTCCGTGGAATCGCTTGACGTGTTTAGGTTCCTGAGCTTTGAGCGGTAAATTCTCCTCAACGTTCAGGAGAATCGTTGCTCCTGGTATGAAAATTTGGACCCGCTGAGGCGGTGATGGAGCAAGGGCTCCAGCAGGCGGATTTTGCAGGGAAGAAGCTGGCCGCTAGACAGCTAGATTTCACCGGAATATGCAGCACCTCCGCAGCTGTGGCCGAGAGTCTGCCCCGCCCCTCAGCGATTCCTGTCTTGTGAGTGTCAAGATCATCCCGGCTTCATCCCGCTCAATTTGTTGCTTGTGTCTTCAATTCTTCGGTTCACGGGAACTCCTTTATAATTTTTCCGATTCAAAAAATTGTTGCGCAAGTCCTCCAAAGATGCATGTCTTGGTTACCTTTCCGAGTTCTTTTTTTTTTTGGGAGAAAATTTAAATTTTAAACGTTTTTGATCTACAGGCGTTTCAGGATCGTGGATTTGTAGTCCGATTTCTTGTATATAATGGCGATTTCGTCTGTAGAATACAATTTTAATTTCAGTAGTTTCTTCTTGGCTTTAAATTTGAAACTGACTGACGGAAATTTGTTGTTAAATTTCCTAAAGCTTGCGTTTTGGACGAAGATCTTTGTTCTTCCGTTACGTTCTCCGTTTTACTGTGTGAAAATTTCTTTCTTTAATTTTTTTCTTTTGTATTGGAAATTATTGCGCTAAGACTTAAGAGTTAGCCAATTTCAGAAGGCTTTGGTCTTCTATCTGGGCAAAACGGTTCTTTTCGGTCTTCTTTTGGTATGAGTTTTAAATGACTTATTTTTTAGTTGCAAGCATTCTTCCTTGTTGTTTCTCATTTTGTTTTTGTTTTTTAACTAAACAACGCATTTCCTAAATGATTAAAATGCATGGTGAATTATGCAGCAGTGCACCTGGAGATTGTAACTGTATGAACATGTCCTGTTTAGAAATGATTTCTTTATTATTGTCGCTTTTTGCCTTCTTCGGTTACAGTTTCTTTACTAAAACTATACGCAGTATACTTCCTATACATGCGTCGGAACCATATGTAGAAAAAGAAACACCCACTTATTTATAACTATGATACAGTTGAAATATTCTATCGTAGTTGACCTACAAAGATCAATGAGTATCTATTGAGTGAATGCATGAAAAGGGGGAGGGAGTTTTTTTTTTAAATTATAGTTTACTTGAATTATATAATTATTTCTTAAATATATATTTATTGGTCTTTTTTTTATGTCTGGGCAAAGAGGAGATGATTTTTTACATTGTATCTTTTACATAAGTTTTATATTTATTTTTAATATTGTTTTATTTTTAGGTGTTACATTTCGTACATCTTTAGTCTGTTCTTTTTCCACGATCCCGGTACACAGTTGTCGGATTTCTATAAAGAGAAAATACAGAATACGTTTCACAGTCTTAAGCGATAAGGTTCTAAGGTTTGGACGTTATTCTGCAGTTTAAACTGCATCATATTTCACTTGATTTGTTTGGTGGAGTACATAAAATGCTATCTGATTGCCGGGGTCATACTCTCCGTGCTACTTATCTCATAAGTTTTTTACGTAATGCTGCATTGAAATTTGAAGGTGAATGTTATTTCCTTTTCCCTGAGTAGCCGGCTGTTGGTTGTTTTCTTCCTGGAACTAAGATAGAACTTAGAAGATGTTAACAGTTAATTTCTTTGCTTACTAAGTGAAAAAAAAGAATTGCTATTTTCTTGATGTTTCTCTTTTTGTTTGATATTCATGAACCTATCATTTGGTATTGTTGTCTGATTTTTGTTTGTTTGTTTGTTTGTTTTGTTTTTTTTGTTTTTTTTTATATACAGAAAGCCAGAATCACCAAGGTCTTCAAGACCTCCCCGCTCAATTTTTGATTCAAAAGATGGCACTCCTAAGAAACCAAAGCAGTGCAACTGCAAGCATTCAAAATGCTTGAAATTGTAAGTGCCATATGAGTTGATATGTTTGTTCAATTTGTTTTTGTGGTGTTTGTCATTTTATGAAGATATAGGTTATTTTTCCCTGTGAAAATTTTGAAAGACAAGCAGTTGAAGATGCTGCATGTGAGAAAGTGAGAGAATTTAGAGGCCACGGAATCTGACTATTTGGGACTTGAGAGTTAATCCGTATTCTTCTTAATCTTCTTTTGAGATATCATTTGATGACCTCGGCCCTTGGGTTTCATATTCAAGAAAGATTTGGAAAACCTGGTTTGTTCAATGCAACAAGACATGTCACAGGAATGGGGATTCAGGAAGGAACTGGATTCATTCACCCTTCAGGATGCAGACTTGTTCAATAGAGGCATTTTTCAATTTTGTGAGAGATAATTTCATTTAGAGACATGCTGTTCTTTTTATGGTCACATTTTTCGCATTGCAGAATCTAACTTTTAAACCTTGCCAATTCTTTCTCCTTTTGCATTAATGTGCTTGTGAGTTGAAGTACATGTAAAGTTAGTGCAGTTGCTAATTCTTTTGGATAACTTATACTTTCCATATTTCGTCCAAGTATGCTAGTTGTGGTTGTTATCCGTGTGAGTCCAGTGCATTCTATAGTATGTTCATTTGCAACCACTAGGTATGCTTTTATGTTATTCCCTTGATTATGCATATTCAGGAGTGGTCTACCCTCTACTCATGATTCTCTGGTAGACTAATCTTTGTCAAGTCCATCGTAGCGCTGGAAAATTGTATATCGAATATGTGGTAAGTATAATTGACATTGTCTGTCAGTCTAAGTCACATAAGTACAACAGTTTTGCCCAAGTACCAGTAGCAATATGGCGGTACTGGTACGTGGGTATGTCCATGGTATGTTTGGATCGGTTTCAAGTTGGAACCGATCCAAAACACTATTTTTTCTTTTGTTAAGTTCTAAACATTGTCTTCATGATGTATCAGAGTATGATTTTTGTTTTATGTTTGTGTTTTTGTGGAATTTTGCATACACACGCACACACTCATTCTTGTGTGTGTGTGTGTGTGTATATATATATATATATATATATATATATATATCTTGTTCATGCATACCTTTTTTTGCCGTACCAACATACCCAAATTTTCTAAATTTGCTGTACCGATACCCACTTCCCCTTACCCTTACCCATGTGACTTAGCTACCAATTGATGAAATATCAGTTCTGTGTTCTTTTTCCACGTGAAGCATTTGGCTGCTACTGCTTTTATGTTCCGAGAGATTTAGTCATGTGTTCTTTTTGATTCCTGTCTTGTTATTAATTTGGAATGTCAGTGTGGTGTTGCCTTAGGCTTATTGAATTATATATGGACTGAGTCTGATCTATAACTTTCTCCCATGGGCAGGTACTGTGAGTGCTTTGCAGCAGGTATATATTGTGATGGATGCAACTGTGTTAACTGTTGCAATAATGTTGAAAATGAAGCTGTCAGACTTGAAGCTGTTGAAGCTACACTGGAGCGTAACCCACATGCATTTAGACCAAAGATTGCCAGCAGTCCTGTTGCATCTAGGGATAGTCGGGTATTCCTCATATTCAAAATTTCAAAATATTATCAGTGATAATTGCTTAACTCTCTTTTTCTGTAGCAAGACATACACAACACACACACACACATATATATACTGGCCAGTGTTGTGAAAGACACTTCAGATTGGAGCTTATTGGCTGACACGTAATTGGCTCCTCACCAATACAATACACATACAGGTTATTTGTTTATATTTTATTCTTTTTAAACTCAAGTTGAAATAATTATTTGTTTAATTTAGAAGATAATAAAACAGTGCGATATGAGTCGATGATAAAGATGTATCGGTTGACAAACCAATATGGCACTGATTCTGCCATTTACAACATTACTGTTGGCCACTATGCATGTGCGTTGTGCACTTTCCCATGTCTGCATGGGCATTTGCATATGTGCTTAAGCAACTGGCGTTGATGATACATTGTCAGTTGTTAGGAAGATATTTTCTAGTAGACCAACAATAAGGAATTTACTAGATTTATGTACTAAAGGTAAGAAAGTGTTTTGCTTGAAAATTTGGTGTAAGATGCCTAGATACTACTGTGCAATTTGAACTTTCACTTTCTTCTGCTTCTAAAAATACATTTTATAACTAAATTTCTTTGATACAAATTGTAATAGTAAGTGAAACATTGTAAATCCATCATACACTGAAATGCTGCATAGAGAATAAGATGCTTAACTGCATAAAACCTGTATTTCAGCCAACCTGCCTACTTGTGGCATACCCATCTCATCCTCCTAAAGACCCAGGTGTCTGTTTTGTTTATTGTTTGTGCTTGTTATTATATTTGTATTGTGATACCATGTAACTCTAATTATCAAATAGAGGTATTACTTGACATGTATCAAACATTGGTCATCAATGTTATTGCACTGAGATGCTTCGTGGACTGTTATCAATCCAGGAAGAAACAGGGGAGCTGCCCCTAGTGGGAAAGCATAACAAAGGTTGCCATTGCAAAAAGTCAGGTTGTCTGAAAAAGTACTGTGAGTGCTTCCAAGCCAGTGTTCTGTGCTCTGAGAACTGCAAATGCATTGACTGTAAGAACTTTGAAGGTAGTGAAGAGAGAAGAGCTCTCTGCCATTCTGATCCTAGCATTGCATTGAACTATATCCAGCAAGCAGCAAATGCTGCCATAAACGGAGCTATTGGATCATCAGGTTTTGCGTCTCCTCCACTGAACAAGAAAAGGAGAAACCAAGAAATTTTCTATACCATGGCTGCTAAGGATCCTTCAAGTCAAAGGATTCCTCAGTTTCCTCAGGTATGAGCCTGCTGCCCCTCACGGACGTATGTATGAATTCTTTTGTCTTTTCTTTGTTGATGTTGTTATCTTTAAAAGTTGGCCAATTAGTAATTAGGAAACTGAATGGCCTGAGGTTGACTTCCTTTTCCAACAAATGGGACAGCTAGGTCTCTCTCCTAATCCTCATGGTCCCATTCAAATATTATGAAAATTTCTCTATTAAGAAAATCTTTCAAAATCCCCATTCTTTTGAAAAAGTGTTGCATATTGAGGGGTGATTTCAGTTTTTTTATTTGTCTTACCTTCCTTTTCTGGTGCATCAAGCATGAAGCAAGTTTTGGAAGAAATTAGTTGCACAAAAGGTTCTAAGGGAAGGGAAAAAGTTTCAGATTTAGATGGCAATGACCTAGCAATCTACCAAGCGTCCGCTCAATATGGTGTTTGCTATCTTAGATGCTGATAGGAAATTTAAATATACTATGTGATGGAAGTGTATTTTTGTTCTTGAAAAGGACCGGCAGTCTGTTTTGTCCTTTTTGCAGAGAATAGTGGCTGCAAAATTTGCACTTACTGAAAACATGAAATCAGGATTTAGTTGTACTAATTTGATAATTTGCTTTACAGTAAGCCCACTGCCTCTGAATGGCACATGTACCGTAACATTGTTTTTACTGTGGGTAGACCTTTTTCCAGAAACATTTCTGGAGCAGAAGAAGCGTATGGTGATTGGCTTTTCCTTCATATCGTCTGTACTGTACCTTGTACCCAACAAAACAGGATCTTTTCAATTTGACATGCTATATTAAGTCAGGTTTCCTTTTTTTTTTCTCTTTTGGTCCACATTGTTGATATCAACTTGGTAAACTTGTCAAACAATTTAGAAGGCTCATGAATGACAATCACCTTGTTCTAAAGCCTATGGCCCCATTGGTAGTTTGGTATAGATGTTGCATGTTGGAAGCAAGCTTTATCTAACTCAACCAAGAATCTTGTTAAAGTGCTCATCCTTTGAAGATTATTAGCATTTTCATCATGCCCAAAGTCATCAAGTTGTATTCCACTGTTTAGATAGTTGCCTGAAAATGCAAGATTTTTGTCTTAGGAATGATTGGAATGATGATGTGCCTTCTTGTATCTTGTTTTATGTTGTCATTTAGATCGACTGCCAACATGCATATGAGGATTTTCTCTCTCTCTTAATTATTTTTCTATGCTGACGTTAAATATCTGGAGCATAACTGGTGGTAATTCAATGTAGCTGAAACACTTGTCCATAACTCCTTGATTTAGTAGCGCGTGTGCATTTGTGAGACTGCCATGCCACCTCATACCAGCCAGATCTTTGCAATAGGCACTGAATCAATGAATGTGTCTTCTGCATACAGGAGAGTGAAGTTTTTTATTTAAGCAGAATTGCTTTGCCAGAGACTCAGTTATGATGCCTATTTATTTACGACTTGGTGGTTTTGTCACCACACTGATGCTTGTTGACCATGAAATGAGTAGTTCTGCTGATGTTTCACATTGCTAAGCTTAGCAACAACCCCAAGTGACCTGATAAGCACTCATTTCTCAAATGACCTTCCTTTGTTATCAGAATGTCTGAGTCATCAATTTGTTTAAGATTCTGGCAAGTTATTTCTTTCTTTTTTTTAACTTATTCAGGCAAGTCAACTGAAAGCTTCATCTTCAGTGCCATCATCTTCGTTAGCTTCCCTTTCTGTTTCTCATTCAGTGGTGCCAACAGCTTTGGGTTCTTCGAAATTTTCATACAGGTAGCTTAGTTTTTCCGTCCATGTTATAATTTTGGAAAATTTTGATCCTGAGGTTCATATCTCTTCTTATGCTATCTTAAATGTGGTTTGTCTTGGCCTGTAATCAAGGTCTCTGCTAGCAGACGTTGTGCAGCCAGAGGACGTGAAGGAGCTTTGTAAGCTCCTGGTGGTAGTTTCAGCAGAAGCTGATAAAGCATTTAGAGGTACTTTGGGTGCTCTTTGTAGGTTCATCTTAAAAATGTGATTGTTTGAATACTGAAAAATGTGCAGAAGAGCTTAATATTTTTTATATAATTTAGAAAAGGGCTTTTTTTTTGCCTTTACTACAAAAAAAACTGATAATTTTGCAATGTAATGCTGAACTTTCTATAAAATTGTGCTAGTTTTCCTTGATGGTTGTTCAAGCTATGTCATAGTCTTGCAAGTTACTAATTAATCTCTTTCTTCCAGGGAAAAATAGCCAAAAGGAAGAAAAGATAGAGATAGGTGGTCAGTCTGAGAAGCCCCAGGAATTGGCCATGGAAACACAGGATGGTTGTTCCGAATCCGCAGAAGTCTCAAATGAAAGCCAACCAGATAAAATGGGAGCAAATAAGTCAGTCTCAGAGGATGCGGATGTGGAAAGGAGTAGGCCTATGTCGCCAGGAACGCTAGCACTTATGTGTGATGAGCAAGATACAATGTTGATGGCATCAGCATCCCCATCTGGAGTTCCAGGCTGTAGCAGTAGGATGGCTTCAAGATTTCCGTGCAACTCTGGAGTATCAGAACTGTACATGGAGCAGGAGAGGTGTGTGTTGACTGAGCTCCGAGATTGCCTTCGGAGGCTGATAACGCTTGGGACAATGAGAGGTAAAACACAGTAATGCTTTGTAAAATTGCAAAGACGATTTGCTTTGAAATTATTTTGGCTTGGAGTGGTTCTTGTCTTAGGCAATAGTTGCTCAGATATCACCTTACTACTTTTGTTCAGAGATACAGTACTCCATGAACATGGATAAGTCGGAGCAGCATGGGAGTCATCAAGAATCAGGGAACACAAGAGCTGCGCCACCAACAAGTGCTGGATTTCCCCAAACAGCAAATTCAGTTGCTACGGCAGTTCACAGTAATGGTTTGCCCATTAAGGTTGGGCATCCTGTTGAAAATGGCGAGGCTCACATAAAAGTGGAGACTATGGAGCAATGAGGATCTGTTAATCAATTTTGTTGCGGTCTCCTGTTAGCTAAAGCTGCAGAGGTTTTCAGCAACTGACACAGGATAAGCCAATGATATTTCTGAAGGCTTTCGGGCGCCATTTTTTCTCCCATCATCATCATGAATGTATTTATGTGGTTCTTTCAGGGTTTACATTTCAATCTTCACCTGCTAGGCTGCTACTTGAATAAACTTAGCTAAGGTGCTGGATCAAAATTGCTGAGAGGTTAATTTTGGCCTCCGGAAGTATCGCATTTCTGGGCAGGACAGTGTCTTGAGTTGCAACGCTGACCATGGACGTGCAGGTGAACCCTCCACGGCAACCATGACCATATATGTACATTATCTGAGATTCATTATCTGCTCAGAGGCTTTTCCCAGCTGGTCATTCATAGCTCTTGTAGGCGCCAAAAGAGTAGATATATATTACCTCGATTTTGTTGTAATTGGTGAGAAATCTAAGCACCAGATGTAATTACTTTCGGTCGAAATTCTCCAAATTTTCTAGATTTTTCCCATCAGTTTGCTTGGTTCGCAAACAGGCAAACAGGATGGGTGTTGATTTTAAGGTCAATTATGCAAGTTTTCTGGCGCCATGGGTACAGGACAGGAATATGGAGGTAGAATTCTTCCCCTTCCTGCAATGGAACTTTGTTCCTTTTCTTAGTTACGGCAGACGTACACTCTAAGAAGCAGCTGTTTCTTCCGCAGATTATGTATCAATCAGATATAAAGTTCCCAATTCACGCGGTTTTATGCCCGTCATCCACAAATGATGAAGGGTTTTTTTTTTTTGTCTTATTCTATGCATATGCTGGGGAAACCAGAGCCTTTAGTTTCTGATTACTAACCTTTCGCACAAGTCTTAGAATGAACTCTCCGAAAACTTGATGCGGATGAAAAAAAACATGAACCGCCGCTTAAACGTCTGGGCCACGGCAGTTTTAGTTGGAAACTCCGGCCTTTTGACACCTTTCAGCCTGTTCTTCACTTGGTCATATCATGGAAGCCAAGCAACTTGATTAAGACCAAGGTGCGAACTTTCTGTCGGTTAATTTGAAGATTTCTTGAAGTCAGCAGCTACCACGAATTGGCTTCGGGGGACGGCAGATACACTTGCTAGAAGTAAATTCTTCGCGTATTGCCAAGCATAGTTGCTCTTAGGTTTGTCATATGCACCACGTGGAGAAACTTTGCATCACCATCTCTTCTGTGTCTGCTTCTATTTGAAGTTTTCCATTGGAGCGAATATTAACTTTAAGGGTTCCATTTATTTCGAGCATGAAACAAGGTCTTACCGAACTTAGCTTTAAAATATAAATCTCAGGTCTTATACAAGCTGCCATTAAGAAATCTGTAGTACAGCGTGCTTCTTGTTAGAGTGAACTGGATCCGATAGGTGTGGCCATTGCATTGATTCTTTTTTCAGTTTTTAGCAACAAGAAGGAATTGCACCAAGGCCTGGGTGGCCTAAACCCCTGAACTTACGACGGCTATGACGTTTTCAGCATTACTGGAGTGGGGATTCTCACGAGTGTGGGACTATGTCTGTCAAACAGGCGCTGTCCACTACCACAATAGGAAACTCAAACCCCCTCGCGTGATGAGGCTATCTCAGCCATGAGTTCTCTGAGATTAGTGAACAGGGGCGTGCTATCTATTGGTTCGCGCAGGTCATGTGATGGAACCACTGCATTCCTCGTCAGCGCGTCCCAGTTGTCCCACAATAAACAATATCTGCCCAATACTTGTGACACGGCTGCGACCTTAATTTTCTTCTAAGAATACTGATGTCAGCGTTGAATGTCGGATCATCCTGTGGGTGAGATGGAAATTCTGTTGATGATTAGAACAAACATACCAAGAGTTGAAAAGTGAGATTGAATTTACAAGAACAAGGAAATTCGGTGAACTTTTTTTTTTTTTTTTTGGGTAATCCTCAGTTTTGTTCCTTTTGAGTTTGAATCTTCCAACCAAATGCTGTTTTGGAGGACGAAGGTCGTTTTGTCTCCCAAATGGCATTTAAAACGTCTCTTGATGATGGTCAGATCTGAGTTTGTGAAAGATTCAGTTTCGACAAAACGTTTTGAAAAAAGGAGTGAAGAATTCACAGAAACTGCACAAAAAAATAGTTGTGAAACCAAGTCATAAATCCTAGTTTTCACAAAGTCATTTCATAAAGTATCATCGAGAGACAATAAAAATGAAAGACGATGCGATTAAGCCACTGAGAGACGCACTAGAGGCCCTTGCTTTTCCATAATGATGGTATACGTATTTATCATTAAGGATATAGGCGCAATGGATGGGGCATAGGTCGATAGGCAGTCAGTGTTTGCTTCGAACTTGCGGCGTTCACTTTCTGTGCTACAAAAAGAAAGCACCAGTATGCAAAATAAGGGCACCTGCAAGTAGTATACAAAATTCACAATTGGACGATGGTTGCTTCTATCACCAACTTACTAAGTTTTTCAATTCCAAAGAAGAAAACCACTTTATGTTTTTAGTTTTTTCTTTATTTTCGGCTAAAGCAACATTTTGGCCTTTAGTAATGAAAAGGCTAATCTAGGTAGAGGAACTTGCTACATTATTTTAACGTGCTCTATCTAATATTGGTTTCCAATCAATGTAAAACTGTGGGAAGTAGACACTGAAATCTGGTATTAAAACCTTGGATTGTGCTTTTCCATCTCCTTATCTCTCTCTCACTAACCAACAATATATATATATATATATATACCCGAGCCAATCCACTATTCCGTTTATGTGACCAAACACGAAAAGTTCACTTTGGTGATTGGCAAAGTCGTAACTCGACTTGATGAAGACTGGGTCACTGGATCAAAGATAACTTGGCAACTCCATAGAGTTAGGTCATAATTTTTTTATAGTGTATCTCATAAGATATTTTTTCACCAACTAAAAAAAAAAAATGAGTATTTACGTATATTCCCTAAAGTTCAATGGTATTTCACAATTTAAAAATAACAAATCATTCAGCAACATGCGATAAAAGAATACAAAAAATTACATATCACAGATCAACGTTTGGACAAATAACATAACACCGCAAAAAGATTGCTCCTCCACAAATCAAGCCTCCGCATTTCACCATAACTCTCAAATTTATGCTTTTTACAGTATAGTGTTGTTGCAAGTAGATGCTGAAATCTAAAGTGTGATACAACTGTGGATTTCAGTTATCGTGGATTTTAAATCCCCACGGATCTAAGATCTATAAGAAATCAAACGCCACCTTGAAACGTTATGCTAACTTGTGTTTAACCTTGGTTACAATAACGGCGGCAATTGAAGGAGGGTTTTTGAGAGGTTTGGGGAACAGATGAGTGGTGATTTATAGATGGAAAAACTTTGGGAGGCGATTTGCTATTAGACCAAATTGTGTGCGGCGGTATGCAATTGTTTTAAAAAATATGTAAGTGGTTGACGGTCGGTCCGATCTTAGATGACTTGGATAAGCGAGTTTACCAGCTAAACCGTTCATTTTGGACAAGCAACGGTTGGGATTCGAGCTCTCCCGCGATTCCTTCCCTCTCGGGAAGAGCGCAGAGAAACGACGGAAAGAAGTCATGCAAGCATTCGGTTTCCTCTCCTTCTCCAAGTCCCTCTCGGGAGGCACCGTGCGCACCATAGCGTCCCTCCCTTCGTTCACCGCCGGCCGCCGCTTCTGCAGAATTCTCCGTCCGGGATCTTTCAGCCTCAAGTTTGGTTCGAGGTCGCTTCTCTTACCCAGACTTGCTCTACTGGTCTGCCTAGCCCATACGATGGAGGCGTTGAGTCCTGAAAGCTTCCGAACGGACTTCATGGAAATGCTGCGCACCAGACGTACTGGAGAAGGCAATTCCTTGTCTCTCTCACAAAACCCAGAATTTCTATCATGAAGTTCATCATATTTTATTATCTAAATTGCTGAAACTTTTATTTTTTGTTTGTTCTTAGTTCCTCTTCATGTAGAGCGCGCTGCTCCCGTGACTGATCCGAACTACCAGGGGAGCTTTCAGTTTCCACGGGTGGTAGGAAATTATTTTTCTTTAGACCTGGAAATTGTTGTGCATTGTTCGAGTCTTCGAGATTTCAAATTTTTTTGTGGTCCTCTTATTTCGTTCATCGCATACTTTCCTGTATTTGCTTAAGAAATCAATGATGATTTGCAGGCAATGGAGTCTTGTCCTAGGAAGGACGTGGGAGACCCAAAGATTGCGCTTGTGGAAGAAAATTTTTACTTGTTCACGGAGGTAAAGTTCCTAACTCGGACGCGCCTTATTCACTGATGGACTTTTTAAAATACTGAAGAAATTGAGGTGAACTTTCTTAAGGTAGATGGTTAGTTTATTGATTTTACTTAAGCTGGCCCGATTTCAAGACGAGCTTACAAGGTAGAGTTTACTTTCTGCTGTTTGATCTCGATCGTGTTATCGCATTGAGGTTTCAATCCAATCTATATTCGACTTCTTCAGTTCAGTTTCCAATGTGATACATTTGGTCTTTTTGCAACATATCTAAGTGAAAATGGTCTAAGTGAGTTCAATTTTTCATCTATAACCAGCGTCTTCAATGTGGGATGGATATGCTGCATATATGGTCAATTTTATTCCATAATGTTTTTGAGTGCTGTCCATCTTCCGGAGGGGGTTTTTGCTGTCCTTTTTGCTAAAAAATGGAAAGGTTCCTTGCTATTTGTTGCTATGTCATGCTCATGGACAAAAGCGTTGCTTTTGTTCTGGTAGTTAGGCAGGTGAACAGGGGAAAATGCCAGTGCTGGTTCTGAAACTGAGGGATAAGACGGAGAAAATGCCCGCTATTGTGATTCTTCATAGCTCTTACAAAACCAAGGAATGGGTGCGACCGCTTCTGGAGGTAAATTTCCTCCCTTTGATTTGGTGTTCTTTATATGGTTTAGTAGTATGGCCATTTATTCCGTGTGCATGCTTAGGCTTATGCTTCACGGGGCTATGTTGCTGTTGCCGTGGATGCACGCTATCATGGTGAAAGGGCGAAGACTTTAACTTATTACCGAGATGTATGGTATTCTTTATCTTTTATTCCTCCATTGGTTTCCTATGGATGCCTGCTGATTCTGATGGAGCAGAATTTTTATTGAGTTGGCGTTGCCAGTTCTTTATGTGGATGAAACTGCAGTCTCTTTCTCAGTTACCATTTTATTCAAAAATCGACCATGCAGGTACAGTTTGTGGGATTTATTTTATAGGGGTCATGAACTAATTTATCAGTGAATTTTTAGCCATTTATGTAATTCAAATAAAAATGACCAAAAATTCATAAATTTTAAGGTTTCCAAAGTCGTGCTTTTTCTGTTAGATTTTCTCAAAGAAAAAACAGGTTTTTCTGAGAAATGTACCCTGCTAAATGTATCTGCAGAGGCATAACGCTCGTAAAAGACTACAAAAGTGTCATTTCTTGCACTGTCTATGCAGATCTATAATTTAAATGTGCATAGAGTATATTTTTCCTTTATCTCCCCTCAATTCATATGCTCCTTCATGCAGGCACTTATATCTGCTTGGAAACATGGTGACACCATGCCTTTCTTGTTTGACACGGTATAGAAATGTTTTTATAATGGCTTTGTCTATATTTCTTCCCTTTTGCGGCTGTTCTTGTTGTTCTTCTGTTACAAGTTTGACCGTGGGAAGTGATGCATAGAGTTATGTTATACTGACACAAATAGTTATATACTTATATATCAAAATTAAACTGGCCTTCAATGGTTGCTTAGCCCATTAAAGTAAAAAAATTTGGGACTGGGGAGTGATGGCAGTATTTTACATCCTTCAAAGTCTTAGTTTGTTAAAATGCCAGAAACCTGCCAAATCCTCATGGGATTTGTTGGAAGCCTTGTAAGCCAGCCCATTGCTGGTTCTCTTGACTTTAATATTTGTGACTGGTGTCCATTATCTGGCACAATGTCAATAAATTAGGTTTACCTTTGCTGAAATAAAACCTTGTAAATTGATATGATAGTAGGACGAGTTGTGCATCACAACATGCTCAGGCCCCTTTTGACCCATGAAAGTAAGAAGAAGAATTTTATATGGTTCATGCAGAGACCATGAAATACAGTTAATACAGGAAAGAATGCCAACAATGAAGGATTCAAGTTAAGTGCTGGGTTTGATGGGCTGCTAGCTTCAGCTACAGGGAAAACTAAAATGTCATCTTGAAGGGAGAAAAGAACAATTTGAATGATGATAGTGGTACTATGTGGAACAGAAACAAAGTACATACAATAAACTTCAGGCTCTAAATTTTTTCTCAAGTGATGTGGTGCCTAACTGTTATCTATTTTGTGGATATGGAAACTCCTAATGTCAATGCAACATTGGTCTGAAAGTTGGTCAAGGGCTTGCATTTAAAGTAGTAGTGGTAGAGTTGTATGACTCTTCAGGACAGAATTATGTCATACATCCCTTGTATCACAATGGACTAAACTTTCCTGCTTACGGGCCCGCTAAAGAAGAATTAATTTCCTTTGGTTTTAACAATATCTCACCCAGGACATTATACAAGTATTTAGTCCATTTATTGCATGATATTCTTTATGCTTCCACGTCTCATCTGCATTTTTGTGTTTATGAACGAAGGTCTGGGACTTGATAAAATTGGCAGACTATCTAACCCAGAGGGTAGATGTTGACTCATCTAAGATTGGCATTACTGGTGAATCACTTGGAGGTAGACCATGATCCTTTTTGGAGTTTGTTAATATTTTATTGACCATTTGCAATTAAAATATACCACTTATACATTGATTTGAGGCTACAGGAATGCATGCATGGTTTGCTGCTGCAGTTGATTCCAGGTACTCTGTGGTTGTGCCAATAATTGGTATTCAGGTGAAAACCCTTGTTTTTCTTCCTATATATGTCTGCAATAGTTTGCCGGTCACACTGTATTCCAGACAATGCTAACACTTTTCCAGGAATACACAGGGATTTCATTGGGCATTGGAAAATGACAAATGGCAAGCCCGAGTTGATAGTATAAAGCCTGTTTTTGAAGGTGTGCTTGTGTATTCTTGCTAATTCTTAGCTCCAATGGGTGTTAAGTTGCATGAGCATAAGTTCAGTTTTTTCTCCAAAATCTTGCATGCCTTAGCTTTTAATCTGTTAACTGTTATTGAACATGATTATATATTGGAAGGTTGCCTACTGTAGGAGTTTTTGTCTTGTTCTTATCTAATAACTCAGGAAAATAATTTTCTAGTTATTTTTTTGCGGTTGTTGGTGACATTTTTCACCATGATTTTTCAAAATATTTATCATAGGATATCTCCAGCTCATTGAATTTACTTTTCTTTCTTCTTTACTGTTCTTTATCATGATGCTGAATTTTAAGTATGATGTTCTTTTACATTTATCCAATTATCCTTTACTGGATACAAAGAAAATGCATGACTTGGTTCTTGGTTCATGTTGTTGCTCATTGTTTTTCTTGTTCATCTTTCATGGATACGAAGAAGATGCATGACTTGGTTCTTGGTTCATGTTGACATTCATTGTTTTTCCTGTACGTTATTCAACTAACCATGCAGGATCCATAATTGCTGTTGCTTAGAACTGGTTGGTTTTTTCTTCACGTACTCTTATTCAGAAAACAAGTCTGCAAGAGAAAACCTTTAATGCTTGTAATTGAGGATGCAACATGGTAGTTGCTGAAGCTTGCAATTTAAGTTTTTCTCATGTATTTCTCTTTCTTTGTTCACTTATTCCTTTTCATTGTTGATAATATCATCATTTCTATGTGTGCTTCAGACTTCTGTCTGTCATTCTTGGTTTCTTTCCCAAATGATAGATATCTGTACCCAAAAAGATCTGTTAGGTGCATGCATTCCAAACTAGGTATCAATATACTTGGACTCTTAGCTTCAGGAAATCTAATCTGCCACTTTTCCTGGTTGCAGAAGCACGTGTTGACTTAGGTAAACCTTCAATTGATAGGGGAGTGGTGGAGAAGGTATGTTCTCACTGAAGATGATGCAAGCATATTTATTTCGTTATGCTTTCATTCATGTCGATTATCAAATTGTGTTTGACTTTCATTTCTGGGTTCTGGATGACCATCCTGTTTCCCCTTTCAGGTATGGGACCGAATTGCACCAGGTCTAGCTCATCAATTTGATGCACCTGATTCTGTTCCAGTTATTGCACCACGGCCTCTACTCATTCTAAATGGTATCTATTTTCAAATCTTTTTGCTTCTTTGTACAAGGATGCAGACAGTTGAAAGATCCTTTCATTTTCTTCTCCTTTTCAAAAAAAGTCTACGATAATTAGGCAGAAGATCAATATTCCTTCTTCTTCAACCACTTTGATGGTTGTGAAATTGTTTATTTAATCAAAGACACCATAGAAATAGGTGAAAAGGTGGTCACTTCCTTGTGAATTTGGTTTTATGCCTGTGGCAGGTCAAGACGATCCACGGTGCCCTATTGGAGGCTTACAAGAGCCTATCTCAAGGACCATTAAGGCTTATGAGGATGCAAAGTTGCCACATAATTTCAAGGTTGTGCATATACATACATACATACATACATACATACATATATATATATATATATATATATAGATAGAGAGAGAGAGAGAGAGAGAGCTATCGAACCCTTATATGTGGACTTGATGGAAATCATCTAGGCTGTCAATTCAAGAAATCGGATGATGGAGGTTCAATTGCAAATAAAGAAGGCAAACTGCTTTTGAAAGAGTCCAAAATACCCTTCAAAAGATGAGAGAGAGAGAGAGAGATGGAAACAAAAAACAAAATTCCTTGTCTTTTTTTGAGGGGTATATGGATTCTTAAAAAAACAGTTTGCCTTCTATGTTTGTAACTTAATCTCCACTAAGTGATCTCCTTGCAATCAATGGCCTAGCTTGTATATGAGGATTTAGTAGATCATTTTCTTATATGTATATGTATATGTAATATATATATATATGTAAAGAGAGAGAGAGAAGAAGAAAAAAACCTGAACCATGACTCTGGCATTTATTTGTCAAAATGACAGCTGATTTGAGCCATCCGATCTGGCTCAGATGCTGGCTCTTGTCTTATGTGTTTTTTTTTAATATTTTTTAACATCTCCTCACCCCCCTCCTCGGCGGCATGATTTTATCAATCCTTCCCTCGCTCCCTCATCCACAAGCACTGGCGCCTTTCCCTGACACCGTTGGGGAAAGGCGTTGGAGGCCACCTCCCTCTCCTTCCCAAATCTAGTGGGAAGAGGGAGGGAGGAAACAGATGGGTGGATTATTCCACCCATCTCCACCACCACCGCACTACGCCTCACCGGTGGGCCTGTCTATGTCGAGGAAAGGGGCTGGCGGCTGCTGGTACTTGTAGATGAAATGAGGCATTGGGGAGAGAGGGAATGTTAAAAAATATATATATATATATATATAAAAGAAGCCAGCATCTCAGCCATCCCATCTCAAGATCGGACGACTCAGATCAACTGTCATTTCGACAAATAAATGCCGGATTCATGGTTCAGTTTCTCTCTCTCTCTCTCTCTCTCTTATATATATATATACATCCCAAAAGTGAGTTCAAAATCTTCTAGTTCATGTGAGGCTTAAGGCATAACATGTCTTCCTTCTTTCTCTTGCTTTTGCCAGTTCATAGCTCAACCAGGAATTGAGCATCTCATGACAGTGGAGATGGTTAAAGAAGCAAGCAATTGGTTTGATAAGTTTCTCAATGTAAGTTGGTAGCCTACTCTCTCTTGAAGCTGGTTAGGCTTGTCTTTGTCAAACTGGAATATGAATGTAAGTCGCCCTTGGTTTGTGGCGTTTATTTATATACTCACCGCAGCTTGAATTGGCTAGTCCACCTGAATAACTATACAAAATTCTAGTGGCTGTAATAATGAGGTGGCTAGTGCTTTATTTATGTCATGAGGAAATAAATGAAGAAATAAAAAACTACGTGTAAGACCTTGTTTTTTTTCATTTCAAACTACTGCCATGTTATGTTGTAAGGATAGCATTTTTCGTGTTGCCCGCATGTTATCAAATAGCAAAATTTGTGCTTCTTACAAGGTTTTTTGCCTTTCGAAGCCACTAAATTGTGAATTGCGCCTCAAAACAGTCTCTTGATTCCAGCACTTCTACTGGAAGAGAACCGCTTTGATTTTCAAGCCTTCGCTGAAAAGTTTGGACGTGGTTTTCCAAAAGATAATTGGTTCTAGGCAGGTCATTACTTCTTTATCAAATCCGAGTTTGGTTTTGCTCTTTCCGCGAAGCAAAAGTACAGTTGTGTGATTTACGATGGTGAATAGTATTGTAGAACGCTTGAAAATGTAGCCATGCATTTGGGAAAAGTAAGGTTTTGCATTTTGTGTGAACCGTAATGGCTCTCAACCAATATCTCACCATTTTAATTTGAAGTCTTTGAAGTCTGGGCATCGGGCCGGGCCGGCCCGACACCTAAAACTTGGTCTCGGGTTCGACCCAACTATTAAAACCCGGGTTTGGTTTGGGTTTGACTCTATTAAATTTAAAAGTATATAATTTTAATATAAAATAATATATAAATATAATTAATTGTAATAAAATATTATATTTATATATATATAAATTAATAAAATAAATTATCAAGCCCACCAAGACTTATTGGGCCACCCGTAATGGCCCGATAAATTGTTGGGCCGACTTGGTGCCTTTTTTTTCGGGCTCAGACTCGAGTCGGGCCGAGTACCGGGTACTCGTCGGTAGTCTGGCCCGGTGCCCAACCTTAGTTTGAAGGCGTTTTATATATTGAACTGAGTGTTTTTACATTGGAAAAAATTCAAAATTTTGGATTATATAATGTTTTCTCCAGCAGAAAAGGCCCCAGCATTGAAGATTGTAATATTGTAGTCATTCAGTTGGCTTTTTTCGATCTACAAGTGAGTTGCTCATACACACATAGGGTCGGTTATACCCAATCTCGTAAATGGACTTAAAATCGTCTGTTTATTTTATGTTATTAATTTAAATAACGTATTTCTTTATCCTAAATTTGATGCATTTCGGCTATTTATACTTGGTTTATAAACAGACCATGATACACGTTGGATTTGGCGACTTAAAATCCAGTATATACTGGAACTAGCTATGCTTCGAGGTGATCTAAGATCTTGGGATATTAGATCTTATAATGTTAGATCCAACTGAGATTTAGTGGTTGAAAGATGTAACATTACATTAAAGATTTATAAGGTTTTGCATCTTGAAATCCATGAGCTCAAGTCAAACTCCCTTCCATCTGACTTGAGATCTATGGAGGAGGCATAATGGTGTTCTTAAATCCACTATTCTCAAATCTACAATTTATTAGAACCATGCTTTTATAGTGAATTCCTTGTCAAAGACTATCAGATCTAAGCTCCGGGATAATCAAATATTCCAAAAGGAAACCGATTCTCGTATTTTTTCAATTCATAAAGTTAAAGTTAAGATCGTAACTCTCTTCATCTTTTTGGGTTGCTTGGGAACTTCTCGTATCCAATTACCTTTTGCGGCCGTTTGGCAACAACAAAACTAACATAAAGTTATATGAATCTAATCAAAGATTGAGACAGATTCATGGATTACTAAAACATAGTGTTTCATGAATTTGTCTTAATGTTCCTATAAATTCGCTTCAATTTTTGTGATACATTCAGCAGATTCATGAAATACTAAAACATAGTGACATATGAATTTGCTTCAATCTTTGAAATACTTAGTATTCCTATTACCAAAATGCCTCTTTTGGAATGCATTTCAAATCCAATATCTTTAAACCCATGGGGTTTATGTGACATAGCATGTTTAATATAGCAAATTCTCTACATTCGATGTAACGAATGATATTTTCCATTTACCTTTTCTTCTTTCATTTACTTTTCTTTTCTCACATTTGGCAGGGAATTTATTTTTAATTTTTTGGGTTTTTTCCTTTATGGGAAAGAGATTGGTTTTTATAAATTTTTAATAATGTAATAGGTAGGCCCAAGCAAAGGGCCAGTAGCTGGTTCTTTTTTGTGGGCGCGTGTATTGTAATTCACCAAAAACGCAAGGGAAAAGGAGTGTCTTTCAATCTTTCTCATTTTGGCATCAGATTCCACAACAAATTCCAGATCCTAGCAAATTAAAGCTTTTAGATCAAACATAACAACTACACATTTACGTTACCAAATTATTTGGCCTATTGAAAAATTTAGATCTACCAACCTTTGAGGAGATCTAACAACACCAGTATTTTTTATTGTTTTGTTTTGTTTTTTGTTTTTTCTCAACCAATTCGATGGATGGCCACAATTATTACTTATAAATTGGCCTAAGGTCCGGTACCTACCAAGTTTTTGTAAATTTTTTTAACTGTAATAATGTTTTATTAGATATCGGACTTTCGACCTCTTTCAATTCAAGGAATTTTAGAACTATTCACGGAATTCTAACTCTAAAGCCATTTGATTTAAGAATTTGGACTTCCATGTAAACGCATTTTTTCCCATACTTGGCGCATTTTAACAATCATGATCTTGTCAAGGCTCTGCTAAGCCTTCATCAACAGCAAGAAATTGTTCAACTACAGAGGAAGAAATCACTCGAATGTTACCCGAAACATCGATCTGCCGTTGTTTTCCCTCCCATTTTTCTTATTTTCAATGAGGCGTCGAAGGGAAAACAAATGACAATAGAATAATGAACAAGTAAATTGGAAAGGAAGAAAGAAAACGTGGGGAGAAGAAAACAGGAAAGGAGAGAAAGAGAGGGAAAAGCCTGCGACGAGGGAAGAACGAAAGCAGCGAACAGTTCGATTTCTTGGCAGGAGATCGAAAGTTCGCGAGCTTCCCGTGGTCTGATCTCTTTCGTTCTATTCTGCTTTAACCGCTACCCGCCAATTCTACTTTCGATTTCTCATCGTCGTCGACTCTTCGGTGGATTCAGATTTCTGGAATTGGGGGGCCTCTTTTTTGGTTGGTTCGATCGCGTTTTGTATCTCCTGATTGGCAATTGGAGAACAATTTTTGGGCTTCGTGGCGAATCACGAGAAGAGATGGAGATGCTTGTGTTCTGAGAGGGTTAGCCAAATCGCTTGGGGATGGCGTGGCTGGGAAAGGTTTCCCTGGGAGGCTTCCCGGATCTGGCCGGGGCGGTGACGAAGCTGAGCGAGAGCGTTAAGAATATCGAGAAGAATTTCGACAGCGCGCTCGGACTCGAGGAGAAACCCGACGCCGCCGAAGGTAAGTTCCAGCATCTGCAATTCTCTTCCTGCAGCTTTAATCGTTGCTGTGTTTCCTGGAAAATCGGGATGTTTCTCCTTCTAATCACTTCGTCGGATCCATGAGTCTAGAAAATATGAATTCCCGATAATGTGACAAGCGTGGTGATCTGGATCTTTCTAGTGCATGAACTAAAATACCGAAATTTGTTTCGTAACTGATGGTGCCAAATGTGTTTCAGACTGCTACCGTAGTTGCAAATTTCTGTCATCTATCAGCAGTTGGCATTAGTCAGACTCACGAAACCAATTCCTCCTTTGCCAAATTAATTATCAAGTTCAACTTGGAAAACGCGAATTTTCCTCCGTCTTTTGTTTTTTAATTCTCTTTCGCTTTTATGATATAGCGGATGGATCAACATTCTTAATACAGTAATTAAAATGGAGCACTTCGGCCGTCTGTTCCTTTTATAAATTCAATTGTTGATTCTTTTGATACGGCGTCTCTTTGCTGGCTGGCTATGCAACACAATGTACATTTGCTTGTACGGATAGAGAAACTCAGGAAGGCGCCCGCTCCCCTCCCCTCTTCTTTCTTTAAATATTGAGCACGAATGATGTAAATGAGGTCAAGGGTACATTTTTTCGAGTGTTCTCTTGCATGAAATTCTTTGTTTCTCTAAATCTGGCGTCCCCATGGCTTTTGTTTTAGGATACAAATCCAAGCTCAATAAAAGATGAGTGTTCTGATGATTTTCGACAAGAGTGGAATTCCATTCGTTTCTAGTCCTTGACAGCTAGTTCTTAAATGAATCAAATGCCCTCTCTCTAATTTAAACTCACGTTAAGCAGCGATATTTTTGGGTCTTTCTTTTTCTTTTCCTTTTTCATGCAGTGCTTATTTGAGTTTTTCTTTTGTGCGTTTAAGAGTCAGGATCATCATGGGTTTCATCGGAGACAAAGACAATATTCAACCCAGTTATGGCTTTTATGGGACAAAGGACTGAAAACAATGAACCTGTTGTAAATGTTGAGCCTCCCCAAAAGCCATCTTTGCTTAAGGAGCAAGTTGAGCCCTCATCTGAACATGTTTCTCAACAGACTGCTTCATCACTGGAAACAGGAGAGGAAAAGCATGGAATTGTGGGAGCGCCAGATATTCAAACTGTCGAAGACACATCTGCAGGTGACAAACCAAGTGAAGATCAGAGTATATCTGATCTGTCAAAGGAGGACCAAGAACATAACTCCCAGGTTTTACCTACTGAACAGGATCTTTCTCCAACAAAACAGGAAGAAGCACCAGTTGCTGTTCAGTCATTTGAGCCAAAAGATAGTGCCAAAGTCTCACCTGGGGATGGGCCTGCAAGTGGAGGTCTTGGTAAGACTGATAAGGAATTCCCAGAGTCAGCAACTATCAGTGAAGAAGTACATCCAGAGCCTGAGCCCTTGTATTCTGGTGGTGTTCAGGAGAGCAACAGTGCAGAAATGACAAACTGCCTCTGTGAAAAAGTTTCTGTGCCCCATGGTGAAGCGTTGGATACTCAGGAACCAAGTGTTGCATGTGACTCTACCGATGTCCCTTCTACAATTCCTGTGAGCAATGAAAACCCTACGGAGCTTTTAACCAATTTATCAGACACGATCACATCTAGGCAGGAAACACATGCTGTAAAAGATGTGGTAGATGATAGTGCATCAGTTGTTCCAACAGTTTGTAGAGAAAATGAAAGTGACAACAGAAACCAAACCCTGAGCCCAGAGATAAATACACCTGATTCTGTGGATTGTGGTTTTGAAGCGGAGAAGCTAAGGGCAGAGATGAAAATGATGGAAGCAGCATTGCAAGGAGCAGCAAGGCAGGCTCAGGTGCCTTCTTTTTCAATCCTTTTGCACATTTGGAGTTCTCCAATGCTTTAATGACTATATCTCATTCTTCCTGATAGTTTGTTTGTGTCGTTTGCATGATATTTGGAATTGGGGCCTTATGCAGGCAAAAGCTGATGAGATTGCAAAGCTTATGAATGAAAATGAGCAACTTAAGTCTGCTATTGAGGATCTGAAGGTACCTAAAGGCTTGTGCTTTTGTTGTTTCCATCATTGAGTGATTAATGGTCCTGACTTCCAATGATGCATTGATTTAAGTTGATTTTTAATTGTCTTTAAATATACACAAGTTGGCAGTTTTTTACTTCATAATCATGCCTGAACAGTTTGGAAAATTACAACATTGGAGAATATGTTCTTTTTTTTTTTTCCTACCTTAAACCAAAGATTCCCCTGTGTAGTCTTCTTTCAATGGAAATGAAAGTTCATGTAAATTATTCTGCTATAAGTCTCTTAAAAATGGGCTATACATGGAAATAGAAAAGGGCTGTTAGAAGATAGTTTCCCGTAGGGTATTATCCTTTTCACCCTAACAAGTAACAAACCTGAAAAAGAAGTAAGAGGGTATGGTGGAGGATTGTTACCTTCGAATCTTATTTACTCCAAAATTCCATTTTAGATAATACTGTTTGTGACAGTATAATAATTTATGCTTGAGATAGTGTAATAACAGTTTCAAGATCTTGTGATAGAAGGGAAACCTTTATAGCATGATATCCATATAATGCTGGTATGGATTTCTTATGGGTAGGGTATTGCTGTGAAAGCTAATATATGAGGTTCTAGAAACAAATGCATTAATATGTAAAAAAAGTTGTTATTACTGGAAATATGTTAAATGGTACTAAGAATTTGTAAATGCTTTTGACTACACCTTCTATCATGTGGTGTATCCATGTATCTTGTCATTCTTCTTGACAACTTGTAAGACTAAGAGTTTCGACCTGGCCGAAATCATGTTATGCTGGTATGGTACCAACAAAATCCCTACTTTATCTTTCAACCTTGTTCATATGGTTGATTATGCAATTCTTGTTGTAAGATACTTACAATTTTTCTTTTACTTTTGATTCTTGACTTCAATACATGCTTTGTTGGGAAGCTGCTTTTTGTCTTTCTCATGGCACTTTATGCAATTAATTTAATTGAGCAGTGGAATTTGCTGAAGCATGAACCTTTCAGGTTTCGGGCTTTGCATTTGCTTCTTGCATGTATAAAATTGCTTCACTTATTGGGGCTTCCAGGAAATCATTTGTGAAAATTCTGATTATTATTGTTAACTTTATAATCCTCAGAGGCGAACATCAGATGAAGAAGTAGATGCACTTCGGGAGGAATACCATCAAAGAGTGGCCACTCTTGAGAAGAAGGTATAGTTCTTCATATATCAGCCTTTTTCAGTTTTCCCCTTGAATGAAAATGTGGAATTCTTATAGGACAGCCTCCTAGGCCGATGGTATGTATGCACATTGATAACTTGTTGGATCCCAAGGATAGTAAGCTGGATAGAGAGATTATAATAACTATGGGGACTGAATCCCTATTGAGCTTGTCTATGAGAACCTGGTAGTCGACAAAAGAGGTCTAGGAGAACTTGGTTCATTCTGGTTACTTCGGTAGAACCATTTTGTTTACTGCCTTTGGGATAACATTTCTTCAAATAGTAGATAGGAAAGCAGTGTTCACTGGTAAATTACAGGCTTACCCTGTTAGCAGAAATTTACACTGACATTGCTATATCATTTTCAGAGTTTAAAAATGGTGCATTGGTCAGTGGTCACCAATACCATAAGGTTAACTAACTTTCTTGCTGGAAACGAGTTTACCAATTAACAAAATTTATTGATCTTACCGATAGCCTTCTGCATGTTCATGTATAAATATCTGAAGTGGTTCTTTATATTGGTTTCAGGTGTATGCTCTTACAAGAGAAAGGGATGCACTCAGGAGAGAGCAAAGCAGGAAAAGTGATGCAGCTGCTCTTTTAAAGGAAAAGGATGAGATTATCAGCCAAGTTATGGCGGAAGGTAATTTTCTACTAGGCATTATGCTTAGCATGGTTATATCTAGCCACACACTTGAGCATGGAGCAGGATTGGTGGGTGAAATGTCTAACCAATCAATGGTTGGTTATTGGGCTATTCCATCCATGACTAAATGTAACTCACTATCAAACAATTAAGTTCCTTGTAATCCTCGTCAATATTGTTGGAAAATTTAAGTTCAGTGTGGGGCTTGACTAGTGACTAGTTGTGCTTTGCTGTTTGAATTGAATGTTCTGGTAGTCTCTTGCTGTTCAAAATAGTAGCTAATGTTTGTCATCAGGGGCAGAGCCTGCAGGGGCCATGCCCACCATCTCTCCAATCTGAAAAAAAAAAAAATTGCATGGAAATTTCATTTGGCCTATATAAAAATGTTGAAAAGTTATATTTCGGCCCATGTTAAAATTTTGAAACTATAATTCAGCCCCCCTATTGAAAAATTCCTGGTTCCACCCCTGTTTCTCATTATTTTGCTTTTGATCTAACCCTTCAGTAGTTTCTTGTGTGGGATGCTTATTGAAATTATCAGTGTCATTTCTTTTTGTTGATTTTAAAACCAATTTTAAATTTTTAGTTGGATTTGAAAGGTATGTACTTTGTGCCGTTTGTGGAATGGTGCAGGTGAGGAACTTTCTAAAAAGCAAGCTACCCAGGAAGCAACAATTAGGAAATTAAGAGCACAGGTATTAAAAGCTTTAGCATTATTTTCCTCTCTGTTTCCGACTCTAATTTTGACATTTTCTAATGGAACATTAGGTCAGGGAATTTGAAGAAGAGAAACAGAGGCTTGCTTCCAGGATTCAGGTAAATTAGTGGCATACATGACCTTTTATTTTGGTTTTTATTGCATGTTGAATAAATGTCACTTTCTTATCCAAATATGTATTTTAGAGCCTAAGGGTATTCTATGTTAATCATATATTGTCTTTAACCTGTGGATATAGTGGAAGAACTCAGACATGCTTTTCTATGTAAATTAGTATTTCTTTTTTCTGGTGCCAACTCGAATTCCGGGACTTGTCCTGAGGCCTGTGGTGCTCTGGAAAGTGCCAAGCATCGTCATAGTTTTTCTTCTTTGTGGTATTTCTAACTCAAAATTGGTTTAATTTATATTGCCAAAAGGTAAATATCTATTATCTTAAGGGCATGTGTGGGTGTTGGAATAAATGTTCTGGGACAGATCTTCTGTCTCGATCATACACTCCTCATTTAAAAGTGGTGGATGGTATCACAAGGCACCCTCTAGATCTTCCACAAAACTTTCACATCCCTGGGGTGTGACAAAAAGTGAAGGTGGAAAATTATCAAGTTGTTTCATCTCAGACCTTTCCCACAACTAGTCAAACAAGTGCTAAAAAAGTATTGTGACTGTCTCTGTTGCAAGGACTACAGTAGAGTTTAGATGTAAAGTACTTTATATGTACAATTGGGCCTCTTGTATAGGGTGATCAGCATGAATATGGAACACTGTCCTCGGTGGTTCTGCCCATAACTTCTGTCGATTTAGTATATCTATGTAAGACAAGATTTTACCATTTTGGGCTGATTAGGAAAGATTTTTTTTTCCTGTTCTGAGAACACTCTTAAGCTATTGAAAGTTCTTGGACTAGTTTCCCAATATCTTCAATTTCATCTAGCAGTTTTGTTGGAATCATTTGTGTTAGCTGGTCATTGGATAGAATGATATTATTATTATTTTACTCATACAAAGTTAAAATTTATAGTTGACTGGATTTGAGTGAGCTCTAGTTTTTATGCCAATTTCTAAGAATCTGATTTCCAGGTGGAAGAAGCAAAAGTAGAGAGTATAAAAAAAGACAAATCTGCAACAGAAAGATTGCTGCAAGAAACAGTGGAAAGGAGTCAAGCAGAGCTGGCTGCACAGAAGGAATTTTACACTAATGCTCTTAATGCAGCCAAGGAAGCTGAGGCCTTGGCAGAATCACGCGCAAACAGCGAAGCCAAAGCTGAACTTGAGCGTCGCTTACGTGAAGCTGGTGAGCGTGAAGCTACGTTGCTGCAAACAATTGAAGAACTACGTCAAACTCTAAGCAGAACAGAGCAGCAGGTGCATTTTTAATTCTCAAACCTAAATCTCTATCTGATAAAAGCCTGATGTTGTTTGCAATTAAACTGTAGGCTGTTTTTCGTGAAGATATTCTGCGTAGGGATATTGATGATCTCAAGAAATATTATCAAGTGAGCATTTTGTCCATATGCTAACTACTTTAACTCTTAGACAAATTCATCATTGTTCTCCTACATAACTGCCTTGTTGCTCATCCTTAAATTCCAGGAAAGTGAGCGGCGATGTGAGGAGTTGAAAATGCAAGTGCCTGAGTCTACCAGGCCACTCTTAAGGCAGATTGAAGCCATGAAGGTAACAGTTTCCATTGTTGAAAAAGTTCTTTTGTTTTTTTTTTGCTGGTCATCTACTTCCCACGGTTATGTTGAACTAGTGAGCATGAAATTTCTGGATGGAGTGCATAACTTGCTTATTCTCAGTTAATAATGTTAGTTTGACCTTGAGGAGAAATTTCTCACTTTATGAACAGGAAGCAACAGCTAGACAGGCTGAAGCTTGGTCTGGTGTAGAGAAAAGCCTAAGAGATCGTCTGCAGGTTTGATGTACTTGTGTTACTGCCCTCAATACTTTTAACTGTGATAATGCTTCTTCCTTGTTTTTCACACAAAAAAAAAATTTTTGGTTGACAGGAGTCAGAGATTAAAGCTGCAACAGCTGAAGAAAGGGAGCGTTCTATGAGTGAACGCCTTTCGCAGACGTTATCCCGCATGGCTGTCTTAGAGGCACAGGTAATTATTTGTTTTATTAATAGATCTTTGAATATTATGCCAAGAAGTTTGTCAATAGAGAATCCTTGCACTTTATTTCAGGTTTCATGTCTTAGAACTGAGCAAACACAGTTGACCCGATCACTAGAGAAAGAAAGGCAGAGAGCATCTGAAAACAGGCAGGAATACCTAGCATTACAGGAAGCTGCTGCCACTCATGAAGGCCGTGCCAAGCAGCTTGAAGATGAAATAAAGGAGCTCCGAAGTAAACATAAACGACAAATGCTTGAAGAAGCTGAGCATAGAGGACTTTTGGAGCAGGTGAACTTGCCATCTGTCCTATGCTGTTATAGGAATGTATCCATTTGACGTAAATGGCCTTTAATAACCAAAGCTGTAGTTGAAATCAACATGGAACTTGTTGAATTGTTTTTAAGATATTGCATATATATTCTGAAAATACTTGAGTAATATGAGTGGGCCCTGCTTCTATGCACAAGTAGCATGTGTTTTAAATGCCCACCGGCCTATCACAGCTTTTTAGTTGCTTGTGCTTCTCGTCAGTTTTAGTAAGGTTGAGTACTTGATCATCCTTACCATACCATGCATTCCTGAATTTTTGCTATGCTCATACTCATATCCTGAAAATGGTTACTGGCACTAGTTTAATCGCCAGAGAAAGGATCTTCAACTTCAGAACTTATCTAAATAGTTTAGACTATGCTGGTCTTTCAATGCCACATTTGGATTCTGGTATTTATTTTTATTAATAGCTTATACTAAATTATTAATCATGCCAGTCTATAGTATATTGCATGAAGGTTTTCTGGATACGTGATACATCTACTAAGTGGTTTTCTATACAAATGCAGGCTTCTAGAGGATCCTAAACAATCAATTACCTACTTATCAGGATGAGAAAAAAGCCAAGTATAGTAGATATGGATCATGCTCCTTAGTGAATCATTTCAACGCCTCTGCACATTCTGAATTCTATCACAATGCATGCCATCATCGATTCAAGCTACTAACGTGCTTGGGCGATTAGTGGGCGATTAGTTATTAAAATGAGAGCATCTCTTATCTTCCATTGAACTGTCTGCGATGCTAATTTAGCGATGATTTGTAATTCCTGGTATAATTCCAAAGACACTGCATTCAATTTGCTTCATATTCAGCCTCTGAGAGTAGCATGGGGCATTTGCATATTTGTGCTGTATTCTTCCATCATCATCTCTTGTCCTTCTAATTCTTGAGAAGGTTTGTGGGACTGCTGTTCTGTTACATGTTTGGCTCGATGGTATGTTGCTTTTGAATATTTAATAGACAGAGGAGTTGATCTTCATTGATATCAGTGCATATTATTGTCTAGGAGCTTGAACGAGAAAGGGCTGCTAAGCTAGAGCTGGAGAGGTTTTCTCATTTAAAGATATCTGTTCCAGCTGAACAAACTCCGATACCCAAGCATCTAAGTGCCCCTTATTATGATAATGGTATATATATTCCGAAATATTCTCTCTCAGTCTATTATTTTCAATTACATTTCCTTGTTACCTGTCAACAGGGATGGATATATCCCTCCGGAAACATTCAAGTGCTGGAAGCCTAAGGAACATGGAGGAAAGTTTTTACCTTCAGGCATCTTTGGATTCATCTGATAGTGCCACACCAGAAATAAAAACCCTGGCAGATGCAGCTATGTCACCATATTCTGGAAAAAGCATGACACCAAGTGCCATGGCACATATTGAATCTACACTGCGACTGAAGGATGGTGAACTTTCCTCTTATATGTCACGCTTGGTAAGGTTCTTTTTTTCTTCTTTGGAAAACTACAAATAACCGCCACACATTTTGGTCCATGACAAATCACTGCTGATTTTTTTTTCCAAACCACTGCTCAACTTTTAATCAAAACTCTTAAAGAGTCATTTTACCCATGGAAACTGATAAAAAAACATTAATTATGGAGGTAAAATTGCAAACTTACCCATGTTGAGCTTTTCAATGCCTTATTTGAGTCAATCTGCTTTCTTTCCACCAGCAGTGTATGTTCTTGTTTGTTGTTCTCAAAGGATTGTGCACGGTTGAGTTTCTGGTACACGAGTGTAATGGAGCAGGCTGGGCAATAACATCCTGTGGGTTCTCAGCAGCAACAATAACCCTGGCTGGCTGTTGAAGTTTCTTCAATGTTCTTCAATGGTTTATGATAAGATCCCCTTGCTTCTCCTTTTGAATACATATTTCTCCACCTAAAAGTTGCAATTCTTGGTGTCAAGATGGATGCCAGCAGTGAGCATCATCTAGATGTCTGCTTCCTTTTGTGAGAGCATTGTCTTTGCAGCCACAACTGTTGCTGAAGGCAAGAGGGAGCATCAGGAATGCCTGATTTTAGCTGCCTTTCTTCTTGTTCTTCTTTGGTACCTCTTCCTTCTCCTCTCAGATGGCCTTTCCATTCGCTGGCCATACATGGCCTGGAAGATTGGACAACATAAGGTGGCTTCTCTATTTTCTGGCCATATAACTAGATTGCAGGTTTCACACATCCAGGTTGAGCGGTGATTTCGGGAAAACATTTTGCAAAGAATTTTTTTGGTCAAATACTATGGTATCCCCTATTTGACTCTGGTTGTTTTAGTGGTGGTGATTGAAAGTTTCTATTTGAGAGTTTTTGTGAAAAATTGTACAGTAATTTGTGGAGAGTGAAACCATTATGCAATGATTTCATATTTTCCCAAACGTTGGGCAGTGATTTGTATTTCTTCTTAAAAAAAAAAAAATCGGATTTAATTGTGATAAGGATAAACTCCAACAGCTTCTTTCCTTTTTTCGTGATTTTTTTTGTAAAGATGTGCATGTCTGGTTCTGAACTATGGACTGTTAGTGAAACATGCATAGACTCCTTTGTCAAAATCACACCTGAATTTCATATTTGTCAAACTATATATTTGAAGTTTTGAATAACTCGGAAACTTAGCACATGAATCCAAAATCTTTTGCTCCTAGGCAGATTGTGCTACAAAATGGAGTCAGTAAGCACTCTAGAAACTTTAGGGGGATTTTCAGAAGTGTACCTACAGAATTAACAATAATAAAAAGCACATCTATCCTTTCATATTTTTAAGAGCAGAGATAAGTTCTTCTATGGTTAGTAAAAAAGATTTGTAAGATCTTTTTTTTTTTTAGTTTAGCTGCTAAATTAAATCAATAACAACTGCCATTTTACTCTCTAAAAAGAACATTTACAAATAGATTTTTTTTGTAGACCTTCCTAAACATTAATAAAAATATCTCACAGTTATTTTGAATATTAAAATAGAAACTAAGTTGTGGATATAATTAATTATGCATTAATATTACTGGATATAATTAAGAAGAGCTAGGACAAACTAATGAACCTGTATTTGAAAAAGTAAACTGGTTCCTTTTGCCATGTTAACTGAAACTTAATTAGTAACAGCCTAAGGATTAATGTGTAAATAGTTTCTTGTTAATGGTGCAAAACATAGTGTCTTTTAACCAATGTATGAAAAGGTTAGGCATGTTTTTGATTATTGTCAATCTTTTAGGTGCTCTTTTGAAATAGAGGTTCTTAACTATATCCAAAATGTAATAGAGGTTTTGTTGACTACAAGCAGTAGCAGCAAAGCATCTTTATGCACACATGGCCCTTGGTTCTTTGGTTTTCAGACATTCTTTGGATCTTTTATCCATTCTACAGATTTGGCAAATATGGATTTGCATTGGTAGCTGAAAATGAGTGAACGTACCTTAGTGATGTTTTTCTAACCAATGGGGCACTCAATATGGATAACATTTATTTCATATCCAAGGGATCATTGTTCTTCAAGAATAGTAGGAAACAAAGACAAGCAGGGGAAATGAAGTTCCTCAGACGTGAGGGTGAGTAAGGTATTTGCTGCTAGAGGTTGAAACTCCTACGACCCATTGATGAAGGGTGATCTTGAAGGTCTGACCTGAGGGTGAGGAAATAGAGAAAGGGTTGAAAAATAAGGAACCAGATGCCATACGATATTAAAGCTATGGGTCCATGGATTTTTTTGAGGTGATTTCATCTAAATATGGACTGAGATGTTTAGAACAGTCAAATTCTTCATTATGCTTATGCTCTCCATAGCACTTCTAAGATCAATATGTTGAAAATTTGAAAGCATAGTCAATGGGTCATTGCGATAGACATGCTTTGTCATGTATTATAATGATACATTGTTGTTAAGGACCTTTTTGTGAGAATTTTCCCAAATCAATGCAGTTATGGCTTTTTGCTGCTATTTTTGGATTATATTTCTCAGATAGATTTTGATTTTTAGCAAACCAGTTGATTAATTGTTGTCGACAAACTCATAAACATGCTGTCTCAAGATAAATGATGTGGATATTGCGATCATTTGATATAATTGATGAAACATGGTTTAGTCATCAATAGGTATTTGAAGTAAACAGCCTTGGAGGATCTATTTATGTGATATCTCGTCTTTGTTTTATATATTGACCAATATTCATTTCTAATAGTGTTATGCTAATCTTTAGGCATCTTTGGAATCTATCCGTGACTCCCTTGCTGAAGAGCTGGTGAAAATGACTTCCCAGGTGAACTATGTTGTCAATAGCATGAAACTATCTACCCTACTCAGCATATTTATTAACTGTGTGTTTGTTCAGTGTGAAAAATTGCGTACAGAAGTTGCTGTACTTCCCAGCTTAAAGGCAGAGCTTGAGGCATTGAGACGGAGGCATTCTGCAGCACTGGAGCTTATGGGTGAACGTGATGAAGAGGTACTTCCCTTCCTTTTCCATGTAAAGAATGCCACATCCTTCTCATATTGCACATTAATGGCTTAATGCATTTGCATAGAGAAGAACATGGGGGTTCTTCCCTTTGTCAATGTTACTATCTGATAAATTGGATATTTCCACTTTACAGTTGGAGGAACTTCGTGCTGACATTTATGACTTGAAAGAAATGTACAGGGAGCAAGTCGACCTTCTTGTAAACAAGGTATGGTTTTGTCATAGTTCTACCCTTGCTATCTTAATGTGGCACTATAAAAGCCCTCAAAAACTTCTTGCTTCATTAACTCTTTCTGCTGACACGAGTCCTTGGAAAACCTGCTTTCTCTGGATTATTGCTGAAGTAATCAGAAAAGCTAGTTTATCAGGAATTTTAGGCCAACATTCTGATAAACTCGGATGTTCAGTAGCCAAGCAGAAGTAAGTCAAGATGATAAGCATCAACCCATTCTTTTTTGCGCCAGAGATCTTAAAAGATCATAAACCATTTTATGGTCTTTGTTTTTTCCATTTGTTATTCAGTTCTTAAGCGAAGCAAACTTTTATCACTTGCTTGTTGTCCTTGGCAGTTAGACTTTCGTTTGTGAGCCTTCGATACGACAAATTTTACACCTAACTTGATTTATATTCCTTGATTCTTACAACAGATTCAGACACTGAGTTCCTCCTTTGGTGCCAGTTAGCCAGCTGCTAATGCATTTTATGCATCAATTAAAGGTTTCATGTGCAATACGAGGTGACTGTTTGATTTGTACGCCTCTTTTCTTTCTCGTGTTACTTGAGTTTCGTCTTCAGCAGTGGCGTTGCCTGCTGGTCGTCCTGGAAAAATTTGTAAGATCTCCTGATTTCATATTGTAGCATTTCAATTTTTTGAATTTTGTATAAAGTAACTGGAAAAATTTGCCATATCAAGCTGAAATATTTTCACCGGGGGCATGTTACCCGGAATATAGCACATAGCATATTGACAACATTGATATGACTGCCAACGTGGTGCTCGATCTTTATGACTGTTGAGGCATGGAGGACAGGGTAATAGTATTCTGAATGAAGCCAGGACGTACATTTTAGGGTATTTGTGGTTCACATATAGTTCAATATTTGATTCGAATCCAAATCCAAGTAGTCGGATTGATAAGAAAATTCACATCCAATCAGAAATTTGACTGAAATTTTTAGTTTTTAAAATAAATATGATGGATATCTGATCTCGACATGCATCCTAACCCAAGTACATGTAAAAATTTGGATATGGTTTTGTATTTTTCTATATTTACATCCAAATCTATCTCCATCTCGGACGAAGCAATACCTAATTATTGGATAAGGTAATGACTACTGCAGATCCCTAATCAGAAGTTTTTGAGGTTCTTTTCTCTAGATCCCCATTTTTTCTTATCCTATCTTTATTACTGAGTAATTTACTAGGATGGGGGACGGACCTTTTAGCAATGGAGCAGGGCAAAAGATTACTGTCTTTTTCCCTCCGGATAATTCCAAATTAAATAAACCCATCGTTACATACCAAATGTTCCAACCTAAGATCAAGAAATAAATAAATAAATACGCGACACTTTAGATCTCGTGACAATCGTACATTTCAATATGAATCATTGTTGGATCAAAATATAATGAATTCTTCCAAGAAATTTGTTTAAAACGTAAGGGAGAAATAAGAATAATAAGAATTCACACATTACTTCTAATATTTCACAATCTGGCCTAACCTTTAAGCAGATTCACGGGACACTCATTTGATGGCAAAAACATTCTGTGAGTGTTCTTTTTATGTTATTTTAACATGGAAAACTTAAAACCAAGTGGTTGAAACTGGCGATTCTGACCCGGTCATATTTATTTCCCCGTTTCTAACTCGAACTATCTATGCCCATATTCTTGCATTGGAAGAGGTCAAATTTGCACGGATCTGGTTTAACAGTATGGGTGGTTCAATTAAATACCCAAGGACAGACAAGTTGCACATGTGATGTGATTCTTCTGAGAGGCAAAAGAAGCCTTCGCGTCCAATTCACGGAGTGATTGATTGAGTCGAGCAGGCGACAAACCTGGAACCATAGAGATCACAGGTTTTGATTGAATTGGGTTTTTCATTTCCTTCCTTTTTGATTTTTCCTAACAGGATTGGGGTTTGTTAATAGATTATATCAAGCGGTTTTCGTGATAGTTAATTATATCAAGTGATCTTCGTGTTAAGACCCAAAACCTCATCCTCACTCTGTCAATGTGCCTTGTGTATGGTTTGTGTAAAGGCTAAAATCCGGACATAATGGGCAGACCATTAAAACATTAATTTCGGACCCAAAATCTTGGAGAAGTTTTAATTGTTGAAATATGATCAGAAAAACGGGTAAAGGAGAAGATATACGTTTGAAAGCAAAAAGATTTTATGAGATTTGCATTTTGCGACAGCCGACAGTGACTTGCATTTATTTTGCATGCTTTTATTTCAGGAGGAAGAGAGAGAGAGAGAGAGAGAGAGATGTTTGAGTTCATCTATTTCAAATTTGAAATTTCAAATATATTTCTCTCACCTCTTCTCCTCTTTCCTCCTCAATGGCCACAAACCAAAGCAGTCGCCACCAGTAAAGATCATAAAAAAGAACTAAACATCATTTTATTGATGAATTATTTTGAAACATTTATTAAATATCTTTCAAATAATGAAAAAAAAAAAGATAGCTCGATATGGGCAGGCGATATACAGCATCAACCGGCTCTCCAAACTGAAATTATATGAAAACTGAGGCTGACGACATTCATAAAAGAGAGATCATACACTCCATTTTTTTTGTCTTTTATATATTCTACGGGGAGTAAGAACGACGTCAAGTCGTCATCCCCTTAATGCATGCACAAATGCAGGTACTGCAACTAAACATCTCTCTCAAACAGTGTCTGCTTGATATACTGTTAGCGCAACAAGCAACAAAAACATCATCATCATGCCTTATCATAACTGAATGAGGTTCCTTTAAAAGCGATATTCCATGATTCTTTCTTGCATAGGACCTGAAATCTTGCTCGTTTTCCACTTGAATTCCATTGGAAGACCACTTTTTGCCCCTAAGATTAAAAGAAAGAACATTGCATCCCTTGAAAGGAGCAGTCGAACTCTAGCAACTGCAAATTATAGGCATACACTTACCTTTGGCTACCCAACATTTGTTTCTCTAAATCTTCATCTGTTTCTTTATTATTTTAGTTCCTCACTTGCATCGTCCTTTTAGCTTTAGTTTCATAGTAGATGGTAATGCCTGCATCCCAAGTGGTTTGACGTTTATCATGATATGTACCTATGCTTGTTTTTCCAAGAACCAGATGCCAAGTTGATTAGGTAACTATAGTTAGAGGGAGAAAGTTTGGGAATGGTTGACATACAACCAAATTCTTTGTCTTCAATCATAAATACCAAAGGATAATGAAGAAAATGTACACCTTAAAAGTATGATATCAGATACAATATTTCTACACAATGAAGAATCAGTAGGTTTGAATTCAGCACAAACCACAGATCAGCAGCAGCTTCTTCAAGAAGATGAGAAGACAGCCACCATACAGTCACAAATATGCCTACCAATTTGCAGCAGCATTTGTTGCTTCAGGAAAACTGCACCATGCAGTTTGAGAAATTGTGTCGAACAAATGGCACAAAGCCTTGAATCAACACGAAGATAGAACTCAAGATGCCACCAGCTTGATGAAACAGTAACCGAACTGTAGCTCATAGGACTAAAGGCCAATGAAATTTTCCGTGGATAGACTGAGTAGAAAGGAGTGACCGGTGAATGCTGAAGGACAACCCTGCCGTTAGAAAAAAAAGACATGGGTTTGCATCTCATACATGAAGATTCGAATAGATAAGAAGTTTTTCCTTTTTGTTTATGTGTGTGTGTTCTCTATGTGTGAATAGAGAGAGGACAGGTAATCATTTCACCTTGGCAAGGAAGAAGGAGGCCGGTGAAGGAGGAAGGAGAGGCGACAGAAAGTGTAGATAGATCGATTTGCCATGCACCACCAATGCTATCTCCATTTATCAAATCACGCCATTGATGGATCATAAACATGTTATGGCATAAACAGGAATGTTGGTATCAGGAGCCTTCACTAGTAGAACCAGCAAAGCATCAAAGTGATGAAACTCGCCATTTTACACCTATGGATATAGCTCTAGAGGATTCCCATGAAAGAAATAAGCAAAGGGATTGGAAAATTTTATAAATCCGCAACTGGAAAATGGCCCTGTGACAAATGCATATTCCAGCATTTGAACGTTATCATAACACCTAGTTCATTTAAGTTGTTTCTAAAGAGCAGCATCTTTTCACAGCCATAATGTTATTGTAGGTTAGAATGGTTTTGTCAGGAAAATCAACAAAACTTCCATGTCACATGGGTGCTTCTAAATGGCTGCCACACCTGTGTTGATGCTGGAGCTGGTCTTGGTGTTTTTCTGACACAGCACATCCAGTTCGGTGAGCCGAGCCGGACGAAAACTGACCATTTTAAATGTGTACACAACTAAACTATCTCTAATACAAGAACTTTATACGTAAATATAAATAAAATAAGGTTACTAAACAGTTAAAAAACTATGTAACAAATTATTTATATGCATATATAGACACACACATAGATACAACAACACTGTCCCCACACCTAAAGTTTTTTGAAAAATTGCCACATCTGCACCCACATATGCACCCGCAACCCGCACCCATGTGACATAGCTAAACTGAACTTCTCAAAATCTCAAGCCTCAAGTTTTTCCCTTTTCTTTGGTCCATTACCATGACAATATAATAAGATCTATACACTTTCTTCTTGGCGCTGCTAAATCTTATTGGCTTTGGGTACCCTAAAAATTGTAACTAAACAACAGAAAAAGATAACCCTTTCGGTTGCAAACCAAGAAAATCTTTCTTCTTGGTTTTCTATTTATCAAGTTTCCATAAATCTTATTTGGTATTTTCTTGAAAAGTGCAGTGTTTGATAAACCTTGCAAATTTAGAAAATAAATTTGACTTCCCTTGTTTTTTCCATTTGGATGTATCGCTGAAATTTTGAAAACTGTGTGTGTGTGTGTGTTACCATTATCTCGATGAACTCTTTACTGAAAAGGCTGTTTCCTATTTTCAGGTAATGCATTGACTGGTGAACGACTTTTGTCCCCAGCAACTTACAAACTAGAAGACTCTATGATCTTTCAATTGCTTGGGGACAAAAAAGGATTGAAATTAATGAAAAAATGTATGGCTTGGAAGAATAAAGAGTTCTATATATTTATGAACAAACAAAGAGAGCTAAGATGCATCAGAGATTCAGAATCAATAGCACATTGCACATAGAAAAGCCAAGATGAGCATGTATTCGTACATAAATTCAAGGTGTCTGGAGTCAACTAGTTCTTTCACAATTTTCTGCACCAAAGGGCTCTAGTTTCTCCACCATCGCTGAAAAAATGCCGTTGTTGCTCAAATAAGTCGGTCTCGAACGCCTATCCCCTTTAATGTTTAGCTAAACACCTAAACAGAAGCTGAAGCAACAAAAGTATCCCAAACGAGGGTGAAAAGGAGACAAACACAGGGAAGTTCCATTGCCTGCTCTACATAGATGAACTTCCGATTCTTATCAGCTAACAAAGCAAAGATAACCGAGTCCAGAACGTTCTGTACGCATGCTCCCTGCATCCCGTAGGACAGAAACAAAACCAGAAATGTAGGGCAGAAATAAAACCAGAAATGCCAAACACCGAATTAATCGAGAGAAAGAGAGAGAAGCAGACAAAGGCAGACAGAGAGGGACAGTGACGACGACGGCCCAAGCGAACCTCATGGCTCTGCCCTTGAACATAAGCTGAGCTGACCGTCGAATCTAAGTTGGTTGAGCTTGAGCTACCAGCAAAGACTTTAGACCACCTCAGCCTAATTAGTTATATTTTTGACTAAGTAGATCACAGGAGAGTACTGAGCAATCTCTAATGCCACATTGGAGCTTATCTAGGTATACCATACCTCTTTAAAGAACTACATGTCCCATTTAATTATCCTACATTGTGGTGCAACAACAATAACTGCAATATATGTTGGAACATCCCTATTTTTCAACAATGAAGTAAGCATGTTGAGGTAGACATACATTTCTTTCTAGACCAAATTGCTAAAGGCCAACTTCAAGTTCCCCACATTGCTTCCTCCAACCAACTTGTAGATATCTTCACTAAGACTCCTCTATTCAATGGTATGAAGATCTCAGATCCAAACTTCGGGTTCTTCCTGGACTCCTATGTTTGAGGGGGATATTAGATCTATATCTGGATATGGATACAAAGCAGCTAACATAGAAAAAGATGATAAAGGCGAAAATACTTTTGAGGAAGAATGTAAGGTCAATAATTCTGGTAAAGCTGATCACGCATAGATTACGAAGAATCAAATGGAGCCTAAAATCATGGGTTGCTCCAAAGTCTGTGTACATAAAGATAGCAAGTCTGGTGCAAAATTTATTAAGCAATATATTGGTAATACCTGTAATAGTAAAGAAAATAAATCTGTTGTAGCACCATGTAACAAACAAGGAATTAAATCTCTCGTGTGGCATTGGTTGCGCAAGGAAGAAAAACTCACACCTCTTCTTGTGGGTCTAAGTAGCTTTTTGTTGAACCGCCTGCAAAGCAAACACAACCAATGCTGGTTTCTGAGAGAAGGCATAAACAATTTTTATACGACACCAATCTGAGTGGTTGAACACTGAACGCACGTCAATCCTCCAAAAGCTTCAGAAAAAGACCACTTCAACCAAATCATTCTTTCTCCACTCTCTGAAACGGTAATGCTAGTTCTGGTATTTATATCCGGAAAAAAGACTTCCTTTCTCAAGAAACTCAATTTGACAACAACATTAGAAGAAGGAAGAATAATTTAAGTTTTTTTTTTTTTCTCAGCTTAGTAATGCTACACTTTTGCTCAAGAACCCCGGTAGAACTTCATGTGACAAGCAAAGTTAGATAGTATTCATGGTCTTTCTGTAACGAAAAGTTCATTTTCATTCATGTATCAGTTAGTTTACTTTTATCGGTTTAACTTCCAGTTCATAGCGATTCCTTGTACGCTCTAAACAAGGTCACCATTCATTTTGAACTGCCATAAACCAAAGCCAGAGATCAACTAGAAGAATATTAGCCCAGGAATGAAACAAAACATCCGCAAACCCACCAACATCAAGAGTTCATCAAGTAAGCTGACCAAAACAAAAGGCTCAAGGTAGGAATTCCGCGCACCCAAAACAGGTAAGACCAACGTGTCAAGCTATGAAAACCAACTACCAGAATTCAACGACGGCAGCGAGTAGAGAGAGAGAGAGAGAGAAACAATGAACCAAAGAGGGAGACGGGGGTAGCAGGAGGGTAGCGACTCAGAGGTCATACCTGTTTGTTGGTGTTTCCACCGGAAAAGAAACAAGAGATCCTGGGTTTGCATTTGCACCTCTCCTTCAATCTAAACCAGTGGAGCTCTCTATTCGGGCACACAGTTAACGGCAAGACAAGTTTTTAGCATCATAAAATATAAAAAAAAGGTCATCTGGCGTATGAATGATGGCCGGCTTATTTCAATTTCACTATATCAGCCAGCCGGCTAAGCCTGATGATCTTTTTTTTTTAAAAAAAAAATTTTTGTGATGCTCAAAACTGTTTGTAAATAGTGCATTCTGTGACTAAAAACTATATCATTCATGATTCATCCATTTGATTCCTTAAAAGCATGCAGCCCGACAATACATCGTACTCCATATAATGAGGGGCTGGATGAATGGCCAAATGAATCCAAAATTCCCACGTATATGGACATATAGGAGCTAAATTTGTACATGTACACATCAGGTTGCGTGTTGGAGAGATTTCAAGGATATCTGGATGACCAGATAAATTCATTATATATATATATATATATATATATATATATATATATATATCTCAAGAAGCCTCAGTCATTGGTATCTCAAGAAGCCTCAGTCATTGGACGAGGATGCTGGAAGTTTGCCCTGCCACGTCCAAATCTTCCGCCTGTGGATGTTAAACGCTCCATTCAACGATGTTACAAAACCCTCCATTCTTTTGAACGATATTTTACAGATAATATGAAGAACGTTAAAATTCTCTGGTCGAAATCGTACTTTTGGCAACCGATTAAATTATGAAGGCAGTGGGGTGTCTTGTTGGGGACGAGGGAGGATCACATGCCATCTCACCTCTCCCTCGTTTGAACGGTGTTTATTTCCCTGGTCAGGATAATTTCTGGTGGTCTTTTGGCCAACGATGAAAATTGAGGCGTTGGCATGTTTCTTTCTGTGGTTTCCTTTCAGGCCACCTTCCTCTGATTATTAGGGTTTTGCTGGATTGGATTCGGTGAGGAAGATTTTCAGTCGAGGAGGCATCGAGTCAAAAGTCATTTCTTTGGTCGTCTTTTGGGATATCTCTTGATTTCTTAATTGAGATGATTCGTTGCCATCGACGGCCCCAGAGAGACAGGGAGTTGGTAACGTTTATTCTTCCCTTTCGTTGCTTTCGGAGTTCTAGTCTCTCTGGAGATGATTCGTTGCCATCGTTGCCCCTGCAGAAACAGAGAGTTGGTAGCGTCTTTTCTTTTCCGTAGCTTCTGGGGCTCCAATCTCTCTGTTTCATGGAGGGGACGCCCTTTCTGGACGGTGGTAGGGAAGCATTTGGCATTAAATCTGTTGACCATCACCTTGGATCGAAAAGAACTATGATTCTGGGATCGGATCAGAGCAACTCGTCCGATGGATGCCGGCATTTCTCCATTCGGTGAGTCCTTTTTGGGGTTGGTTACAACTGGAAAACGAGGGAAGGTGGCAAGTCTTTCTTTTATCGCGGATATGATATTGGTGATTTTCATGGTTTTTTGTGGTCTTGCTTCTCAGCTTTGTGAAGGACCCAACGTGTATAAGTTCATCCATAGTTGTTACTATTCATACGTATATGTTGGCTTACTAGTTGCTATGTCTGTTTTGGTCATTCGTTTTTTGTTTTTCCGGTTGGTTTGCATACGCTATCTTGCTGCTACACGAGTTTTTTCTTCTATGTCCCACCTGACAATTCAGAGCATTTTATATTTTGGAGGCATATTTTTTTGGCCATGTGCTTTTGCTCTCGTTCAATATCTATTCCTTTTGAAGCTTGATCGCTCAGTGGTAGTTGAACTTCTTGCATACGAATGAGCTTTTAAGCTGAATCACTGTCTGCCGATAGAAGAAAAGGTAGCCATAGCTGTCTCTGGTTCTTACGCCCTTCTGGATGGAATACAAAAAAAGAAAAAAAAAAGCAGAGTTGACTCCTCGAAAGGTATACTGCCACTAGAGATGCAGGCATTCTGGTTCTTACGCCCTTCTGGATGGAATACAAAAAAAGAAAAAAAAAAGCAGTCCTCGAAAGGTATACTGCCACTAGAGATGCAGGCATGACTGCCATTAGAGATGCCAACTTTTCCATAGCTAGTACTGAACATTGAGGAAATCCATATGATTTTTGTTAGATTCATGGGCTGGTAGCAGCAGAAGTGTACCTTGGGTGTTAAAAGGCACGATCAACCACATTCCTTAATTTCATCTTAGATGAGGCATGAGTTTTAGTAGAATTCGCATATGGACTAATAACCCGCTCCAATACTCTTGCTGTTTTTCAGCCAGAATTTTATGTGTTACCATTAAGCGTCCAGGACCACAAAGCTTTATCAAGGGTCGTGTTTGGACTGAAGCAAGTTTAGGTTTCAAATACGGCATGTTTGGAAGTGAACCTTAGAGTCTCTTAAATGGCAAAACTAGCAATGACTTCATTGTGTTGATGTCTTGAAAATTTATTAGTATCAGCTATGCCCTTCCAAATTTATATTTATAATGCCTGTTATTGCCCTTTCCTTGCTGGAAAAAATTGAACTTATTGCCCGTGTTAACATTTTCCTTTGAATTGAGATTGTTTGACACATGTGAACCAAATCATTTGATTGTCACGTAGTAGCTTACGGGCTTATAGCCTGTGTAGCATGTGCAATGGTAGATGCTAGAAGACTGCTCCCTTAACTTTCAGTGAGAAAATAATGAAAGGAAGGAAGCAAAAATCCATCATTATGTTATGAGCATACAATGCCTTCCATAGATAGTTCTTGAGAACTGTCTATAGCAAATTGCGAAACTAGAACAGAATGTTTAGATTTATTGCCATATATCTTTATTATTATTGGCAAAAAAAAAAAGTATTCGAAATAAAAAATTATGTTTGTTGATAGTTTTGTTAAAGGGATGAACAGGACGTATGGAAACTACCAACAAAAGAGAGAAAAAGGTTGATGGGATACATTGAGTTCCATTCTTGTATATGTGCATGTGCAATAAGAGATTACAAAGATTAAATAGGTTTACAGCTACATGTATTAACCCCTAAACACTCTTTGCCAGTCCACATGCATGTGAGCTAGAGAAGTCCAACCGGTAAGTTGTAAAAGCTGAGTAGCTTGTTCAAGACGTCGATTAGCACTGAAGCAGATGCCATCCTACGGATGCCTGATTTTCTTTATCTTGTTTTGGTAGGCTTGTTAACATGCCCTTTTGATGCCACCCTCAGTGCACAGGCTATCAACAAAGGTTTGCATAGGAATTATGACCATCGAAAGCCTATGTAGAACAAAGGTTGTCCCAAAAGGATGGCCACAGTAAGAAGAGGAATAGCTTTTTCTTTGCTAGGGAACAAGAAGAATGCCGTTAACCCAAACTAATGATCTCATTTTGTCAAGTATACCTTATATATATTTTACCCTTTTGGAAGTTTTTTGTAGCAAATTCCTCTTTGCAATTATTACTGTTTGGTAAAGCAAATGCCATGTCATTTTATTAGCTTTTGTAAGCTTATTCCATGGTGCACACCTATAGTAACATTCCGTGTGATGATGCAGCATAGATGATGCAAAGCAACCAATTGAAATTGACTATTTAAAATACTGAAGTAGGGTAAGAAGCAATGGTACATTATTTTTTAGATAGAAAAGTTCTAAGGAGCTAGAAAGCACAAATGAAATTACTTTAGCAATAAAAAAACTCGATAAAGGTGAAATACATTTTCTTAAAGATAATCACATAAGTTACTACTTCATAGTTCCTTTTGGAGCATCATAAAGGCACATGTGGACAAAGTTCCAACCTGAATAAGATCAGAAGTCGGTACAATGTATAAAAGTCCAATCAGCAACCACCACATAAAATTTTTAATTGGAGGTAAAATTGCTTGGAAGAAAAATGGGACTAAGACTGGAAGCAGTGTGTGAAGCATGTGAAATTAAAAGCAAGGGAAGCTGAAAAACTTTTGAAGTGCTTCAGGAGCTGGAAAGTTGAGCATGTCTGAAACTTGGTTGCTTATTCTGGTCAACACTCTTCAAAGGACATCAACTTCTTAAGAAGAGCATTGAATTTTTCCCTAGAGGCCAATGCATTAATGTGATTGTTGAAGTTTCTAATAGAACTATGTCGTCTACCTCAATTAGGTTGTGGGATAAATCTTCAATAATGAGATACATTTTCCACCTATATTGTGAAATTTTAAGAAGGACGACAGTTTGCTTATTAAATGCTCCATATGAGGTTCTTGCTTCCTGCTTTATAGAACTTTTATTGTTATCATACTTTTATACCTTAAGGCTTGATTATATCTTATGTCTCATAATTAGATTTCTGCTTATTTAAGTTCTGTTACGAGCATATAATCAACAATGGATACATTCTTCCCATTAATGTCATGATGTAATTTATGTCTGTTGCATGTACAACCATATTATAGTTATGGTCTCTTCTAATTATTTGCCATTTATGAGCAGTGGATATGTTGGAGAAATTCGCAGATTGAACAGGAAGATTTGTTGGCCTTTTTCTATATATGATAATAAGGATAATCTTGATAAAGAAACTGAAAGACTACCCCCTCTATCTGTTCCAAAGTTTAAGCAGTGGTGTTGCCAAAAGTGTTCAGGATGCACTGGCATTTGTCTGGATGACCCAAAAGGAGATATCCTTGAAGGCACTTGTGACTACAATGTAAAAGCCTGCGCAATGCACATTGAACTAAAAATTGAACATGTTTCTGTTGATAGCAGAGAAGAATATTCAAGGGCTTCTAACTATGAGAGTGGCTGCAAAAGTTTACTACCCATAAGTATCACAAGTGGAATAAGAAAAGATGAAGGTCAAGAGCATTGTGTTAGTGAAAAAAAATTGGAGAGCTTTGTATCATCAACTACTGCTGCTACTGCAATTGAGAGTGTTCATCTCTCAGATTGCTTTGCTAATGCTGAAGGTCAGGAAGCTACTGAGACAAGGCATGAAGAATTCACAAATGCTTTAGGTCTTAAAGCATTGGAAAGAAAAGAGAAGTCCAGAAAAAAGGTTGCAAAAAGATTGGTTGATAGGAAACAAGATGAACTTGGCCAGGGCAAGCCTGTGCCAGACAGGAAGTTGGAAAACAACCTATCATCTAAACTGGCTGTTCAAGAATTTTCAAGTAGAGGTTTTGATAAAAATAGTAATTTTGAATCAGACATTCGAAAATCTTTAGGTCACATTAATTGTGGTTGTGATCAGGAAAAGAATTTAGAGTTGAACAGGAAGAATGTCCCAGGTAAAGGGAAGAAGAATGTGAAACTAGACATAGATCATAACAAGCATCGTGATATTATTTCGTGTTCTGGACGCAAAGATGATCAGGATGCTGGATCAGGTTCTGTAGTGGCTGAGATCTGCTACCTGAACTTGGGTTCAAGTGATTGTGATTCTTCTGGAGATGATTATTGCCTGGAGGAAAGCAAAATTTTCAGTCCGCATAATGTAGTCCATCAAATGCAAGGGCATCCGAGTGTGGAAAATTGCGGAAGTCGGCATTCCAATGACCAATTTTGTTTGGACGTAACTGCATGTAGGAGAACTCAAAAAACACGGCTGCTATCGGATATTATAAACGAATGTGATATGTTGGCAGCGATGGAAAGAGCTTCTGTTTCAAAGAGAATTGCAGCCATGGGAAGCCTCAAGGAAAGGATTATTCCGGTGAAAACATCTTCTGAGGGTTCTCCTACTAAAAGCCATGTGGAACCACATGAAGAATTTACAGAGTCCAATGAGATGAATAACAAGGCGGCAAGCCACATTAAGGTTTCTGATTCCACAGTTGGTTCGTCCCAGGTATTACTAATAGTTCACAACTCTGCAGTTTTATGGTCTACATCAATTAAGATTTGGCTTCAATGTCTTGTATACTTTTGCTTTTATTATGATCATCAGGGTCCTTCAAGATCCACTGCCACTGGTTCAACTACTATTTATGCCGATCAACGGTTGGCAGTCTCTCCAACACGTTTTAGGGATCAACATACTTTCTTTCTTCGCACGCTTGTTTGGTACTACCTTAAAAGATAGACACTAGGGTGATATTTGTTAATGAATACTCATGTAGGATGTGATCCAATAGTCAGTTGTGTAATTGCTACATGTATGTATTGAACATTTGCATGGGATTTTACAAGACAATGTTAAGAGGTGGTGATATAAATTTAGGTTAGTCACAAAACTTAGAAATGCTTCCTGTGACATTTAGAAACAGATATTGGTTCGTGGATACATAAAAGAGCTTCTACAAGTATTGACATGTTGCAGTTCATGCACTTGGTGCCAACCTAGAAATATAGACAATTGGATCCTTGTTTGACCATTCAGTCCTGAAAATGCCTAAAAAGAGAAAACTACTAAGCTTATGAAGGGTGAGAATTGTAATGATGTATAATCTATTATGGAGATTGATAAATGCAATGCCTTTTCATTTCTGCACCATCACAATTACGGATAGGGCAACATGGGAGTAACTGCACTCAATGAGCATGCTGTAGTATAATATCTATTATCATATAGATATCAGTGATGTGTAGTTGTCTTTGGTGCAAATCCTTGAACAACAATTTCAAACTATTTTAACTAGTGACCTTTATGTAATAAATCTCAAAATACAAATTGCAGAAACATTCACCGATAAAATTTTGTATTATTGAAAGATTGATGAGCTTAGGAACAAAGTCTCAATTGTTCTTGTTTAGGTTCCACTATGTCTGCGAAAGTTGTGGGAAGTCTGTACACATGTTGATAACTTAATCATCCATGTGGCATTGACATATTTCTAAGAGAAAAGTATTTTGTGGTATGTTTGATAAAGATGATTGTACTCTTATGCAATTTTATATGCTTGTTAAACGTTTAGAATCTTGGTAGATTTTTGAACTTTGCACTGTTATAGTAGATCAACTGTCATAGAGTCCTCGTCATGTGTTGGTTACCTTGAATGTGGAAAATGATATCTAAAAAGCTTCCTTTAGGATAGGTGTTGTTATGGGTTTTATTCTATGGCTCACATGATTATATGAAGTGTGCCTGTCAAACTTTGAAGTTTATGCTCTGGTTTCCTTGTTAGATAGATGAAAGTTTCACAGTAGTTCATCATTATCTATCTCTTACTTTTTTAGTGTGTCAAAATATTTATTTTAAGGTAGTCATCCCCACTTTGCAATTATTTGTAATGCATACTTGAATAAGAAATGGCTTCTTGTTTGCTCACTGAAAAAGTTACTGTTTAATAGTGGACAACTGACTTCTCTATTCCAGGATTCATTGTGTTCATCTTCAAACAAATATGAGGAGAAAACCAAAGTTCAAGGGTGTCTAGAAGTCCACGAGAAGTCAAATAATTGTGCTACTGAAATTCCTGGAGATGAGCAAAAGGACTCAGAAACTACTATTGATGAAATTCCAATGGACATTGTGGAACTTATGGCAAAAAACCAGCATGAGAGACGCCTTTTTCATGCTGCTGAACATAAAAGCATGAATCAGTTGATAGATACCTGTTCAAAGAGGGCTCCAAGCATAATGGACATTACTGCTGTCCTCGAAAATGATGTTGCATCTTTGTTAGATGAGGATGTCTCTTTCAGTCAAAATCTAGAATATACTAATGCAAGAGATAAAATGTTTACTGATACAAGAGAGAATGTGTTCACATGCGTAAGAAAAGCAACTGAAATTGAAAGTGATCAAATGGGCTTGAGTTCTGTTATAAACAGGACGGATCATATGAGTGCATGCAAAAGGAAACTGCCTCCTTCTACCACTGACCTTTCTAGTGAACCATGTTTTCCTGTTAGTGATCATTACATGCAGAACTTTATACAAGAATCTGGTTGGAACAAAAAGGCAACAGGATGCAGATGGTTCCCAGCTTCCATACAGCCTGCACAAGAATATGACATGCTTCACTTAGCTCCAATGCAGTCTTCAATGTCAATGCATAAGTCACCTGTGGGAATGCAGACTACCCAGACGATTAAATTTGAATCTCATTGCTGTAGCAGAGATTCAGATTATCTAGAGCCAGTTGTTATTGCAAAAGGAAGTGGAAAGATGATTGATCCTGGGATTCTTGACACGAAAGGAATGAACTCGAGAGCTGCCCCCTACCAAAACAGGAAGGAGATGGTTGTCTCGAAAACCCCTGAAAAAATCTATCCATTTTCTTGGGGGAATAATGAAGTTGATTATCATCCAAAAGACATGCTTGTCTCAGATCTTTACAAGAATGAGGCTATCTCAGCTGTGAATTTACTGAGGTTAGTGAACAGGGACACACTATCTAGTGCGTTGGACAAGTCCTGTGATGAAAGCAATGCATGCCTCATGAATAAATCTCTGTCTTTCCACAATAATCAATCAAATGTATCTGTTGTTCCAGTGGGTTATGTAAACAATATTAGTGAGACTTCTCTGCATCCAATGACGCCAGAAGGCTGTGATCTTAATTTTCCATTAAGAAGCGTAGGCAGGCTACTGAGTCCACTTACTGATGTCAGTGGTGCATGCTCGTTGCAGAAGGACAGACCTCTGGACCCTGACAATCGCAAAATGCCCTTTTGTTCTATGGGTCACTTTTCCTCCAAGGTTTCTCTTATGATGCACAAAGTGATGTCTTATCCTAGCCCTCCGGAATGTGATCAGGAATGCTGTTCGGGGTCTCATAAATGTACACCATTCCATTGCTTTGATAAGAAGGCTCAGTGTTCTTGGGATCCCGTAAACATCTCCAGGCATTCCCAGAAAAGGGATCAGTTGTCCCCTTTCCGTGCAATTGAAATATGTGGTGAGAAGGATGCAAAGCCTCAATTTGGGGCAAGTGACTCCATGATGGAGATTTGCACTCTGAATAGAAATCCTGCTGAGATCAGCATGTACGAGGAAGAAGATGGCAGTTCTATTGTTCAGCCTGAATTTCAAAAATTTGGAAAGTTGTCTCCGACAAGGAACAGATATTGGAAGCGACAAAAAACTGTGAAGCTTGCTGCAATAAAAGCAAATATCTAATATGCTGCTGAGTCATGTCGCATGTGTTCCATTAGATTTTAGTGAAAACCGATCCAAAGCTACGGTAAAGAGTATTGGACTATCTTTGGGCTTCGGACAGTTGTTGCTGGCAAGTTTCTGAGCGCCAAGGTAACGGCTCAGTTGTGGGTTTGTGATACCATATGGAAGTCTAATGCTATCAGAAACAAAGGTTGTCAATTGAATTGCTGCAACAGCACAACAACATACTAAAGAATGGGGCTCCTGGTGAACGGGGAATATCAATATAATTTCAAAAACCTCAGAATCTTGTAATTTAAAGCCTCGGAAAGTTCAGTTACCATTAGTGCGTCAATAAAGGTATGTATATCGCTTGTTGAATATAAAGAGAGGGTGAAACATCTGGTCTGTTGCTCGAGAGCTGGTTTCATCATGTGGGTTGTACACAGGTTCTGTATTTGTTGAAAATGGCATGACCATACATTTAAAGTTACATCATTGGTGTGGTGATTGTTACGATACTTTGGCAAAAAAAGGAACAAGATATGTAGGAAAACTTTGGCTAGTACAGGAAATTTTTTTCCTCTACCGTCAATTGTTGGTTTTCTTTTCTTTGTATCTTTCTTCGTTGATGTTGTCAAAGCTTGTATGTACTTGTGAAAGTTCAAGGCTATTCAGCTGTTACCTTTGTAAGGAGCCGATGGATAGTTTGACTTGCTTAAGATCTTTGTGCAAGAGTTTTGCAAGTCCATTTCCACTGTTGTTTCGTTGTAATGCATAAAAGTTCCAAGTGCGCCTCGGAATCGAATCATTGGTTCCTTATCTTTTTATTTTAATAAATTTTTGGTATGTTGAAGGCAACAGTAGGTAGTACCCTCAATTGCCAATAAGTAGACAATGGATTTGTAGACTTAAAAGGTGTTGGTGTAGTGAGATGTGTCCTGGCTGTCTGACCGATAGTCATGGTTCGGATATCTTTGGCACCACTCTTTTCGTAAGCTCATCTGGGGGATATGACCTACACCTGTTACTCTCATGAAGGTTTCAAGGTCCGGTTCCTTTTAAAATTTTGGAAAAATAGTTATGTCTGCACTTCCTTCAAAATATGCCGTCTTTTCTTCTTTGTAGGCGTATTCTCCAGACAATATTCTGTTTTCAATTTCCTTTTCTTAAACTGCCAGAACCAGGTCTGCCCGCTTTTTGAATATTCCAACACATAGCAACTCGACGAACTTATGCAACCTCCTGGTTCCACATGAACATCAAATGAACTGGCACTTGATTGATTTCCCTTGAGAAGCCTCGATGATGTCAATGCATGAATTCGTTGGTTTTGGAAATTAAAAAAAGAGAATAGCGCAGAGTTTTATAAACTTCTAAGAAATGAGAAAAAGTTTTTAACAAAAAATTTGTGGCTAACGTAGTCATGGCGAATGCACCATGCTCAAAGCACTGGTATCCCTTTTTCTTTGCCGGATGGTGCAATATTTTGATGTTCTGCCCAGGAATTGTATCATAGCAAATAGGAATTAATTGTGTGTATGTGTGTGATCTCTGCCTTTCAGCGGTCTTTGTCCTCTTTCGCACAATTACATGATAACATATTTTAGCGCGCTCTAAATGATGATTCTTATATCCCAAGAGGAAATTCGGGGAAGCCATTCATAATAAGCTGCTCGGTTAACAGCAAAAGACTTATTGAATTTTCAAGCCATTTTCCTCGGGTTCATCTCTGGCCTGAAAGGCTGAAACAGAAAGGAAACTTGAAATTTCCTGAAATATTTGTGTGGACGATTTACCATCGTGAAGTTTAATTTTTGCAAGTAAAGCTTTAAAATGTACTCTAATATGCACCAGTCACCACGAAGAGCACAAATAGCAACCTCAGAATAACATAATTATCTGAACCGAGTATAAATTAAGCAAAATACAGCCTCTCTGGGGAATCATTTAATGCGACACCACTTTCAAAAGTTATGAAGCAAAAACAAGCAGAATACAATATCTTCACATGCCTCTTCCAGCAAGCTCTCTCTGCTGCCAAAGTAAGCTGTAAACAATGTTCGGCGACTAGCAAACGGTCAAGGAACATCGGTAGATCATGACAGCCACACTACTTGGGCTCATGTAAAGTATTTTTGTTTAAAGTATTTTTTTTTAATTAATTTATTCACAAGTTCTGACAATGGAGCATATCAGTGGTGGAAAATCTCATGAGAACCGGATAGAGAAGCCTTTATCAGTCTGAACGAAGTCCATGTCACCTAAGTCCTCGAAATCTGAGTCGGCACCCAATTTTTTCCAGGCTTGGTCATCCCAATCTGCTGCTGAGCTCTCCTGTGTGCTGCGCGTAGATGGCACCTTCAATTTGCTTACTGGAACAGCCAATGGTTCTTCATTGAAATAGTTATCATCCATTAATTCTAAAGCAGTAGCTCTTGCCATAGGGTCACAGCGAACGAGCCTCTCGACTAGAGAAACTTCAGATTGAGAACGGTTAGGCAGGCAAGCTTTTAGACCCAGTGGAACTTGGATATCCTTGAAGGAAATTTTACCATAGTCTGGAAGAGATGAACAACCTGGCCACGTTTGTTCATTTATGTTACCCAATACATTGATTATCTTAGCCAGCTGATCAATATCTGCTGTTCCTTGGAACAAAGGTTCCAAAGCAAGAAGCTCAGAAAATATGCAACCAACGGACCACAAATCAATTTCAAGACCATAATTTGTTGAACCATAGAGTAACTCAGGAGCCCTGTACCACCTAGTTCCAACGCAAGAAGTCAGGCCTTGTTCATTGTCACCCATGTCATTCTCACTGTCATGGCATGGGCTGTGCAAAAGGTTGTTGGAATAGTCACCAGCAACAGAACTGATGAAAGAAGATCCTGTATCTTGCATGTTGACCAAGTTGTCGGTTTTATGCAGACCATCCTCGCTATCTTCCTGATTTAGTTCAGAGAAAGTCACAGGGTCATGGACGTTATTCAACCAACCCACTGAAGCCTGCTCCTGCGATCTGTTCTCCTCCGCACTGCCAATGTTCCTTTGAGGCATCATGGCCTGCTCTCCCGTGTCTTCGCCCTCAGCCCAATTTGGGTTGTCATCCCCTGGCAAAAATCCAGGCTGCTGGAGTATCCTCGACTGGCAAACCAACACTAACCACATTTCACACCTCTGAATCTAAAATGTGAAATTTCTAGCATAAATATGATCCTTGCTGCAGTTGGATATGTCAACATTGGGGGAAACATGCGATCCTAAAAACCAAATAATTATATATTAAAAAAACCAAAAACAAACACCGGTTCAATAACCAACAATGTAGAACTTTCCTTAATGGAAAGTTCCATCACCACACGCTAAAGGGAATCTAAATGATTACTTAATATTGCAACACCAAGACGTGACAAACAGATTACCAACAAAGTTGATGAAGCCAGCTCTTGACATCAAGTCAGGAACTTAATATCACCCTTTTATCTTAGTTCTTAACTGAGACGGCAAAACGAGCAAAAACTAGAGGGACTCCTCGTGAAGTATGGAAATACGATCTTCCCAATGTAAACTGAAGTTTAACAAATACAATGCGTCAAAAGACAAAGGCAGGTTGAAATGGTAGGATCTGACTTATTTCTAACATTGCTCAAACATATTTTGAGAAAAGGCTTAGGAGATATCTACCAGATATGATACATGGAGTAACATGCTAATACGAAGGGTAAAAGTACCAATATGTTCAAAGTCACCATTTGCAAAGACTGGTAATTATATGTAAATCAAAAGACGAAGCAAGAATCAACGGAAGATACAGACCTATTTCTACATTGTACAAACATACGAATTTGAGAAACGCTTAATAACATGTTAGATATCCATGGATTCATTTGAAGGGTAGAAGTACCAACACAAGTTAATATCTACAAAGACCGGTGACCTAATGTAAACTAAAAAGTTACATAGCCTGAATAGTGGATTAAGACAACTCGTGAAACCAGAGGCACAATAAAATTTGGTCTCCTCTAGTCCATTAGTTCCCCGAAAAATGTCAGCTTCTCAAGACTGCTCCCCAGGCAGAAGCCTCGAGACCTTCCAAAATATCACGCCCGCTTGTTTTTACTGGTACATATTTTACCATCTAGAATCGCATATAAACATTCGTGGGCCTAAATAAGATGGTCGAAGCTAGAATTACAGCTCTGGAAAAGCATCACGATGGTAATATATAATTCAGCAACTCACCAAGGAAAAAACTGAACTATAATTTTGTGATATGGACGAGGACCAGTATCCTGGAAATAATGAGGAAAATGTTCGCGTCAATTGAGCCTCAGATTTCAATTTGGTGATCGATTCAAGCATTAGCTGGTGCTTTCTTTCATGGCAGGCGGAACCTTCGGACGAAGTAGTAACATCAATCAGAAAAAAAAAAGCAACAGATTCAATGCTATAATTCAAATATGATTATGCATACCAAAACTATTCGCCTAATTCACAATAACTGAAGAAATAATCCTACTTGACTTTAATTGGTGGATTTGCACGGACGAACAAGAATCTATCAGGAAGAATGCACCTTCAAAATAGCGTCTCCTCCGAAATGGTCATTTTGAAAGCGGCTTTATGATTATAGTTATCCACATTATGAAGCAAAAACTGAACAAACATAAACACTTGCAAAATTTGATCCCAATACCTGGCCGAAATCCGCCAATTTCAAAATCCCGTCAGCAGAAATCAACAGATTCGCAGGCTTGAGATCCCGATGGACAACCAAATTCCCGTGACACGCCGCAACCCCTTCGAAAATCTGAAGCATCCACCGCTTGATCTCCCCTACAGGTATCCCCTCTCCACCCTCACCTACTCTCCTCTTAGCCTCGTCGATGACGGTGGCCAGGTCCGTCGGGAGGTACTCAAGGACAAGGACAGCGTCATCGTCGTCATTCCAGAAGAACTCATGTAGAGTGACGACGTTCGGCGACGAGGATCGGAGGAGCTGGAGTGCCTCGATCTCACGGTAGGCGCTCTGATAGTCATGGACCTCCTTCAGGGCGACAGGGAGGCCGTCGTCCCGGCGCTTTGCTCGGTAAACGTCGGCGTAAGCGCCGTAGCCGACCCTCTCCAGGATCTCGTAGCGCTGTGCAATTTCCGAGTTGCCATAGATGCTCCAGCTCCGGGAGTTCGCCATCGACAACCAAAGAGAATCAGGATTGTGAAGATTAAATGATTGTTGTAGGGAGATTTATGACAAGGAAGGTCAAGGTTTAGGGCTTCCTTCATGCCTCTGTTTGGAGAGAGATGGGGCTAGGTTTAGGGTTTCCCATTGGATTGCTGGTTGCACCAGAAATGTTGGTCGTAAGTATTTGGCCCCGCTGGAAACGGATCCGATAAAGTGGAGTATCCAATCAGATCAGAAGTTGAAGTCAGAATCAGAATCCCATATTCAATATCTATTCTTTTTGAAAGACATTAACATATTATTCAGATCTAATTTGATATACTTAAACGTCAGTGTGGAAATAGAAGTCAGTTGGATCACATTTTGGATCTAAACATAAGATTTAGATATGGTATAACCTTTTCAAATTCAAATAAGAGAGCATTCAGTCAATCAATCAGATGTGATAAAGGATCTAATTCCAATCCAATCCGATGACATTCATAATGCTAATTTATTACTTGTCATTCTTTAAAACATTTGTATTGAAGGAGAGGTGGGAGGACTAAATTACAGAATGCAAATAGATTAAGACCTAGGTAGCTAAGAATGTTTAATGCTTAGAGATCGGTTACTTGTACAAGTGTCTCTAAAAGGATTGAATTCAATCTTTTTAGAGACACTTGCAACCTTTTTAGAGACACTTGTACAAGTACTCGATCAAATATTTCAAAACAACAATATAAAAATAAACATATATTTTGTGAGGTTCTCATGGGCACCACACCAGCCTCCCCTCAATTTTTTTTTATAAAAAAGTACATATAATTTAAAAATGTCATTTATCCTAAGTATAAATTTTAGTTTTTAGCTACGTTAAAAAATTTTAGAACTATAATTCAACCCTCTTCATGAAAAATTGTGTCTTTCTCCAAGTTTGATTGAAGATCCAAGCCTTCAAGAAACCTAACCTCTGTCCATAGACATCTGATAAAATTGTTAAGATACATAAACGATAACCATTAGAAGTCTAACGGTGTTTGAATGGGTATTGCACAACGCTAGCTCCTCTTTTGAGTCAAGTTATCCAGGCAACCAAACATGGCGTTTATCAGTCTTCGATGAATTTTTGCAGGCAAAATGTGTAGAAGGTAAAGTGCTGCTAGTGGAAATCTGCAGAAAAGCTTGAGCAATATTTTCAATGGACGTTCCTTTTCTGCACCACCTAACCTTTAGACTGGTACAACGTAATTGCTAACTGTTATTTCCTTTTCATTCTGAAAACAAACTTCAAGCATCAATTTCTGCTTCATTTATTTTAATTTCTACTGTCTTCAAGCGTCTGTTGTACAACTGATCCTTTACAAATGCAGATTTAACTCCGGTTCTGGATAGAAGTACCCACTTCAGCTGAGCGAATAAAAGCATGTTTTTCTGTCCAAAAGCTTGCTAGAGGATCCATATAGAGCTCTCATAGGAACAGAAGCCTGCAAGAATTCCTGCAAATCAAATTTATCTTCAAAGGCCTATAACATCTACGTCCCAAAATTAGCAGGACAATTTGCCACAACAATTCGTGACTAATGGAAACTTTTATGAGTATTGACAATGGTATATAGTGTTTTGCTTGTTTCCATGCTGCTCATTTTGGAGCTGGATGCTTTATATATATATATATATATACATATATATATATATATATAATATAATTATATAATAATAATAATAATAAGTTGTAGGCGGCATGACAGCTTTTGAGACTGCCACCTAATCTAGAGCTTTTTAGTGGAAAATTTGGAGATTCAATCCGAAGTTCCAAAGAAATGCAATTAAGAAATTGCCGACAGCGACCTTGGTCGTTACGTAGAGCCGTGAACAGATTAAGATAATCAAATGCTTCCTTCCTACCAAATGTTCAAAAAGCAGTTCAAGGAGAAGTTCGGACCGTATAATCCCTGGCCTGACAGGATGAAGTTAAAGAACCTTCAGTCATGTATAAGTATACAATTAAAGGGTCAGGAGTCGGGAATTCCTGCTTGCTTGTGAATTAGATAATTCTTTTATTAACTCCTGGTGTACCTTCTCGCGTTAAGGCCCCTCATTCTTATAGAAGCAAAACTTTGTACCCAAATAATTACACTGAAATAATTAAGCTTCGACGTTGCAGAAGCACGGCGCACGACGTGTGGTTCAGTTGGCTATACATGTAGGAGTTGTCACAGTCGACTTTGAGAATTGAAGCACGGTGATACAAGGACTGAAGGAGAATGATGGCCTGGCAGCATCCCCACTTACAGAGAGAAAGAGAGATGGGCACCGCCATAGTGGCCATGGATGTCTCTTGAATGCTGAACGTTGTAGTCGTTGCAGGCAGGAGTTATTGAGGAGGTGGAAAGTTCGTGAACACCTCTCTTATTTTTCTTGAATACAGCCAAAGAAGAAGTGAGGAAAAGAAGGACAAATCCACCTTTCTGTGAAGTATTCCATATGGCATCTTCTATTTTCTCTGTTCTTTGTTTCCTCGTATTTTTCTTGTTTGGGGATATTAGCATATTCATCATGTCTGGCTTATTATCACCTCAAATTGGCCTTTGGGGATAAACTGCCTTAAACCCTTTGCCCGAATGTACTGTTTCTGGCCAGTTTTTCCGATCCCCAGTGAAGGAGATAGTTATGAAGCCTATTTTTTGTTTCTGGATTTGCAGTTAGTCCTTTTATGTCAAATCTGCCGATCAGTCTGAACTATCTTTCCTTTAGTTAGTTGAAATAAATTTACGTACCAAGACAAAGAAGATACTGGTTCAGAGCGGCGTAGAAGGTTAAAGATTCCTCTAAAATGGCATGAACTCAGCAGCTAGCAGTTAAAAGAACAAACGGATAGTCTTGTGTTGAACGCCCATGCCAATCTCAGTGACGCGTTTGTCAATCACAGTAAGACGAAGATGAATTTGTCAATTGCCGACAAGTCAATAGCGAATTTGAAATCCAAAGACTTCATAGAGAAACGATGGTCTGGCACGTAAAATGCATTTACTTCACTGTAGATATCTGGATTCGACAGCAACTCTTCTTGCAGAACTCTACTTTTTCCTCATGAATTACCTGCTCTCCAGTATACAATCTGATTTCGCCTGACGAAGAATGCATTAAATATTGGGAGGACAATGGTACGAAACCAATCCAATGACAGCAACAATATAAGCTCCAAACAAGGAGTCGTATTAATGCTCCAAGTGTACCCCTATGACCTCCTAATAATGGTCTCCAGTATTGAATATTTGCACGGAGACGGTCTTCAATGGGCCTCTGATACTAACTTTGCTGCTGTGCAATATACCAAGGCAAGTTTAAGTTTCTCTAGGGTTCCACCATTAATGAAGGTAATTCTTGCTTGTTACTCACCTAGAGTTCACTTCTTAAAGCAGCTGGGCCTTGGAGGGTTCGTTGTCCTCAAATGGGTCAAGAAAAGGACTTCAACATGATGAGTTAAACGACTATACTGTTGGATAGTTGGCACTTTCTTTTTGAATAGTCATTTGGAAGGCGTTTGATAACCCTGAAAAAAGGATCTCAAGGTGTACTGAACGCGTGAAATTTCAATTTATTGGTATACCTTGAAGTCAAATATTGGTGAAAATTTCCACCTGTGTTACAATGCTATTAAAATTTAGGGGGAAAACAACCGGGCTTCATAAGAGTGTGAACTTTTTCTCCTGTTTTTTTTCACTCAACGTGGAAGTGAAAAGTTTCGAACTGAAGTTAAACTTAGCTAGCAACTGCCCCCTTACAAAGACAAAATGCTTCTGCTTGAAGATTATTTTAGTCTATCAAATGCCCTTTCTGAAAAGATAACAAAACAGTCTTGCCTTGTTCTGTTCCAATACCAGGTAGTTGAAGAAATCAGTTAAATCCATGGAATTGAACTTTGATGTTAAAATGCAGTTGTATTAGGGAAGGTGAGGTTGAACTTAACCATGGAAGTGGCATGAGCTAGAAAATTCCTCTTTCTTCATGCTTGGGTCCGGACTTATTTTCTTGCCCATATGTGGTTTCTTACACTTAGTCGAGACAATTTGTTATTTTCTTAGCAAAATGACTTATATTGACAGGAAAGAGTTTGAACAAGCTAGACTTACCAGCTGTTCTAAATAAATCTCTAGTTGGATATTCCTCCACTCTCAATTGATCTTGAAAGGAGACCCCAGCATTGAACTTTGTGAGGGAAGCTAGAAAACTAAAACCAGAAGAAAACCCCTTAGCTGTTCTAAATAAACCTTTAGTTGGATATTCCTCCACTCTCAAAGATATTAGAGGTGTGCTTAAGTTATTCGACAAATAGTTGCAGTTTCAGCTGAACTAGAGACAACTCTTTGTGCAAATTAAAACATGTATAAGCCTAGGGTAGCAGTAGCCACAACGTTTTACGACCTTGGGTGTGAGACTAAGCCTCTTTGTCAGAATTTTCATAGCATAGCTGATTGGATTGGCAGGCCAGGGAAGACCATGTTATTAGTTCGATTCTCGTAGGCACTATTCCTCTAGACTGCAAATGATGAATGCATGACACTCTAGTCAACTTTCTTCTTTCACATCTTCAATATTGGGTTTCATTCAGTTTAACTCATTAATGATCAAGTACCCACTTATTTACATGCTTGGTTTTCCTTGAACAGATATAACTCAAGGGAGATCAATAAATTATGGGTTGAACAACTGAATGCTAACGGGACCCTGAAAATGTCGCTTATGGTAAGGAAGATACTCCAGCGAATCAGAGAATTACAAGAATTTTCCAACACTGCTGGCTCTTTATATGTGTATACAAGTTTGAATCTACCATGTTGAATGTAGTGTAGCACGACGGAAATGCATTTTGAACTTATGCAACATGTTTGGATTAGTGAGTGTATTTTGAATTTTTTCCATAACATGTTTCAAATGAAGATGAAAAAGTCTGGATTGATAGATAATACATACTTCCGTTTTCCTTGAACGAAACACATTCTTCTTCGACATTTAAGCACTTGACGACAGATCAGATTTGTGTTGCCTATCTATCAAAGTCTATTCTAAACAACAGAGAGAAGATGTATCAATAATACATCTAATGGGGTCAGTCTAATTTAGAAAGTACAAGAGCGTGACATTGCATATCCACAAGCCTCAAGATCCTTGATCCATGTGAACTCAACATTAAACAGTGCATGTGCCTCCACACATTATGCTCCTGCAGCAAGATCATGGTAGAGCAGCAGAAACAAAAAATTCAAAAGTGAGGAATTCTTTGACAAAACAAGAGCAAACTTTAGCATGTTCTACTGAAGAATCATGAAGCATAAATACGAGGCACAAGTGCTGAAGCATAAAATGTTATCTATGATCCACCAGCAATAACAAAAATAGTAGTTCTGCAGATTTCTGGCAACAAATTTACACATGCTTAAGTAAGTTCAACTACGTGATGGAAATTGGCAAGAAAAGAAGGCCAAAACCCAGGAACCAGATCATCAGCATGAACATTGAAGAGTCAGTACGCTTCAAATGAAAACAGAAGTTCAGTATGCCAGACCAAACAGTGCATAACAGCAAGCAATAAATGCCATCACCATATACTCTGTACATAGTTAAGTTTCATGACTTTCTGATTGCTATCTCAATGATGGATCAATAGCCAAGTCTCAAAGATAGATTAGGACGATGCAATCGACCAGATGATAAACGACAAAAGCTTGTGCTTTATCCCACTTTTTGTATCAACGCAGTTTATGAATACAGCTCAGAAGTCATTTTCGTATGCTTTCTTTGATTTATCTTTTCTAACCAAGTAAAAGCCAGTTAATTGTACTATACAAATGCATTGACACAGAGACATAATGCCTCAGCAGAAATATATTACAGCTCGCAGTTATGGATTTCAACAGTATTTTCTGGAGCTTTAGTGAAAGTAGTGAGATCAAACGATTCTAAAGGTGTCCACAAAGCACAAGAAAATTGAAAAACAATATGCAGTACGATGTTATTTCGTCACATTCTTCTGTAGCCCTCTGGAATTGTGCCCTCAAGAAAATAGTAAAAATGCAAAAGTCATGTTGTTCACTCCTAATATAAGGTTAACTGCACGCTGTCACAGATACAATTATTTATGAATAAGCCATGATAATGCAAACATCTCAACAATGCTAACCTGCATCCTGTCCCGTAGCAAAATATTTTTTCTTTCGTCCATTTCTCAAACAAATGGGCAAAGAGGACGGTGACTGAAAAGACATGTAGGTGACAAAAACGTGATTTTCAATACCAACAAAATATTGACAGGGGCATGAATTGCTGATAAAGTGCCATGTTTCTGTAAATGTGGGGTTTAATAAATCTAATAAGTTGAGGAAACTCTACAGACAGGCAGATTACTGTGGCAGTAATGGACATCAATCACATTGCTAAGATGAAAAGAATAAGTATGGAATTTGAAACAAAAAAGGTTATTTTCAATCCTCTTTTTTTAATAACCTGAGGAAGAAAGAAGAAACCCACGTCAAAAATTTATGAAATTCAGTAACCAACAATGTAAACCCTTAGGGCAACCCAAGCCTCATCAATTATTCACGTAGTCTTTCTTTGTTTCTTATCATCAAGTGAAAACTTTTATGACTATAGTAACTGATCACTCACATGATTGAACAACCAGAGCTTCTCTTCTTTTTCTTCTTAATAGTTTCCTTTCTTCGTGGAGGTTGAAGAACAACCTTGATTGCTGTATCAAAGATGGATTTAATGTTCTGCACACAAGAAATGCAAAACAAGAAATTCTTTACGACTCCCGTGAAAAGAAAAAAGAAGTGAAGACCATTGATAAGTATAAAGGACACAAGGGAAACAAAGGAAATGAACTCTGTAAAAGTAAATGAGGTCGAGCAACCTGTTGTGTCTTCGAACTACATTCAATATATGCAGCAGCTCCAATTTGCCGCCTAAGCTCCTCCCCCTAAACAAATGGGCTACCAAGTTAAAATGTAAACAAGGTTAACTAGACAAAGCAAAATGCACCTGCAACTGCTCATAACAAAGAAAATGGTAATCATGTATTTGATGCATTCGCTGTAGCTTGGATCTTTTAACAAGTTGATGGACGAAGGGAGAAATTTCTGGGTGGTGGCTAGTGAGTGAGCTTCATGCCGCAACCTGTAATCTGAATACCAGAACATACCTGAGCTGTTGTTACTGAAGCAGCAATCAGATGATCAGCCACACAATCTTCACGCAGATCTGGAAAATAAAACCCACAGTATTATTAAAGTTCACCCTATATCAGGAATTAAGTGAAATTACTCTCTAACGTTGTGCTTTACCAAAGAGTTGAGCAACAAATAACTCATGAGCATGAACAAATTAGGCCTCAGGATCCAAGTAAAGATTAAGGGCAGAGTGGGAAGAAAGAGAAAAAGGCCAAACACTCACCCAACTTGGTTCCAACAAGAACAATTGGAACATTGGGGGCAAAACGACGAAGCTCAGGCATCCACTGCAACAACAAAGGACACCAATTATTGCAGCAATTAACCAAGAACAAAGAAATGCATAAAAAGCCAGCACATGGGCTACTTGAAGTTCAAAATTCCAAAAGAGGCGTTAAAAGAAGGAAGAGCAGAAAACTAGAGAGCCAAGAAAGAAACGGTCACCTTTTTCAGGACGTTTTCATAACTTGCCTTACTGACCAAAGAAAAGGCCAAAACAAACACATCAGCGCCTCTGTAACTCAGTGGCCTTAGCCTACTGTAATCTTCTTGGCCTGTCAATTGAACCCCTTCCATTCAGTAAAACACAAACAGATACAAACATAAATCAAAGCACTACCCTCCACTAGATTTGTGGGGGTGCCCACAAGTTTCTGGTCTTTCCTTCTACACGGATTAATGAATACGACACTGTCAACTAATATCCAATTCAGAAAACCCAAAAAAACTGAGAGCATGGAGATTAAATTAGGCTGAACCAGGCACCTGCTGTGTCCCACAGGCCTAAATTTACAATGTTGCCATCCACCACCACGTTGGCACTGAAGTTGTCAAAAACTGTAGGGATATAATCCTGCCGACAACCCCAAAAAACAAGAAAAAAATGGCAATATAAGTATCAGAAAATTGTTAGTCTATGTAAGAGTATATACGATACAGAAATGAAGAAGTTCCAGGATACCCACGAAATGAATCTTAAAATAGAATTATTTTCTTTTTCTTTGAAACATAATTTTCTGGACAGGGATGAATAATAAGCACAGAGCTCACATGTTCTAGCTCAAAATGCAAAGAACGGAAGCTAAGAAGCTAGATGACGCTCACCTTTAGGTTGAAAACTGGTTTGAAAGGCCATTAGAGAGAAAAAGGCGGAGCCCATTTTTGTTTTCCATAAATCCAGCAAAACAACCATGCATACTTCAAAGGAAAAGAAAATACAACGGTGGAAAGTGGGGCTCAGTTTTCAGATAAGCAGAGAGAACTTACAGTCGGGAACTTGTTGCTGGTGTAGCAGATGAGAATACAAGTCTTTCCTACAGCGCCATCTCCCACCGTCACACACTTGATGAACTTTGAGACACTCATCTCATCAGAAGTGGAAACGCTGGAGAGTCGTATAACTACAAGAAAGAAGCTTCACAAACTACGGAGAGCGGACGGCAGACTACTCCTGAATAGAGAGAGAGAGGGAGAGGAGGATCGTGAGAGCGGGAGAGAATAAGTAGAGGCCTCGCAGGGGAACGTGGGGCTTCAGTCAAACAATTCCACGTTTCAGCCTCCATCAAGTTCTCATCAATTCTCCTTTTATATTTTCGAAATTTACAGGGATTTGCAGTGGACCCACATGCCAAACCAGCCAAAACACCTTCCCTCGCCTCTCTCCCTCTCTCTGAGTAACATGATCTTTGACCACATGAAAGCGCAAATATAGGAAACAGAAGCTGAAATTAAGACAGAGTAAAGAAAAATAAAGAACGAGAGACTTTCGGTCTCCTCTCTCTAGCAACTCCGTCACTGCCGAGTTTGGTGGCAGCACATTGGTAGCATTGCACATGAGGTGAATGGGAGTGGTGGCTGTGTGAGCAAGGATGCCCGTTGAGACCATTTTCCAAGATTAAATGATCATTGAAGAAGAAGAAGCCTCCCCTTAATTCTGAAATGCACATTAAAAAAAACAAGTAGAAGATAATAAGAGAAAAGATTGCACACAAGGCGGTTTGATGAAAATAAATATACGACCAAAATATCCAATTTAAAGGTATTGACTACAGCCAAACCTAATTTGCCCTCATGCCCTTCTGTCTCAGCCTGGTGAGAACCATAGCCTTTACCCAACCTACACATCTCGAGCATTATTGAATGGCGAGCACCTTATAATCTTCAATGCATCAAAAAATTCAAATTATCAGGTCAACTATAAAAATTCATGGTTATAAGAGTGGTTTTAAAATGGTCTAAATGATCATGTTAATACTCCTACATACAAGACCTGAGTCCATCTAATAAAAAGGAGCTAACTATTTTGAACAATAAGCAAGCATTGGTCTAAGTATATAAGGTTCCGAGTTCTCTGGTTAGCCCTTCCCACCCCCTCCCCCTAGGGGATAAAAAAAATCTTTAGAAGAAGTTGGAATCCTAAATATTTTCCATAAGCTCTTTTGGGCGAGCATGATGTTAAGAAAATGCTCGGAAAAGGTATGAAGGCACTCCTATTCACCTGCCTTTAGGGTTGGACTGTGTCCGGATCTGGGTAGGATACATTACACCCCATCAAGTAGAGTATTGTGAACTACCATTTACAGTCCAGGAGAGTAGCACACAGGAGAACTAATTTAACGACACATCTTTTACATGTCAACCTATCAGACTAACCATGCTATGCCCCTTGAAGCAATCGAATCTTAAACCTCCTTGAGCTGATGCCAATGAATAAAATTTTGTGTAAGATAGGAAGTTAGAAACTAGTGGTAGAGCTAGAGAGATTTTTACCAAAGATGCACTGATATTTTAACTTTAATATTTAAGGAGCACTCATATAAAGATAACTAATAAGCCGAGAATGTATTAATATGTAAATAAAGCTGCTTTTGTAGGCTGGTGTAGGCAATTGCATACGCAAGTCACACATGCCTCCACCCAGGTAATAGCCATGGTTCATCTCTCTAAGTATAATTCAATAGTCTAACGAGTTTTAGCTAATTTTGCACCTTAAAAGCGCCAGCCATGTAAGTGATCTGGTCTTTGAAGAGTTTTGAAAAGAGAAAATAAAATGAATTAAGATTTAGGTAGTACTTTCATGAACCTATATATGTTGGAAGGGCTCATTGGTTGCCCACAGTAATAGGATGTTAAAAAAAAGGGACCCAGACCTTAAAGTAAGCTCACAAGGACAGCCATTAAAAACTTAGAGAAAAAGAAGCTTCTTTGGTGCACTGCATTGTTTGAGATATGAACCAAATCAGTAGAATCTCATGCAACGAGAGACACCATTAATTCCTCCTGCAGAGATATAAAATAGAAAAATCAATGGCAGCATCGATTAGGGGTTCAAGTAATTTAATCAATGCGTCGATAAAGGCACCATAAAAGTATGGCACAACTTAAATGGATTGGACAATTAACAATGAAGTTGAACAAAGCGTTGGTTCCATTCAATACAAGCTTTGATATCTGTGGAATAGAAACATCACAATCCCAAAAAGTTTTTGATGCCAACCTAATTAAAGAACAAAAAATAAAGATAGAAAATGTTTTAGATATATTAAGTATTATATTGGAGAGATGAGTCTTAGCCATTCATAGAACTCTCGAACCGTAAAACTACATAACCAGATAGATCAGGATTTGAATTAAGATGAGAAACATTGTAACCAAATCTACAAATGATAGTCGGAAATCTTTATGCAAACCCTAATTAGGGTAGAAAATAGAAAACCAAGTTAGTTTTATTGGTTAAAATCCGAGTAGTTAGGTCTGCAATCAGGAGCAAAGCCAAAAATTTTTTATGAGGAGGAGGGCCGAATTAAAGTTTTTAAATTTTGACACGGGCCGAAATATCATTTTTCAAAATTTTTATATAGAACAAGTAAATTTTTTTAAAATTTACATATAAATTCCTTTTCAAAAAAATTGAGGTGGGTCCAAGGCCCATGCCGGCATGCCCTTGGCTGTGCCCCTGTCTGCAATAGAATAAATTCGATCCATTGACAACTCTAATCACAAAAGCGACAGCCATCTTTATATTTCAACAGGACGCATTTTCAATCACGCAAATTATGGGGCATGATTGAACAAATAGTGATATGAATAAAATTAAATACTTCTAGATTTGGTTAGGCTTTGGGGAAGAGGTAGGGCTTTGAAAAGAGAGGAAAAAGAAAAAGGAAGATATTTCATGAACTTGTTTGGTTGCTGCCTGTCTTTGGCACGCACAGCTTTGAAAAACGGGATATTGGGAAGCACTAGGAAAATGTGGGAAGGGACAAATAAAGAGAAGCCACAACGGGGCATGTCCCCCAAATTCCAATGCATCCTCTCCTCGCTCTTTTCATGAATCATGGGTTTGGAATTTGGACAGAAAGGTGAAATAATGGCCTTGATTCGCTTTTAGAGAAATGGTGACAGAAAAAAAGATTCATATGCTATTCACATAATTATCACAATGTTTCAAGTTCTTGGTTCTTTCCCATTATAATATAATATGATTTGTGCGATGTGAATGCCTTCATGAAATGATAATAAAAGAAGTGCCACTTATTGATTTATGTGTTTAAAGAACTTCTTTTGTGATTTATCTTGAAAATAGGTGTCTATTTATTGTACAAGATTAAAAGCTGTGGCGTTGTGAACATTAGTGCATATCAGCTGATACACATTTTATTGGCCCTACCTAGAACATAATAATTCAGGTCCTTTCAAATTAATATAAACTGATATGGGTCCTATTCAACTTAGCAAGTTCAGCCCTATATCAGTCAATTTTGTAATAAAAATAGTAAATTTATAAAATGCCCAATACAGGCCGATACGAGCTGATGGTGTTGGCTGAGGTTTTGAAAGCTGATATTTACAACATTTGGAAGTTGGTCTTCTTGTAAGTATTTAAGTTTACAGAATCAATGGATCTGAAAAACAAACATTTAGCAGCTACCTTTTCTTTAGGGTGAGCAGGAAGAGCCAAAGCTCCCCTTCTTCCTCTCTTCCCTTACGTACCAGTTGATGAGATCTCTACGTGCTTCAACTTGTATGTAGGGACTCAGCCCCTTTGACCATAACCTCTTGCAGGTCGAACTAGAGACATGCCGTATAACATGTATCAGGCTGCCTGTTCTAGCTTCTTGGGGGGTTTCTCAGTGATGTTGATTTTTTGTTAAGGAAGAGAACTCTTGCAGACAGACCTAATTAGAGACATGCCGCATAACAGATCCTAGACTGCCTGTTTGAGCTTGTTAGAGGTTTTTTTAGTGGTGCTGAGTTATAGTTTTATTGAGAGAGAGAGAGAGAGAGAGAGAGAGAGAGAGAGAGAGAGAGAGAGGGAGGGAGGACAAAATGGGAATTCATTTCATTTCAAGACAAAAACAGAGACAAGGGGTCACCAAACAACAAGTGAGAGAGAGAGGGATGGAGAGAGGAGAGCTCAGAATGGTAGCTTGAGGGCTTTAGGTTAATAGGGAAGGAGCCCTTGGTATTGCTAGGATCCAAAAGCATTGCGATGTTCAAAATGGACAGCTGTGACTTGAGAGAGACTTCTTGTCTCGACAGGATTGAGATCTTTCTCCTTTGTCTTGATAATGGAAAAGCTAGAACCGTCTAGAGCCCACTGTGCCAAGATGTAGCTTGCACTTCTGCTGGTCACCAACCCTAGGGAGTTGCAGAAAGGATCATGGTTTTCTAATTTCAAGAAAGGCAATTTCTTGAAACCAGCTTCTTCATCCCATTTGCCTTGGATGGTAGCACAATCAAGGTGCTTTCCCCCTCTCGTTTTTTTTTTCTGCTAGAGGAAGAAATGAGCGAAGACATAGTCTTCTTTGTGCGGGCTTCAGTCTTCTTTCTTGGGCTTCACTTTGGGGAGCACAAGAAGTAAATAAATATCCATTCAAAGTATGCTGGTTGCAATCTTCCAAGGAAATGCAATGAGTGATCACCTTATCATAATTTGCTGACCCCTAGTCCCTAGAGGCTGGCATTTGATAACAGAAGCACTGCCGTCTTTGGAACATGTGTTCCATTAATGTGATCTTCATGTGTTCCATTAATGTGATCTTCATTTGCTGGTTCCTTAGATGTGGTTTGGCTACAGTAACTTCTTATCCTGTCCTATGAATCTGCCTCAAAAAATGGGGCAGATTCATGAAACATTTGTTATGGTGTTCGATGAATCCATCCTATTTTTTGAGATAGATTTACAGGACAGTAACAGTGTTACTGTAACCAAAAAACCTCTTAGAGGCCAAAGATTATGATATATTCATGAACACTATGTTACAAAAACACAATATTCTTATTATCAAACGTCCCTTTCTATTTCATATACAAAAACTACTAAGCATTGCAACACATTCAATGTAGATAGTGCTATCTTCTTACTTTGCTTCTCTGTCTTGAAGAGAAAACACCGAGAAAACTTCTGCTCTTTTCATTTTAGATTTCCTGTTCTGAATTTTGAACAGTATCACGAGATCTGCTGAATCTTGGTAAACTTGAAGAGAGATTTTCATGGCAGTGAACACCTTGGAATAGTACTGCGAGATCTATATTGCAGAATCTTGGTAAACTTGTCACTGTGATACAGGAGATGATCAGAATGAAATCTAGACAGACTCTAATATAAATGAAAGTGTTTTTCTCTCCCTTCCGTATTTGATGGGGACTTTCATCGTTCTGTGAATGTCATGGAATGGAATAGTATCACGAGATATTCCGAGTCTCGATGAACTGTGGTAACAAATATTGCTGTAATCAAGTCAGACATAACTTTGCTAAGTGGGTTTCTGCTTTCTCCTCTAAAGGTTGGGGAAACAGGAAACTTCAGTTTCACTCAAACGCGAGAATAAGAAATAGAAACAAAATTCAGGTCCTCCTCATTGGCTAGAGACTAGAGTGGAAACGATTGAGTTGAATCGGTAATGGGTATGAACTCTAAAATAATATTATATATTTTAAAATAAACAAATATTTCAAAATGTAATGATAAAAAATAAACTATTTTTTGAAAACAGCAAAGAATGGAATAGTGTACGACAAGCAGCACCACTGTATCAATCGATGAATCAAACTGAATATTACTTTTTTTAAGGGTATATTTGTTAGTTCGAGAAAATCAACTATGGATTTGAGATCAGACCTCCCTCCATTAAACCTCAAATCCCACGATTATGGATGAAACATGAATCTAAACCTACGTTTTTCACTCACCTGGACCTCCAGGGTTTGTTTAAACAGCGATTCCGCTGAAAGGAGGATTTGAGATAGTGAGGATAAAAAATCGACAGGGAAACAAACGCTTCTGACTCGAGGAAACAGCATGACTTTGTTGCTCACTCTTCAGCAGGGACAAAGCTCCGGTTTTTTTGTTGTTGCAGGGATTGAATTATAGTTTCAAAATTTTAACGGGAGTTGAAAATTAAAATCTGAAGTGCGCCCGACCCCACCCCCTTCTCTTCAACATAAAAAACTTGTAAGCTCACCCTGAGATTTGATTAATTTGAAATCAGGCTAACGGCTGACCAGTCACCAGCCGTTGGTCCAACCAGCTAAACTAAACCCCTTAAGGTAATTGATTTTACTTGAATAGGCTGATTGTTTCAATACTGCTACAAACTGTGTTTTTTTAGCTTTGCAGCAAGAACAAAGTCACTGGTTTTGAATGTTTGCCATCAATTTAATGGTATTTCAAGTGAAGGGGAAGCTAATCCCACAACCCAATTGGGAGCATAAGCTCCCCCTTTCCACTTTCTGGAGAACAGCTGCTTGGGGGATATTGTCCCTTTCCTCTTTCAACTTGGTGGTACTTGCAAGTCATCTTCATAATTAAGCAAGTCATTTATGAGCTTATGCAACAAACTGATTTACATCATGGAGATGTTTGATTACTCCCAAGTTTGAAATTTATGGATCTGATGTGGATCTGACATGGCCGTGTTTTTGCCGATATAGCAAAAGGTCCATGATAAAATGTATGGTTCATCAAAGTAAGTATCTTAGGTCATATCTATACTTAAAATCCGTAATTTACTTCTTTGTATTAAGAAAGTATCAAATTTAAGATTGGAGGGGGAGAGTTTGAACTTAAATCCACAGTTCTCAAATCCTGAGGATCTCAAATCCAAGACTATCATACACTCCTTGAGTCAAAACTTATAGATGCTAGTGATACAGACTTCTAGCCTTCAAACACAGTTAAAGAATGATATAATTTCAAAATCAATTTAAAATATTTAAAATTATTTTTAAAATTCAAAGATAAAAATGTAAGGCAATACAAGCCGATAAGTAAAACGAAAGGTAGCAAGCCTACGTGCTATATCAATGAGTTTGCACGGATACCCAACAATTAAAACGATGGAAAGAAGAACAAATTGCAAATTGAGGGTTTCGTTGGTCCTTTTCAAAACTTATTTTTATACAAATAGATACCATTAAGTCATTAAATTAAGATTCAGTACCACTCGACTTAATTTAGTTACCGTATGTTGGTACTAAAACTCACATTTTAGTTGTACAAATTTGAATGTGTGTACACATTCATGTTATTGTTTTGAGAAAAAGAGGTTTTCTTTAGAAAATTTGCATTAGAGGAAGAAACTGATTCCTCTTTGATAGCTGGCAAATGCATTCAATGATGCCAGATGCATTCAATGATGCCAGGACTTAAGAAGACGCCTTCCTCCGATCGTGGTCCTTCTCTTGACACACTGCCGGCGGCAACTGCCGTCTCCCGGCTGCCATTCTTTGCCTGCCCATTTGTGATGTTCCATGTGCTAGGAATGGAACCGTTGTCGCTGTTGTTATTGTTATTATTAAGTGGTAGATATTCACAGAAGAACAAACGGTGCTAGTCCGAGTGGCATTGCATAGCTAGTTGGGCAGACAATCACATCTACAACACATGATACTCCTTTGAAGTTTAAATAGCGGCAAGTGCAATGCTCCAATTGATTAGTGTATTGTAGGTCCACTCAAGTCCCAAAACAATCTTAATCCTCAGGAAAGAGGGCGAATAAGAGGTGCCGTATTAGCTGTGGCTCTTGACAATACTTTCAATTAACTTTATAAGTAAAAGAACAAGAAATAACCAGCCGTACTACCTGCCATCCAAACATCTGTGAGATTTAGGCAGGGTTCTGCCATACAAAAAACCAAAAGAAGTTCCTGCAATACATATCAGAGAAATATTTATACGTAGTGGATTCAGATAACTAGAACCTTGAGAGATTCATTTCAATTAGCCATGCTGAAATTCAATCATGGACACATCATTCTGAGAAGATGTCCGTAAGAGGAAACATCTTGATACTTTCTTTTGGCTTCTCTCAGAAAAATTATGGAAAACCATAAAGCAAATTTAGGGTGTACAATCATAACAGAGAAAAAGAGAAACAATTCTCCCAATTACTGCTGCTGTCAGATTCATATGGAACTAAGTGCCTGATACCTTCAAGACAGTTTAATTGTGAACGATCTCATAATCTCCTTGATATCATATGGTCTTTTGGCATCTTGTTGCAATATCTAATTCAAACTAGCAAGGACTTCGCTCCAATTGTTTAGTCGGTGACGATGCTGCAAAGGTATAGTTCTCTCTCTCTCTCTCTCTCTCTTTCTCTCATCCAAGCTTGTACTTGCAAGTAACGGAGATAAAACACAACAAACATTATTTTCTTCTGATGACTAAATACGCAAAACCAAACTCCAGATTAGCTTTGACACAAAACTATCCGCATTATAAGACAAAGAAGGTGCTTAACATGCACAGCACCTATCATCTATTTCAACATGATTATCTAACAGGATAGCATAATAGCTTCAACAGCATCAATTGGCTACAAAAGCAACAAAACTTATTCAGCAAAAAGCACGGAGGCACCAAGATAGAGTACGAAGGGCATGGACTAGATGGCATCCCTAGAGAACCTTGAGGATGTCTTCAGCACTACTAACGGTGAAGGCGCCACCTTCTTCGATGTTGGCCAGCTTCACTTGCAGATTATCTACCAACAGTGCAAACCTGCGGGAGCGGACACCAAGCCCTTTCTCAGAGAGATCAAGCTCAAGGCCAAGGGCATGAGTGTAAGCTGCTGAACCATCTGCCAGGAACTTGACATGCTTGTTGTGGGGGTATGTCTGAGCCCAAGCCTTCATCACAAAGGGATCATTGACTGCAGAAGAAGAGTTAGCACACGGAAAGGAATCTTGAGAAACAAAGAAAAACGCTGCACATGAATCTCTGATACATCATCATAGAACGAAGCACTTTCCTATCAAACAACGGTTCAAAGACTAAACTCTTAATTAACCTGTCAGTTGCAGGGCTCTGAGTGAGCCTTACATACTTTAGCAGCCCAAAAACCAACCCAAATGGGGATACTGAAAAAGGAATGAACCGTGCCAGTCACTAACGATTGCAATGTCAAATTGTTAGTGCAGCAACGTCAATAATACTTATAAAAGACTAATTTCTGCATGGAAATGATTTACTATCAGTGCTCCTAATATTTAATGCCAAGCCGGGTGTTAAAGTCCCCAAAAAGGCAAGTTGGATACACAATAGAATCAGAAATGAGAAAACGTGAATAATTTTCAGCTAACTTGAGAAACAGGAAACATCTGTTTCCATCATCAGCTCATTTTCTATGTGCTTTTGTTGCATGGCAACGTCTGTTAAACATTCTAGACTGAGAGTTCAATCGTTCTCCCCGAGTTGAGGTGGGAATGCCATGGATAAACATAAAAGAACCTTCATTGGAAAGAAGAGAACCGCCCAACCCTCAAAACATAGTGGATTCACACCTGAAACTTGTTTATATGCCAAAATAATGAAAAACTCACCACTCAAGAGCAAAATTTCATCGATGCCCTTTGATTTCAATTCCTCAGCATGATCAATGAAGCCCGGAGCATGCTTCAAGCTGCAGAAAACTGATATAATCACTAACCGCCAATAATTTCTATGGAAAACGAAAATGGCCAGAGAAACAGAAAGAGTAAAAAGTAAGAAACTACTCGGAAATAAAACTCTTTCTGGAAGGAAGAAGAGCTTATCATTATCATCAATTTTAGAGAGTTATTGTCCCAAATAATGTGGCGATGCACCGTGGTCGGATTCGAACAATAGATCTCCCGATTAGGACAGCTGAAACGCCAAAAGAACCGGCCACTAATCCCAACGCAAAATGTGAAGATACTTCCTCTGCTTGTGCTAAACAACACTCTTCCTAGATTATCCCCTTCTTTAAGATAAGTGGCTACATTATAACTCCTTCCTCTGTAGAGTAATATCTCATTTTCTCTAGATAAATGGATACATTCTAACTTCCTCCATAGAGACATGCTCAAATAGACTCATTGAAGGTAATTTTGACTGGTTGGTGTTCATCCCACTTCTGTGGAAAAAAGAGGTACGAGCATGATTCCACCCAAAACGGTCTAAGAACTCTCTCTCTTTTTCATTCCTATTTGAATCGACAGGGTATTCAAGCAAACTGTCGATGTTGATGGTAAAAGACCAGATCGGGAGCGAAATACCCACAGGTGGGTGGGTGGGTCGGCTTAAGATCTTCACGTCGAAAGAGAGAACAAGAGTTCAAGACCCCAGGTGCGCCTCTAGAGGTCTGGCATCACCAGATTTGGGAAAGAAGAAGGAGGTCCACACAGTGAGGAGAGGATGAAAGAAAGACAAACAGACCTGCAGGTTGGGGTGAAGGCGCCGGGGACTCCGAAAAGGATGACCTTCTTGCCGGCGGCCAGGGAGTGAACGGTGGCCTGCTGCAGATTGTCCTCCGCGTCGAAGTAGGAGAGAGTGCCGTCGGGGAGGGTGGCGCCCACTGCAATCGGTGCCATCTCTCTCTCTCACACGCAGAGAAAAGTAATGACAGAGGGGGTCGAAGAAGAACCAACGGCCGAGCAAGAGGCGGAGATGAGAGGACTGGTGAGTGCGCGTGTCTATATATAGAGAGAGATCGGTGGTGCTGGTGGACCAATTGAATGCGCGACTTACCCACCTTATGGGAGCCAATTCGTGTGAACATTAAGATTCTTCAGGTTTGAAGGTTTGGTTTCTTCTTCTTCCTTCTGTTTCCAAAGAAAATTCCACAAATTTTTAAGTTGATTTCAATCCAATTCGGCTGCCCACTAAAACGCCAAACACGCTAACTTTCTCACTTTATAGAAATTTTTTTGGTGATTTCAAAACAAAAAGATGGTTACATTTTTTTCCCCAATATCTTCTTCTAGTACTAAGTTACACTTTTGTTGTTTTAGTAGTAATCACAAAAAACGCTTTATTTTTAAAAAAACGCAAAAAAAAACGAGGAAATGTTATTTAAAACTTAAAAAACGTGTTTTTCACATTTTTTCAGGTTTTTCATTTTTCAATGCTAAATAGATTTTTTCGTTCTTTATTTTTTATTTGTTGCAAATTTACTTATTTTTTTGATGTTTGTGTTATTAATTTCTTATTAATTTTATTTTTTCTTATTTTTATTTTTTTAGTTTTTTTTTTAAAGTACCGTTTTTCTTTTCTTTTTTTTTTATTTCAAATCCACCGTAGAGAAAAACCTTACCCGTTAAAACTCTTAGATATTATTTGTGACTATGGTTTTAACGTTTTTATTAATAAAAATTTTATTTGTAAATTTGTTTAATAAAATTTTTAATGAAAAGTACAGCTTTCACTAAAGTCTTATAAACTTGATTTTTTTTTTTACTTACAAACAATAGTAGGCTGAAAAAGGGAAATTCCTAATACTTAAAGACATAGATTGTAGTCAGAACGTATCCAATTATCTAGAGAAAAAGAGAAAATAATTTCAAAAATAAATGCAAAAGTAATAAAAACTAAAAATTAGTAATTCTTAAAATAGTTTCAAAAGTTGACGTATGACCCACCGCCGATTCGATTCGGCCGGCAAAATTCATCTTCACTTCGACCCAATTCCTCAATGCAGTCGATTAAGATGAATATTAAGAACAAAAACAAAAAATATTTATTGATCCGATCTTAACAGCAAATCTTTAATAACTTTTTTTGGAATATTCCAAGATCCTGAACGACAGATACGCAGACGATTTCATGCCTTTTTTTTTTTTTCTTTTTCACTCTCTCTCAAATTCAGACTTGTCACGATACAAGATCGGTTTGTGAAGAGAAAAGTTGCGGATCGGTGAATCGGCCGAATCGCCGATTCAGGTAAAACGTCGCGTTCCACAGACGAAAAGATGTGTACAAACATTGTCGTTTCAGGCTTCGAATAACTCCAAAGAATTACGCGGTGCAGCCTCCGGCCGGCGCCACACTGACCGACTCTTTTGTGGCGCGTTCTCAATACTCTTTCATATATATATATATATATATATATATATATATATATATATATATATATATATATAATCAAATATTTCAAGCCATCAATAATGTAAAAATACACATATTTTGTAAGTTGGTGTGAGCAGTTTTGCCACTGATTGGTGGTAGACCGACTTGAGAATAAAAATGTCAATACATCTTATTTGATGCTAAAAAAAACAGATTGGTTTTAGATTTAAGTAATGACACTTGATGGGGTTTGAACTTGGATATGCATAAATATATGATCGGATTTAGTTTTAAATAAATAGCATATATCCAATGTTGTTAGATTTTGAAAATTAGTTAGATTTGGTTCAAAATTTGGACTTGGATTCAGATATGAATGTGGAAGTCAGATTCAAACTGTGAAATCAAGGATTCAGATTTAGATTTGACTTTTCATTGTTCATATTCAAATACAAATATTTGAATATACGAACAGTGGATACAACGAAAGGTACATCCGACTCAAATCTGATCCGTTGACATCCGAGAGAAAGGTAAAGAGTTCTAATTCCATTATTGAAAATTTGTAGGGCCTCAAGCATTACTAGGCATTGATGTTTCTATTCTGAGACTTGTTGGAGGAGACTGACTTTGAGAGGAATTAAAGTCTAATTCCATAATATTTTACAGCTTCCACCAGTGGACTTTGAGTCGTCTGCGGTGCTCTTCCACTTTTGTCGGGGAAGACTGACTTGTACACATACAAACACACGCACACGGGGACAAAAAATTCTAGACCCCTTGAAATAGATTAATATCAAAATAATTTTTGCTCAATCAAACTTTATGATGAAGAGTTATTTTATAAAAAAAATGTAGATTAAGACGGCCATGCATTTTTTAAGTGCGAGTATGCTTTAATTAGTGGATCTTGTAGCACTACAACCTTGGTGGCAGAAAATCAATATTTTTCATAAAAATATCTTGAATTCAAGCATAACAAATCTTGGCATAACTTTACACCCGAATGGATGTCGGCATAACTCACGCCTCATTTTTCCCATTAGATCATCCATTTGCCTTGTTTGTTTGCCATGTTTGCTTTCATTGTAACCGTTGCTTGTAATACAATTTTGTCTCGAACTCAATCCCTCAAGGGAGTTGGTACAATAGATGGAGCAGAGGATGGAAGGTGGAATTTCTCCGTTTTGAGCTTTTAGGGTGTTAATTTTCTGTGCTATAAGATTGAATTGCATGCGTATGTCTGTGCACGCAACAAACATGCACCCAAAAAAGACAGAAGGGAGTGGGGACATTTTACAAATTATTTATAAAGCTATGCACATTTTATTTTTTTCACATTTTTTCATAATTTAGCCTCTTTTTTTTTTACTTTAATGAAGACATTTTTGTTATTATATACCCTCGTGCATGCTAACCAACTTGTTGTGCTGCAAAAGAAGAGATACCAGTATGCAAGTTGAAACATAATGAGACTACACCTTGAGATATTGAAAGTAGGTTAGGTATTCTGGGGATGGGTGGAAGGGTAGAGGCTTCGGCTCTTTTCTTGATAGGTAAAATAAAATACTCTTTTTACTTAACAACAAAATTGTTTGGAACTTTACCCTATCTTCATCAAAACTAAAAAACTTTCATTTTTCCTTGTCATCATAACCTATGGATTTTGATTTTAAGGTATTTATTGAAAAATAAGACTAAATCTGAGTCTGAATCCAATCAAAATATTCATTTAAATATGGTCGGAAATCAAATCCATTCAGATATTCTTTTCAATTCAAATTTGATTTGATTTCTTGATCAGGAGGTAATTTTTTTTTCACAATTGTCTTTGGTCGAATGTCCAATTCAAATCCAATCCACTGATCAAACACCCCTTAGATAGTTACAGCTGTTTAGACAGTTATATCTGTGTGGTTTTTTGAGCTTTGAAAGAAAGTGCAGGCACATTGGTTTTGGAAAAAAAAAAAATCCAAAAATATGTAAAGTAGAATGAGTTATGACATGCATTTAGGGCACCAAAATGAGCCAACTTTGGCAGGTCCAAACTCTAAGTCAGGCCTTAGTTTTCGTTCTGGATGCATGCTCAACGTGTTATACCCTTTCACTTCTGATGATAAAGTTATATCACGTTACCATCACAGGTGAAATGCCATAACAAACAACTTAGTTAGACTAGCATGATACCAGCTTCCCTTCAGCCTACCATATGCAAACTGGAAAATTTCAGATTTATTATAGACAAGTTTGAAATTAGAACAAACATATAGACTTCAGTGAAAATTTTGATTCACGAAAGACTGGGATTTCAAGTTTAAAAAATGGAGTGCACATGAAGTTAAGAAACAGAATGAATCTCAGGTACCTCAATGCAACCAAGAATTGACTTTATTCCTCTCCCAATAATATCTTCACCATCTTACTAAATTTTTTTAAGCCTCGTTTGAATTAAACTAATTAACTGGAACTAGGAAAGAGCTAATGCTGATCAGTGTGTCTCAAGTGGCAGCAGTTCACCTTCCCTCTACTGCCATAACAGCAAACAACACCATTTGGTAGTACCAAGATAATAATCACATATATGTTCTTCATGATCCGGTTCGCCAGTCCGGATTAGTGTTTGATTTTGAATTTTTTTGTCCAATCTTGGAATGGTTCTAACCGCCTTTAATCATATGCAGGATTATTTTTGACATACCATCATGCTTTTGATATTTTAATCAATTATCATGGCCTTGACTTAAGTAGCACCTAGATTAGGCATGGGCATCGGGCCGGGCCGGGCCGGCCCTATCCGGCCCGTCGGGCCTCTCAGCCCAGCCCGGGCCCGGCCTGATCCGGCCCCCGTCGGGCCGCTCAGCTTGGGCCCGGCCCGATAGCCCGGGTCTCAGCCAGGGCCCGGCCTGGCCCAGCGTCCGGACCCCCTTTCCCCGCTCGTCGCCCTTTGATGGAGGAGGAGGGGGAGGGGGAGCGGCGAGAGAGACAGAGGAGGAGGGAGAGGGAGACGGAGGAGCAGAGAGGGAGACAAAGGAGGAGCGGGAGCAGAGAGGGAGAGGGGAAGCGGAGAGGGAGAGGGGGAGCAGAGAGGGAGTGAGGGAGACGGAGGGAAGAGAAAGAGATCGCTGTGTGTCTCTAGGTAACAAATGGCGTCTCTTGAGGTTTACAACTGTTGCTGAGAGAGTGGCACGGCCGGTGGTGTCTCCGATCCAGAATCAGTTATGAATAGACAAAAAAAAAAAAATACTGTTAAAAGAATCACTTCAAAACGAAAATGAAATAAAAATAACTAAAAATAAAAGCAATTTCTTGTTGATTAATATCGGAAACAATTCAAAATGGAGTGTATAACTTGTCGTCCCCTCTTATCGGTCAATGAATGAATTGATTTGCCACCGAGTTAAATAATCCAAATTGGTGCTACGTTTCTTTAGTTTAAACAAACAAACAGAACTTTCCGGTACCCTTTTAGCGCGTCTTCTTGAAGGTTTACCTAACTTCATAAATGAAGAAGCCAATCGATGCTGAGGTACTATTTAGATGACGGCTTAAGCCCAGTCTTAATTTTGTTTGGGTGATGTGGAAATTGGGTTTGTCAAAAACCCAGTTTCATAAAACTCGTTTCCACATAGCACCTGAAAAATCTTCTCCCTCAGGCTTTTCATGGAAAAATGAGTTTTACTTCATTCCTCAAGTTTGAGTCTTACAGTCAAGTACAAATAACAGTTTTTGGTGTGAGCATGAGGTTAACAACTCATCACCCATAAAAGTGGCTTGAAGGACCCTGATCCCCCCTTCTTTTAGGGTCCTTGTCTACCGCAAGGATCGAACTGTTTTACCCAACCATCTGGCTGACCAATTTTCGAACGCTACTTTAAAAGATCCCTATTTGGAAAACATGATTGTAGCAAAATATCGGTTTTTCAAGGCATCATTCAGACGCTACCTTGGTGTTGATTGGTCACGATGAAGGTCATCCGGAGCCTGCCCATCGGTAGGAACCCAAGAAGCGACCATTTCCTGTCTTTAATTGTACTCAAAATCATATCAATTGGAATCAACTTGAATTCGAATTGCATTGGTGGAGAAAATGATGTTATCTACCGAATATTTTTATTATTTTTGTACTTTTGTTTTTATTAACTAATGGTACTAATTTAACCATGGTACTACTCCCTATTAGTTAAGCGTCATAGGCTGTGGTCTTTCTAACACTATAACTCTCCATTATCCTATTAGTTTCCGGTGGCCGAACATGGTGTTCCCCGGCAGGTCCTGCTGCCGGAAATGAGGCTTGGGAAGCCGCCACTGCCCGTATGAACCGACGATTTTTTTTGTCCTTCGATTTCCCTTATTGTTTCTTCGCTAGATTTCGAGCAGTAAAGCTTGGGAGATACTTGCATTATGCCCTTATGAAGATCATTAATTTAGATACTTCCTTACTTGACTCTTCGGTACTATGATATATCCTTGCATCACACTCTTACGAAGATCATTAATTTTCGAAATTAAGTTGTTTTGAATGACATTTAATCTTTATTTTAACAAGTAACTGCTTGTTATAAACTAGTGTAGCTGTGAATTCCTGTGGATGGCAGTTGGGCAGATGAACAATTAAAATTTGTTCAGTGTCAGTCTTATGAGGGCAAGACTACAAAAATTCATGTGAAGACAAAGTTGAGACAAATTTCATTTTTTTCCCACAACTTGTTACGAATATCAAAACAAACAACTTCAAATTGAAACTCAGAAGTTGTTATAGTGAAACTTAAAAGAAAAGAAAATCAGCCAAAAGCTTGAGTTCGTGTAAGAGGCCGTTTGACCTCGCCGGATCTTAGATCTGAGAGACATCGGCCCCAGCATTTAGATTAATGTTTCGGAAGGCAAGTCAATGGATCTCAAGCTTTGACATCCACAGACCTCATTTAGATTAATGTCATCGTACTCCCACAATTTGGTAGGATTAGAGATCAGAGCTGAATCGAATATACATCTAACCACATCTGCTTTTTTTGGAAATTCACTTATTCAGATTCAAATACAAACAAGAGAAGTTATATCTGAACCCAAAAATCCAATTTCACAACCAATCTAAATCTGATTTTTGTATTCATATCCAACTCTCGATCTAAATTTTGAATTCAATCTGGCCAATTTTCAAAATGTAACAGTACTAGATATATGATATTTATTTAAAACTAAATCTGATCTAAATCTGATTGGATGTTTATGTATATACGAATATGATCGGATGCCATTTCTTAAATCTGAGTCCAATTAGATTTTTTAATCATATATTAAATTTCTTACATATCCAATTTTTTGGGATGGTTCAGTCATATATTCGATTTGAATCAGGTATATTGAGAGAGAGAGGGACCGTTTAATTGTTAGCAGACATAAGACATAAAGGTTTACCAACTTCTAAGTTATCGAGTGTGACTTGATCTAATGTTTTTGTATAAAAACACATAAATAGAAGTACATGTACAATTTAAAACGTATTAATTGAAGCCACAGGCCAATTCAAGGTCGACTCATTCTAATTTATTTATTTTGCAAATCAATATAATATTTAAAGTCATTGTCAAGTTTATAAAATAAAAAACTAAAACCATATAAGCCAATAAGTAACGATATATATTTATCGGCTAATACGCCGTATCAGTAAGTTAAAAACCCATACGGCACTCAATTATACTTTCTCCAAACACTGATTAACTTCATCCTTTCATTTGACAAGTAATCCTACAAAGGGAATGGATCGAGTCGATCGTTGACGAAGCTAGTTATATGCACCATCACTGTGCATGAAATTTTGGTGCAGATCTGATACTGCCATATGTTATGGGGTCATATGCCCCAAGGCCCATTGATGATTTTTTATTTATATATTTAGTGGAAAAGAATTTCTGCCCATGCACAGAAGCTTTAGTGCCTGTGGGACTCACTCGCGCTCAAAGTTTTTATGCTTACGAAGGTAATTAAAAACGTTGGATCATGCTTCCGTTCATGACAAATACTTTCATACCAATTTCTTTTATTTATGGTCTGGCCAACCTCATGGACCGGCCTGGCCGTGTAACACGCCAATGTTTATTAAGATCGACACAATGAGACACGATCAACCAACAAAAAACTAGTCTCACAACAGTTGCATGAATTTGATCGTGGCGGAAACGGCATTTTGAGCCGCAAGAGCGGCGTAAGTGTTGGCTTCATTCGAGAGGGAAGAGCCGCCGCCGGCGAGGTCGGAGAGTGACCGGATAACAATGAACGGTGTCCTCTGTTGGAGGCAGATGAGGGCCACTGCAGCGCTCTCCATGTCCACCGGTGTGACGTTGAACTTCTTGTAGATGAAGCTCCGGTAAGCAGCGTTGTCAAGGTATACGTTGGCGCTGATCCCCCTTTTCACCCTCACCGTCACTGGAGCCCTCGGAAGGCAGGTTGTGGAGTTTATGCATCTCTCAAGCTTTAGGCCCTGCATTCCGCCAATCAAATTATGCAGAACAGGTTAGAATCGAAAGCTGTATATTTGAATATGGAAGCAAATATGGGTGAGCGGAACGATTGACCGGCCAAGAACCGAAGCCCTCGCCTTCCCTTTTCCCTAGGATTCAGAATTACATCTATACTAAGTGGCGAGATCTCCACCAGGTTTAACCTGCACGTAGAACTCATCCTCCTTATGGTAACAGAGCATAGCTCTCCACAAGTTGTACCCAAGATGCATTGCTTTACGCACCTCAAGCTCGCCCATTTGAGCTATGCCCTTGGGGGCTGAATATGGAAGCATTACTTTAACACACACACACATAGATATATATATAAAATGATAGGAAAACATTTTTAGAAAAGGAAAATTCTTAAGAAAACATGCCTAACTTTCAGTTAGGCATCATAAAAACAAGCATTAAGTTTGATCACCTTTCATCTAATTGGTTTTGTAATCTGCTAAAATAGCTCTAGGAACTACCCACTTTGTGTACCATTATCAATGTACCGATCATAAACCTGTATATGAGTAATGTCAAGTAAATGTTGTATAAAAACACCAGGCGAACTAATCCAAATTTCTTTAGTTGGAACCAATCTCAAACTTGTCTGGTTAAATAGAAACTTATAAAATGAGGGTTCAAACTTAGTAGAGGTTCTTTATTCAGATGGGCACATGGAATGTCTCCCCACCCAAGTGAAAGCAAAAATTCCAAAGGCCTCATTAATGTCTAGTGTATAGCTTCCATTTTACCTCAACTAGTGCATGTATTGGTTCCACCCTATCGGCACAAGATGGCACTTACCTCTAGGTTCTTGCTGAGATTGAAGTAGGTTGTGTCCACAGGAACCCAAAATGCATGCTGCCGGACTTCAGGCGTGCCGTCGACGGGGAAGACCTCCTCAGGCTGGTACCAGACATTGTTGAGCAGGTTGTCCCCGGTCCCTGTGATGTTTTGGAAGTCTGCAAAGTGAAGGTACCCGATGTCCCTTGTGTAGTCACCGTTTGATTCAAGAGCCAGGACGTCCTTAGGTCCATCCCCGTACCTCTGTCCGAAGATACATTTTAAACCCAAATAATATAGAAATACAAACAGTAGACTCATATGGCAATCTGACATCTGAAATGGATCCAATGAATCAATCCAGTGTATGTGTGGTAATACCGGATTTGATTGGAGATAAGGAGAATAAAATTTGCGCACAAGTCCAGTTATAACTTATTTTGGTCAAAATATCTAAATTAAATCTAATTTAAAAATAGACGTAAACTCAATACAAATATAGTAAATCCCAGAAAACTGAGCTGATCAACGACAGGTTAGATACGTAAAGATTGACAATTAACGTACTTTTCTTTGTAATTCAACTTTATGCATATAATTTTAAGTGTGATTTGATAAGAACAAATACATATTAAGTCAAATCATTTTTTAAGTTTAAACGTGTTCTCTCACTTATAAAAAAAAATTGGCGGCATTATTCTAACATTGAATTTTTCATCGAAAAAAACCACAGCTTTCATGAAAATAGCTTGAATTACTATATTAAACTCATGCACATGTTGACACGTTTACATTTGGTTTTAGCAAAAAATTCCCCGACCCAAGTGGTATAAATATATTCTCATTTCTAATCATACCCAAGTGATAGGAAAATGCACGCATACCTGCCAATTCCAAAGGCCAGTATGAGCCCAATACTGGGGAATGGTCACATCTCCAATCTCTAAGGCTGAGTTCGCATTTCCCATAATGCACCACTCCTTTAACTTTGAACAGAGTCGTTGTTATGCCCGCATTCACCTGTGAAGAGAGAACAACAAAACCCATGAATGAATTTTCAAAATCCATCTAACTAATCTCATTATTGCATTCTTTTCAAGTTTCATTCAAAATAAATACCATGCTTAATCCTGTCATAACTATAATCACTTTTTTCCCTTCCACTGTGCCAAACCTAAACCTTCTGCCTGCAAGACAAACCACACCAGACCATGATCAGTTTTGCTCTTCTGCAACAGTTAAACTGAAACTTTTTTACAACACATGCAGTAAAACGAAAAACAAAAAAGCTACGGTGTCATTCTAAAATATGTCTTAAAAAAATCGGACAATAAGGTTGGGAGCCACTTGTTAGTATCGAGTTTGCGGGTTGGATACCATTTGTCAGCCAATGCGGCGGTGGCTGACCCATCTCTTTATCCACTTATTTTCTATTGGGTCGGCGGCGCCGGAGATCTGGGAAAATTTTCTGGCTGCTTCGAATGGCGTGTATACGAATTGAACAACTGTGAACGGACTTTCCTTGCGGATAAGGGAGGTAAGCAAGCACATCCAACATACACCTCCAGAAAACCCCAAAAGTTCAGAGTGTCCAAAGAACCTGCGCTTTTACTTTTATCAGCTTAAGGACTGAGCTGTCTGTCATTTGCAAGGACATTTTATCTACGACCATAAAATACCTCCAAGTCACTCACGGTCATGACCCCCTTTGAAATTTTGGAAAATATGATATAGTTTTTAGGAGATTTCAAAAACTTTAATTTTGCCATAATAAAATTTTGGAATGATATATGCCGCTGTCATGAAAGGAAAAATGATGAGATTGAACATTACCAGAAATGTCGAGGTACTGCAGCGTGTTTGCCTTGAAGCTGGAGGAATTGAGTGGAGGATTCATCTCAAAAGCGTTCGAAACTACAATGCCGATGAAAGGACCGCGAGCATTGATCTGCCTGAGAGTCGCTAGTGTTTCTTTGGAAGTATAGCCTTGTTCGCTGTTGGTATGAGCCATCAAGGCCAGAAGGAGGAAGAAGGAGGCCTGTAACAACGCCATGGCAGCCATCCCTTCTCTCTGAAATCTTTGCACGGAAGAAAGAAGGAATTGATTTGTTAAATAGGTGGAGGAAGCCATGGGAACGGCCGCAAGATCCAAAGAGGGTGTGGAAACCCGTAATGTTCCCAAAAATATAAAAAAAATTGGCAGGAAGGAGACCAGACTTTTGGCTCACTCTTCGCTAGAGACACTCCTACTGATGTTGCCTTCGCTAGAGACTTCCTTCTTTCTTCCCTGCAAAGACTTGAGAGGGGATAAGAGGAAAGGAAGGCATCGCTGCCATGGCGTTGTTACAGGCTTCCTTCTTCCTCCTTCTGGCCTTGATGGCTCGTACTATACTTCCAAAGGAACACTGGCGACTCTCAGGCAGATCAATGCTCGCGGTCCTTTCATCAGCATCATCGTTCCGAACGCTTTTGAGATGAATCCCCTCCTCAATTCCTCCAGCTTCAAGGCAAACACGCTTAGGTACCTCGACATTTCTGGTAATGTTTCTTTTCATGACGAGGATGTATCATTCGAAATTTTTATTATGGCAAAATTAAAGTCTTTGAAATTTTTTAAAAATTATATCACATTTTCCAAAATTTCAAAGAGGGCCATAATTTAAAACAACAGGTTCTTTGAACACGCTGTACTTTTGGGGTTTCTTGGAGGTGCTTGTTTTGGTCACCATCCTCCCTTATTCGTAAGGAAAGTCAGTTCATGGTGCCTTGCAAGGAATCAACGTAGAAGACAGTCGTTCCAGTCGTATACACGGTAGGCGAAGCCGCCGGAATTTTTTCACAGAACTCCGGCGCCGCTGACCCAACAGAAAGAAAATGAGTGGATAAAGAGATGGATCAGTCGACGCCCCGCCGATTCGGTTCAAAATCCTATTTTTACAGCACTTTTATGTTTTTCATTTTACTGTACTCTGTTGTAAAAGGATTGCAGTTTAACTGTCGCAGAAGAGCAAAACTGATCATGGTCTGGTGTGGTTTGTCTTGCAGGCAGAAGGTTTAGGTTTGGCACAGTGGAAGGGAAAAAAGTGATTATAGTTATGACAGGATTAAGCACGGTATTTATTTGGAATGAAACTTGAAAAGAATGCAATAATGAGATTAGTTTGATGGATTTTTTGAAAATTCATTCATGGGTTTTGTTGTTCTCTCTTCACAGGTGAATGCAGGCATAACAACTCAATTGTTACTGACTCTGTTCAAAGTTAAAGGAGTGGTGCATTATGGGATAGCAGGAAATGCAAACTCAGCCTTAGAGATTGGAGATGTAACCATTCCCCAGTATTGGGCTCATACTGGCCTTTGGAATTGGCAGGTATGTATGCATTTTCCTTACTAATCAGGAAGAATATCTTTAGATGCATAATGCCACCAAGAAAAGTTCGCTAGTAGTTCTTTGCTAATGTGCCTTCTTATCAATTGGATTCCTAATCTGTTTAGTTGAATCTGGTAAAGACAATCCAAATACGACGGCTTTCAGTATGTGATTTCATGACCAAAATTGAGAATATATGAGTTAGATACACGACTGAATGTACGTCATGAACTCAGGATAATATTTTCTCTTTCGATGAACTCGTGATCCAACGCCATCAACCATCAAACCATGACTATCAAAATGACAAAAACACAAACAAATGAGAGGCGCATGGTGACCGGTGAAACTCATTCCGATCGAGGGCGCTTTCGGCCTTCTAGCTAGAATCCAGGTGAAATTGATCAAATGGGCGATAAGAAGTGAATCATGATGCAATCTTTTGTACTCCAATATGAATGTTTCATATAAAGAAAAAACACCCACAGTTATACCTTCTGAGGTTTTAACGTTATTGCTAATTAAGAAATTGCAGCACTTGTCATTAGGATCCATCTGAAATTGGTCGATGGCCAGCTTTTTGTGCTAGAATATTACTTGATTATTTTAGTTACCCTTTTGTTGGTTCATATAGTTAGTAAAAATTGACTCATATTGGCAAATATTATTTAGCATAAATTTGAATTTAAGGATTCCTTAACTTTTAGGTCAAGGGATTGCAATTTTTCCATTAGCTGTAGAAAGGAAAAATAATCGAAGATATAAAGAATCCACGTCCTGTCCATTGTATTATAATCAAGACTGAAAATATGCTTTCCTCTACTAGCCAATTACGAGATTAGCTTCTTCATTTGGGATGGTGAAGCAAATATAGGAAAAGAAGATGATGGGTTTGAAAAATTAAGCTGAAAGGACCACATTCCTAGAATAGCTAACGAGGCAGAGATTATCATGGGACAAAAACAAAAACTCATAATATATAAATGATAATATTACCAGATGCTTTCCTTAAGAGTAAAATGGGTTCGGCACATTTTGAGGGCCAATTCTCATGATAAATCAGCTAAACAAATATTGTTATATGGCCGGAGAGCATCGGCCACAGTACAACCAGTAATATATATATATATATAACATGCAATGCAAGTTGCTTAAACAAGAAACAACACTGTATGTCTTGTCCTATTGAAAAGGCATGGAGGACAAGAAAACCTCTTGAACCTTATGTAGATTTTTATGGGCCCATGAATACTTTTTCTTTAAACAATAGTAGATATTTTTTTTTTTTTGTTATTTATTGCACTTCAAGATAGACGACATTCAGTGACATAAGAAAGCGTCACTGAAGTCATTTGTGGGGCATAACAAAAACCACCAAAACACGCTAATGAATGACATGACACTATTAGTCTGTTGTGGCTATATATATATATACCTTCGGTGACATTTTTTTGGTGCCACTGAAGAGTTTTTTATGACTGTCATGGGTATTAGCCTACTATGGCTGACTAAAAATGCCATTGTTATTTTTTATGGCCAATGACGCCACTAAAGGTTCTTTAGTGACATTGCAAATTGCTACTAAGCATGTTTAATAGCACATATATGTATGACATTATTGACATTTTATGACTATTTGCAAACATTATAAAGGCCTACTAAAGACATAATTAAAGATCCTTATTTCATATTGCATAAAAAGTGAAAATAAATACACTAAAAGAAAAACTTTTTCCTGGCAATATAAAAATTAATGTCAATAAGGCCACGTTTGATGGCCTAGATTTTTTTGGGGGGAAATTTTTTCAAGGGTAAATTCTTCACGGTAAACTGACAGAAACGAAAATTTCCCTTTTTCTTTCTTGTTTCAGGCCACGTTTGATGGCATCAAGAAATTAAAAAGATATCATCTCTCACATAACAAATATGCATATCAGGCATGTTAACCAGCTGTGGGGGAAGGGGGAGATAGAGAGAGAGAGAGAGCATCATACCTAGACTGCAAAATGAAAATCTTTGATGAATGGCGTCATGGATGCAGGTAGAAGCAGGTCGTCGGAGGAAAAGGGACAGCGAACGATGAAAGAACAACAATTCAGAGTTGCTTCCTTTCACCCCCAAAATCACAAAAACAGACATCGGATATCAAAATCAGGTCTTCAAAGTAGAAACGATGGTGAAGTGGACAATGTCGCCGGAGGAGGAAAAAAACAAGCCGCCGGGAATAGTAGCAGGGTATTTTGCCGGAACAGCACAATGCCGCCGGAAGAGGGATAAAACACGGCAATCCAAGCCTAGATAGTCCAATAGATGCATTTATCTCCGGAAGCTGGGGAACAAGCTCCGAATCGATGTTTGGAACAGTAGCTTTTGCGGAGAAAAGGGGAACGAAGTAGAAAGAGGGGAATGGAACGAGCTTACCTATGAAGAAATGCGATCGCCCAACCGGCTCTGTGATGAGAAGAGAATCGAAGGAGCTCGGTTCGAACGGAGGAGGAAGATGCGATAGCGAGGGAGAAAGTGCTCGGTCGATCGGCAGATGAAGAGGCCGGCTCTGTGATGAGAAGGGGATAGAAGAAGCTCCGTCGATTGAAGGAGGAAGCAGCAGTAGCGAGGGAGAAAGAGCTCGGTCGATCGGCGGTGGCGAGGGAGAGGAGCGCGCACGATGGAAGAAGCCCCAACGGGCAAAAAAAAAAAAAAATCGTCGAAAAAAAGTCGGACCCCCACGGGTCCGACTTTTTTCCGGGGTAAATTTACTCTGAAAATTGATTTTTAGCACCGTAAAGTTTCCCACGTTTGATGCCGCTGGTTGAAACCGTACAAAAAAGGAAAAAAAAAGGCTCGATGAACAGTATTTTTCCTAGCCATGGATATAGTGCATATATAGTTTTTTTTTTCTTTTTTTGGATATCCAACAGCATATGCATATGTACACATTTACAAAATTATACTGAAGGAATCCCAATCCCCTTTAGTGGCATGTCATTCTCTGATAACTGTAGCCTTACTAGATGATTTTGAAGGCTGCTTCCTGATCATTTGATGACATGCAAACACCTGCAGATGATGGTTTCCTCTATATTCTGGTATCCTGTAGTCTCCCACCCTACCACTCTAGATATGTAACAACCTTCAAAAGGGTTGTCCGCCATGCCAAAATGCCCCAGCCGAAGAAGAAGAACCAGGAGAACGAGTGGTGTGCAGGCAATTCTCTCCATGATCCCAACCATACAGAACAGTCCTTTCGACAATTGGGAAGCAGAGAGGGGGAGGAAAGGGAGAAAACTATTGATATCAAAGATTAAGAAAGAAGACCCGAAGCAGGCACAATGCGCAGGCAGCTGCTTAAGACTACGAAACTGATGACAAGAAACGTCCACCAAGGCTCACGATTTTGTTTCCCTACATTGTATAAATAATAGTAGATCATAAGTTCTATTGATAAAGTTATTTGTAAGAACACAACATATACTGCATCACTAAGGCAAAGCATAACCACATGCAACTTAATTGCATAATTCTATATCCAAATATACCTTATGTTCTTGTTTCAAATTTGAACGTGACTAGATAACGTCTTATCAACTTAAAACGCTTGTAAAAATTTAGACAGCCACTTCTTGTTTCTCATAAAATGCTATCTACGGATGCAAATAAGACGATGAAAGAGTACATTTACAGGTTCTAGTATTTGGAAATCACTTCATTATGAAGAGAAATTTAATTAACTTATGAAACGTTGATTTCTAAAGCATAAAAGACACACATTCTTTTTACTATTATAGTGCACCGAACACGTCATCACAGATATATATATATATATACACACACACGTCATCACAGATATATAGGCCCTAAAAAGTTGAAATGAAATATATATATCGGTCATATGCATCTGCATGTATAGGCCTTGAAAATTTTAAATTAAAATTTTATATTAATTTTTTATTAGTATATTGACCAATCGTGAACTGACTTGACCCCATATCTCATCAGCAATCCCATGGCCATATGATGCTGGTCAGCAAATGAACCAACATAAGCAACATTGGATATGACCAATTGAGAGGGTGAAGCTTGGGATGTCCATAAATTCGATTTATGTCTGATATTTGAAAACAATCAGATATGAAAAGAATTTTAACATTTGATTGGGAAATTGAATCGGATTTGAATTCAAAAAATGTCGTGCAATAGAATTTGAATAAGTTTCTGTTCGGACAGATTTGGGTCAGATTTAGTGAATAAATATCTTATAAATAATGCCCATACATTTTGAAAATTATCTGTTCAGACAGATTTGCATCAGATTTAGTTTTAAATAAATCTCTTATATATAATGTCCATACATTTTGAAAATCTGCTCCTAATATATTGTAATGCAGTTCATAATTAGGTTAAAAATTGGAACATTTGCTTCAGATATTTCCTCTTCTTGTCATTAAATTTAATCTCGCTATACTGTTTGATGTTTTGTTATGTTTGTCATATTCTGAAGAAATTAAAAGTTCTATTATTGGGGCTTTATTCTTCGGATCCAAATTGATTGCTTGGGGTTTTCTGCATGCTTTTGATGGAATTGTTTGCATCTATCTTTTGATTATTACACATGATTATTATCTGCATGTAGCAGTTTATCGAAGTCGAAAATTATCATTAGCCATTTTTTATTGTGTTCACAATTTTGTTTGGGGCCGACAGAAGGGAGGGGGGGGGGGGGGGGGGTTAGAAAATATAGACGTGAAAAAATCACCCCTATAGACTATAAACCTCTGCCCTGGGCAGCACTGGCGCTTAGCCTTTTCACTTTTCCCCATAGGAATACGCTTCGGTGTTTCAAACTCCGAGTCTCAAATCGCGCCAGAGCTGACTTGAATTATGTAAATGACCATAAGAATCAAACCAGCATTAGTTGGCCAAGATTAGAAATAACTTAGCAGTGCTTAACTGTCAGAAAATTCAAGTGTCCCCCATCTTCAAAGAGTTGACAACTGGAGGATTCAAAACATGAACTAACCATCTGTCAGCCGTTACCCCAAACATTGTGCCAACTGCCTTGGAAACCTTGGCGACCTATATTTGATAGTGGTTTTTTTTGAGGAAGAAGAATCTTTTCATTTTAAGAGCATGCTATTAGCAGGTGATGATAAATATAAAAGGCAAGAAGAATAAGAAATCATGAAAGGAAGATCGTGCGATAAGCTAGATGATACACATGATCAGTTAAGAAAAGAAAGAGATAAGAACAAAAGTAAAGGACAAGATCCTTTACCATTATCATCTGTAACAGATCCTCCAAATGTGGATCCTAAATGTAACTCTCATTGACAAGTTATTTAATGGAACCACTCTCGAACGGTGATATTGAAGAAAGTTAGAGAGTGAGAGAGTTCTCGTGGACGTAGGTCATTCAAGACCGAACGACGTTAAATTTGTCTTTGTTTCTTTCACAAGTACTCTGTTTTTATCATGATATCAGAGCCAAACTACGTATTCTCGAATGCAGTTTAAACTGAAGGAAACAAAGAATAGAGTACTGCCTACCAAAACTCGGCCATAATTTTGGATGGCGTTGTCAGCTCCAGCAACAGCAGAGGTCGTGCAAGGGCTCGTTAGAATTGTCTGAGGATTCTCTCTGCAAAATTTCAGGATTTTTAGAGTAGGCATTGAGGAGCTACGAATTTCTGAAGGACCGTCTGTCCTTGGAAAGTCATAGAACAAAGTGCTGTCCGCCAAAACCCGGCCACGATTTTGGCCGGTATTGTCAGCTTCGGCGATGGAAGAGGTCAAGAAAGGGCTCGTTAGAACCGTCTACATCTGAGGATTCTCCCTGCAAAATTTCACGATTTTTGGAGTAGGAGTTGAGGAGCTATGAATTTTTGAAGGACCGCCTGTCGCTGGAAAGTTTCCTGCAACTGCTGAAGAACAGGCGACAGAACATCTGCAACTTGCTCTTTTGTTACGGGCTCCCTTGTTGCGAGTTGCGCCACCCTGCTATAACTAGAACTCAAGGAGGAATTGCCGAAAACAAAGTTTCGTATTCTATACATAATGGCTGGTTCATCCTCCTCTTCCATTCAGTGGAATGCCTTTTCTAGTCTCGTCTCAGTCAAGTTAGATCGCAACAACTATCTAATGTGGCATTCACAGATTGAAAGCGTGACGCATAATCAAAGTTTATATATAGGTATGTTACTGGAACTATTTCCGCTCCTCCTGAATTTCTTGATGATGCAAAGACCAAGCCTAATCCTGCTTATGAAGACTGGGAATGTAATGATCAATCGGCCTTGAGTTGGATCAAAGCCAGAACCTCAAAATCTGTTTTACCGCAATTGATTAGTTATACTAATGCTGAAGATGCATGGTGCATGTTGGAGCAGAAATATGCATCTCAATCTAACTTGCGGATCATCCAACTAAAACATGAATTACAAAATGTCAAGAAAAGGGATATATCTATGGCGGAGTATCTCAATCATGTTAAATTTCTGAATGATTCATTGGCTGCTATTGGGAATCATGTTGCTGAGACTGATCTTGTTTTATTTACGTTAAATGGACTCTCAAGTGATTATGAAGCATTTATCACCTCTGTTACTACATCCAAGAATCTACCAAGTTTTTCTGAGATTTATGATCTCTTAATAACCCAAAAACAACGCCTTGGTATGTTCTCTTCTCTTCCTCATGTTGAAGTTGAAGCCAATACCTCTGTTTTTATGGCTCAACGAGGACGTGAGAGAGGCAGGGATCTTCAAGGGCTTATAAAGGAGGGTCATTAATGAGATGATTGTCCTGGTTGGTAGCCTTTTTGAGGTTGGAGTCGAAACTGCTGGGGGGTGGATTGGGATGCACCGAACCAGGAGCCCGAGCCCAGGAGTGGGTCGGGTTGTTATAGGTTTGGTGGCCAGATTAGCGACCCAAGAGGCCACAGACGGAATGGTGGTTGTGGCAGCGGTAGAGTAAACTCAATACAAGGAGACACCTATCAATATTGTGGTCGAAAGAATCACACTTCTAGGCAGTGCTTTGACATTCCAAAAGCCTTCATGGCTATGATGTTGACTGCCAACAAGAATGATGACAACAAAAAAAATTTGTCTACTCTATCTGATGCAAATGCTGATTGGTACCCCAACGTCATGTCACTAACTCAGACCACCAGCTGCAAGGTAAAACTCGCTACTTGGGCACTGTTTGTGTTATAGTTGGCAACAAAAATATGATGCCTATTTAAAGTATTGGCAACATCAAATTACCAACTCAGGTTTTGCATGAGATAGAGTAGACGAACTTCCTTTGTTGTCATCATTCTTGTTGGCAGTCAACATCATAGCCATGAAGGCTTTTGGAATGTCAAAGCACTGCCTATTCTTTCGACCACAATATTGATAGGTGACTCCTTGCAATGAGTTTACTCTACTACCACCATGACCACCATTCCATCCACGTCATCTTGGATTGTTAACCTGGCCACCAAACTACCATGTCACTAACTTAGACCACCAGCTGCAAGGTAAAGTTCACTACTTGGGCACTGATTGTGTTATAGTTGGCAACAGAAATAAGATGCCTATTAAAAGTATTGGCAACATCAAATTACCAACTCAAACTTTGCCTCATGTTATCTTAAAAGATGTTCTTCACATGTCTCAAGTTCAGAAAAACCTTCTATCTATTGCTAAATTGACTAAGGACAATAAATGCAAAGTTGAGTTTTATGCTGATGGGTTTGTTGTTAAGCATGTGCAGACAGGCAAAATGTTGATCAAGGGGACAAGTGAAGCAGGATTATGCTGGGGTGGCTAGCAAAGAATAAAAATGCTTTTTCTAGAACAAGCAAAGGCGATAGTGAAACAAAGAAATTATTTAGTGTTTGTAAGTTGCCTAGTTCTTCTCTTGATTTATGGCATTTTAGATTGGGTCATGTTAATTTTCATACTTTGAATAAATTGCAGAATAGTGAACTTATTGATTCCATTGATTCTCATAATTTGAATTGTTGTTCTATTTGTGTTCTTGGTAAAATGTCCAAATTGCACTTCACTAAAGCTGAATTTCATGCCTCAAATCCTCTTGAATTACTTCACGCAAATGTATAGGGACCAGCTCCATGTCTATCAAGGGATGCATATAGATATTATTTATTGATTGTGGATGATTTTTCTCGTTTTTCTTAGATATTTTCTCTTGTGAAGAAATCAAACACATTTGCTTGCTTTCAAGCCTTTCAAAAACACGTTGAAAGACAACTTGTTCAAAAAATCAAATTTTTTCACAGTGACTCAGGATGAGAATTTATGAGCAGAGAATTTTCTAATTATCTTGAAAATCAAAGGATTCATCAATTTTTTTGCATGCCCCTACACATCCCAACAAAATGAGATAGTTGAAAAAAAACATCGACATCTAGTGGAAATGGGTCTATGCATGCTTATTTATGCCTCTATGCTAAGCCAATTTTGGTATGATGCCTTTAAAATGGCAATTCACATTATTAATCGGATCCTGGCAGTGAATTTCAAAATAAAACTCCTTATGAAATTATTTTTGGAAAAAGTTCCAAGTATGACTACATGAAGATTTTTTGCTGCACTGTTTATACTCATATGGGACCACAATGGAAAAACAAGTTATCTTATCTCTTAAGGCTCAATCATGTGTTTTTCTTCGATATGATACTTGCCACAAATGGTATATTTGTTACAATCTTGTCACCAACAAGATTATTATTTCGAGGCATGTGTTTTTTGATGAATCTTCATTCATGTACTTTGGGTGTCGTGCGCCTCTCACCGTGGATGAGATTTCTACATGGATTAGTATTAGACAAAACTTGTCTAATCATGATCTAGACCCAGCCATAAACAAAACCAGACTTGAACATGTCTTTCTCTCTAGGCCTTCATATAATCCAACTCTCCATCAGCTTGCTCAACCAAATTCTGTTGATGAATCTGTCAATCAATCAAATGAAACACCCACACTGTTTGAGAATGAATCTATACCTAGAACCTCTCATGATCAGCCATCAACCCATTCACAACCTCTTCATGATCTGCCTTCAACCCATACTTAGCCTTCTCTTAGATCTCATCCTATGGTGACTCAATCTCAAGATGGAACACGTCGACCCAAGGTCTATCTTACTCAGACCTCATTAGATGAAGCTGAACCTACATGCTTGGATAAGGCTCAAAAAGATCCTCAATGGATACAAGCCATGAAAGAGGAGATTGAAGAAATAAAACTTGGGAACTAGTTCCATTTGATCCAAACCAACATATAATTGGTTGCAAGTTGATCTACAAGATCAAAAGGCATGCTGATGGAACCATAGCTAGATACAAAGCGCATCTTGTTGCTAAGAGGTATAGCCAACGAGAAGGAATTGACTACTTCGACACATTCAATCCAGTCATTAAGCCCATCACTATCAGACTTGTCCTTACTATTGCTCAAAGTCATGACTAACATATTCATCAATCAGACATAAATATTGCTTTCTTGCATGGTATACTTAAGGAACAAGTATATATGAGTCAACCGCCAGGGTTTGAAAATATGCATAATCCACATCTTGTTTGTAGACTTTGGAAAAACATTGTATGGACTCAAGCAAGCTCCATGTGCATGGTTTGATAGTTTAAAATGTTACCTGAAGACAAATGGATTTGCCAAATCCACGTCAGATTCTTCACTCTTCATACGATTAAAGGGCGCTTCCATTATATGTCTACTGATATATGTAGATGATCTAATCCTTACCTACAGCTCTAAACAGGAAGTATAGTCTTTTATATGTGACATCAGCAGTCAGTTTTCCATTAAGGATTTGGGTGTTCTTCATTTCTTTCTTGGCAAGACTTATAGACATTGCACTTTACTTCTTAGTCTACAGAAATATATCTCAGATATTCTTCACTGGGCTAACATGTAACGTGCTAAATCTGTAGTAACCCCGGCTACACCAAATGTGAATTTATCCAAGCATCAAGGGGAGATCTTATCAGATGGCGGCTTATATCGGAGTATTGTAGGAGCCCTACAATATGTTACGTTTACTCATTCAGACATTGCCTTCGCTGTTAATTAAGCATGTCAATTCATGCATGCCCCCACTGATCTTCATTGGAATAATGTTAAACGCATTCTAATATATCTACAAGGAACCATATCTCATGGCATCATGATCTAAAAGTCTCCAGATTGGACATTAGAAGCCTACTCAGGTTCAGATTGGGCTGGCTGCCCGAATGATAGAAGATTTACAAATGGATACGTTACTTACTTAGAAGACAACAATATATCATGGGGATCAAATAAACAACATACGGTTGCAAGTCCAGCACCGAGGCAAAATATAAGGCCATGGCAGGAGCTGTTTCTGAATTAATATGGTTGAAGTCGCTTCTTGAAGACTTACATGTTCCTCACAAAGGCATTCTAGTTTTAAGATGTGACAACTTAGGGTCAACCTATCTCGCAGCTAACCCCATTTTCTATACTCGCACCAAACACATTGAAATAGATGTTCACTTCGTTAGAGAGAAGGTGGCAAATCAAAAAATACTTGTGGCATTTGTTAAGTCTAAAGAACAAATAGCTGATTTCTTGACTAAAGTGTTGCTAGGACCAAGATTTCACTATCTCAAGAACATGCTTCACCTTATTGATACCAGGATCAGCTTGTGGGGACGTGATAAATATAAAAGGCAAGAAGAATAATCATGGAAGGAAGATCGTGCAATAAGCTTGATGATACACATGATGAGCTAAGAGAAGAAAGAGAAAAAAACAAAAGTAAAGGAGATACTTTACCATTATCGTCTGTAACAAATCCACCAAGTATGGATCCTAAATGTAACTCTCATTGACAAGTTATTTAATGGAACCACCCTCTAACGATGATATTGAAGAAAGTTAGAGAGGGAGAGAGTTCTCGTGGATGTAGGTCATTCAAGACCGAACCACGTTAAATTTGTCTTTGTTGCTTTCACAAGTACTCTGTTTTTATCATGTGAGACTACCTTGTATGTTTTTTAAATCAAAATGTACTTGGGAGATGAACAATCTGCTTGATTGAACGAGCTGAGGAAATCAAGAACATAAATAGACAAATTGCTCACGTAAGTGCCAAAATGAAAATTTGGAATAAAGCACAATAAAGTGAAAAGTTGAGGACCAGGTTTCCCCCTAAAATCTGAAAGTAAAAACCTGGAGATCTCTTGCTAGCAATTCAATTGGCAGAGCATATCACTCAAACTACACAATGTGGATTCATATGCATCGCTGGGCATTTTCTTATTATTCATTAATGTCTCTTTGATCACACTCGACAATTTTGAAGATATAATATTACTGAAATTAGTGCGTAAATACTAAAGAAGAATTGCCTGAAGCAATAGTTACAATGACAGTAGGTATTCTAAAGAACTTTGAACTTTTGCTCTTATTCCAGATTCTGTCATAATCAATCCTTGCGACAATATGTATCTCATTAGGGATTAATTTAAACAGCTTTGAGCAAGTTCACATTGTCTTCCACAACATGATGTGAAGGGGAATCATGTCACATGAAACAAGCAAAGCACATCTGATAAACCAAAGCATCATTGTGATTTGAAGGATTTTTTTTTTTCATTCCTTGGAAAGTAATTTTTCAAGCAATAGATCTTACATGTTGCTGCTACAAAGGAGAGCGTTATTATCTGGGAAAATTGTTTCACTAACTTGAGAGTGAAAACCAAATTATTTTGAGGGTAGCACTCTCTTATGGACAAAAAAAAAAATTGTTTCATAAGCATCTGACTGTTGCATCAACTAAATATCTGTTAGCACTGGTGCAGAAATGGAAGACTTGCACAAGAAAAAGTGCATCCAATTAAGTGCATGCCAATTGTGAAAAGAGAAAGCTATTTTGCCATGACCAATAACAGTACAAGAAGCAAACGGCCATCGAGAAGAAGAAGAAGAGAGAAGAAGAAGAAGAAAAAGAAGAAGATGATGCAGTCCATGAAGCACTGGGGTGGCTCGTTCATGGACTGCTTCTTCTTCTTCTTCTTCTTCTTCTTCTTCGTCTTCTCTATTTTTGTTTGCTTCTTGTTCTCTTGTTGGTCATGGTGAATCAGCTTTCACTTGTCGCAGTTGGCGTGCACTTATTTGTAAGCGCTCAAGCGCTTCAACCATCAAATCTGACTCATCAAATGACAAAAACACAAACGAATGAGAGACGCATGGTGACCGGTGAAACTCATTCCGATCAAGGGCTTTTGGCCTTCTAGCTATAATCCAGGTGAAATTGATCAAATGAGGGCAAAAAAGTGAATCATGATGCAATCTTTTATAGTCCAATAAGAAGGTTTTATAGAAAGAAAGAACACCCACAGTTAGCCCCTCTGAGGTTTTAATGTTATTGCTAATTAAGAAATTGCACCACTTGTCTTTAGGATCCATCGGAAATTGGTCAATGGCCATCTTTTTGTGGTAGAATATTACAAGATTATATTAGTTACCCTTTTGTTGGTTGATGTAGTTAGTAAAAATTGACTCACATTGGCAAATATTATTTAGCATAAATTTGAATTTAAGGATTCCTTAACTTTAGGTCAAGGAACTGCAATTTTTCCATTAACTGTAGAAAGGAAAAATATCCGAAGAAATAAAGAATCCACGTCCTGCCCATTGTATTTTAATAAAGGCTGAGAATATGCTTTCCTCTACTAGCCAATTACGAGACTTTTTCATTTGGGATGGTGAAACAAAATCGGAAAAGAAGATGATGGGTTTGAACAATTAAGCTGCAAGGACCAAATTCCTAGAATAGCTAACGAGGCAATGATTATCATGGAAAAAAAAAACTCATAATATATAAATGATAATATTTCCAGATGCTTTCATCAAATCAGCTAAGCAAATAATCTTATATGGGTGGAGAGCATCGGCCACAGTAAGAAAATCTTTTTCCTGGAAATATAAAAATTAATGTCAATAAAATAAGATTTTGGTACACACGTATGTGTATGTACAGTAATAACAAAGATATACTTTCATCGTTCTGTGAATGTCATGGAATGGAATAGTATCACGAGATATTCCGAGTCTCGACGAACTGTGGTAACAAATATTGCTGTAATCAAGTCAGCGTAACTTTGCTAAGGGAGTTTTTGTTTTCTCCTCTAAAGGTTAGAGAAACAGGAAACTTCACTCAAACGCGAAAATAGGAAATAAAAAGAAAAAAATTTCAGGTCCTTTTCATTGGCTAGAGATTAGAGTGGAAACGATTCAGTTGAATCGGTAATGGGTATGCACAGAAAAATACTATTATATATTTTAAAATAAAAAATATTTCAAAATGTAAAAATAAAAAATAAACTACTTTTTCGAAAACAGCAAACAATGGAATAGTGAACGACATGCAGCACCACAGTATCAATCGATGAATCAAACTGATTATTACTTTTTTTAGGGTGTATTTGTTAATTCTAGGATGTCAAACCCTGTGATGTTAGTTCCTCGAGGATCTTAGATCTCTGGAGTTGAAATCAGACCTCCCTCCATTAAACCTCAAATCAGAGGATTTTTGGAGGAAACATGAACCTAAATCTAGGTTTTTCACTCACCTGGAGATCCAGTGTTTCTTTAAACAGTGAGTCTGATAAAAGAAGGATTTGAGATAGAGGGGTTCTCAGATCGACAGGGAAAGAAACGCTTCTGACTCAAGGAAACAGCATGACTTCATTGCTCACTCTTCAACAGGGGCAAAGCTCGGTTTTGTTCGTTGCACGTTCTGAATTATAGGTTCAAAATTTTAACAGGGGTAAAGAATTGGCACGTAAGCAAATCAGGCTATCGGCTGACCACTCACCAGCCGCTGGTCCAACCAGCGACACTAAACCCCTTAATGTCATTGATTCTATTTGAATATGCTGATTTATTCAATACTGCTAAAAAGTGTGTTTTTCAGCTCTGCAGCAAGAACAAAGTCACTGGTTTTGAATGTTTGCCATCAAGTTGACATTTCAAATGTGCGGGAAGCTAATCCGGCAACCCAATTGAGAGCATAAACTCCCCCTTTCCACTTTCTGGAGAACAGCTACTTGGGGGATATGGTCCATTTCCTCTTTCAGCTTGGTGGTACTTGAAAGTCATTTATGAGCTTATACAAGAACCTGACTTACATTAAGGAGATGTTTGTTTACTCCAAATTTGAAATTTTTGGATCTGATGTGGATCTGACATGGCCATGTTTTTGAGTCCATGATAAAATGTATGCTTCATCAAACTAAGTATCTTAGGTCATATCTGTACTTCAAGTCCTTATTTTACTTCTTTGTATTAAGAAAGTATTAAGATTGGAGGGGGGAGTCAGTCCTTAAATCCAAAGTTCTCAAACCCTGAGGATCTCAAATCCAAGACTATTCACTCCTCGAGTCAAAACTTATAGACAATGTCACCAGGGTGCGGCAACGCGATGCGGGTGCTGGTGCGGGTGCGACTCAAATTCGCATCCAACCCGCACCCTATTGAATTCATTTTTTTAGTTTTTTTTTTATCAAATTTGATATTATTAATATATTATATTAATAATAAATATCTTTGCCGCACCGCTGCACTGTAATTTTTGAGATGTATTGTACCTACACCCACACCCGCACCCGGCATTCTGGTGACATAGCTTATAGATGGTAATGATACTGACTTCTAGCCTTCAAACACAGTTCGAAGAATGATATAATTTCAAAATCAGTTTAAAATATTTAAAGCTATTTTTAGAATTAAAAGATAAAAAGGAAGATAAAAAGGTGAGACAATACAAGCCGATAAGTAAAACGAAAGGGACCTGAGCTTGCACGTAACGCACCGATACCCAATAATTAAAACGTTGGGGAGAAGACCAAATTGAGGGTTTCGTTGGCCCTTTTCTAAAACTTATTTTTATACAAATGGATACCATTAGGTCATTAAATTAAGATTCAGCACCACTCGACTTAATTATGTTACCCTATTTTGGTACTAAAACTCACATTTTAGTTGTATAAATTTTAATGTGTGTACAGATTCATGTTATTGTTTTGAGAAAAAGAGGCTTTCTCAAAACAAGCTGGGCCAGCCCAAAATAAGATTCATGTTATTGTTTTGAAAACAAGCTGGGCCAGCCCAAAATAAAGGGAGGAGACAAGGTAGGACCCACATAGGCCCTGACCCTACCTCTAAAAACAATTAAAATTTACATGTAAATTTTAAAACATTTCACTTGTTGTATATAAAGATTTTGAAAAAAAATATTTCACCTCTAGTCAAAATTTAAAAACTATAATTTGACTCTCCTCATGAAAAACTTTTGGCTTTGCCATTGCCTAGGACCCAATAAGTCTAAGTTAGGCAGGTCTGAAGCCATTGCTCACAGCCCAGGCCCAGCTTGTTTTCATTATGAGTCTATGCCAACTAACAACTTCTGACATGTCATATATCCAGCCCAATGCCCACCTCTTTTTGAAACCCCCAAAATTTTAATATCTCAGAAACCCTCTCATGCCACTAAAATTTTTTTTGCTGCCCATAAGCAATGATTGATATATATATATATATATATATATATATATATATATATATAGAGAGAGAGAGAGAGAGAGAGAGAGAGAGAGAGAGAGAAAGAAAGAAAGAAAATAAAATAAAGGAATATAGAGAGATATAGGTTAAAAGTATGTATCAAGCTGAACAGACGCCGATACCCAACCCTGGCCGGCCTGACCCACATAATTTATCCGAGCCAGGCCTGGCCCAGAACTCCACCTTAAGTGCAAAGGGAGTGACAGCTAAAATATCAGCTTCAGTAAAATAAAAATTAGAGATAGTCAAATTTGCCCATGAAAGGTTGGTCAGAGCTTAGGAAGAAAGCAAAATTAAGTTGGCATAATATGTTAACATGCCTGTACTCTTCTTCGTTGATTTATGTACACAAGGTGAGCTGGTTTTTTGGGTTTTAGTGTAAGAAAGACGGCCATCAAAATGGGACGAGCCCACGTTGAACAATTAGCTGCTGAAATACAGGACGTTACCCCCTACCCAGAAGAGGTTAGGCTTCAGCCATCAGGAAAGCAGCAGCAGTTCGAATCCCAGGAGAGTCATTTCCTTGGTAAGTCAAAAGCATGCATTTGGCTACGTGGGCGAGGATAGATATATGGCTGTGATCAAGTCTATCTCAGGTTGTCAAGAATGTGACCAAGTATCATTTCTTAGGCATGGCTTAAGGCCAGTTAACGAAAGTGTGTGAAGAACACCAAGCTGGTCTTTCACTTTAACGTGGTCACCCATCCATGGCCTGATCAGCTTCCATCATCCGCTAGAAAACCAAGTGTCAAAGGATTTGATGGTCAACTGTTGCAGCATATTCGCCATCCGCTTTTATTGTCTAGTGACAATTATAAACTGCCACATTCAGCGACGGATATTAAAAAATATATCACATTCCACAAAGTTACTATGAGTTAAATAATCTTTATTTACAGGCTTATGTACACGATAGCACCCATGGAGTATCTCGTTGCAAGCTGTTTTAATGATTTAATCAAAGTTGAGGACGTAGATATGACATGGATGATTAATTTACTGGAAATCAAACCCTCTTAAGTGACCGTTTTTCAACATGTGTACAGTTTTTTATAGTACCATCAAGAAACTCAGGTTTCGAGGGTTGTACAATAGTTGGTCGAGCTTACCTGAAAGCTCGGTCGTGAGTTTAATTCTTACACACATTACTTCTTTGAATTGCAAACCATGGCGGACACTATCTTGTAAGTTCGTTCGAATTTAAAAGCAGTCCTAAATTCTTAAAACAAAGAGACTTAAAATCAATGCAGTAAATAATAGTGGATCAAAATAGCATGGTTTCATCAAGAAAATGAATAAATTAAGTGTTCATCTTTATCAAGCTAACCACGAACGGGGAGACATGAGATGCGACCAAATTCCTCTCATGTAATATAATAGCAGTTTGTTGTCTGGAGAAGGTGGAAACATGAGTGCAACCGAGTTGCTACACCAAGATCACGAATTCCACAGAAAAAAGTCTAGATAGTCACAAATTCAGATCTCAACGATGACAAGAAAAATGAAAATGGGGCATCGATTTCATTCAAGAGAAAGAAGACACATTGAAAGTCACCAGCTTGCTTGAGTTCGAGACAGATCTCGAGTGCAGGCGCTTGACCAGCTACGGACTACTGTGGATGAACGAACCATTTGCAGGGATGGGAGGAAGTGATTCTTGAGCATCCGATCTGGAAATCGACGGCGAGAGATCACTTCTGTTCTTCGAAATTTGCAGCTGACGATCCAAGTTGGTGTACGACGGCCATATGCTTTTGCACGTGCATGAAGGCGCCCACACTCAGCGGCGCCACCTCCGCCTCTCTCTCTCTCTCAATATCTCTGCTAGTGGGGGCGATCGAGAACATTCATCTGTTTGCGTTTCACCATGAACAGGAAAATGATTTGTTTAACCAGAGATCGAAGCAGATCGACGCCTGTTTCTTATAAATAGGCTGGAAAATCTGATGAGGACTTCCTTCGCCGCTGCGCTCCATTTCTTCTTCTCCAAAGATCAGTTGAGGTCTTATTTCTTTCTTCCTCTTCCCTGCTACAAAGGGATGAAAGAAAGATTAATTTTCTTTTCCAGCTCTAGACCAGTCTCTGAATCTTGAATATGATTCTTTCCTTTCCCAACCCAAGAAGAGTATTAATTAGTACCCTTCAACCCTAGTTTCCACAACAGTAAACAAACACCACTCTCTGCCTCTCCCTCTCCCTCTCCGAATCTGAATCCTTTCAATTCTGATTTTCATTTTTTCAAGCCCACCAACAAACAGTAAGAACAAGAAAGACTCCTCCTTTCCTAGTCCCCAACAAGTTTTGAAGAGTATTTAGGGCAGAGAAGGCAGTCCTTTTTTCCCCTCACCAATCCCCACGACTACCATTTGTTCGAACTCTCGCGACCACCAGTTCTGAGTGCTCCCGTTCCTTGAGAATGCAGGCAATCCTCCGGATTCTGGCAATCCGTCGCCGGAAATGAAGGAACACGAGGAGCTCAAGTCGAGGGACGGCAGTCGACCTCCTAACAGTACGCGAGCGAAGTTCCTCTGTAGCTATGGTGGGAGCATTCAGCCGAGGCCACAGGGCAACCGTTTGTGTTATTGTGGAGGGGAGACCAAGATCCTCTCTGTCGATCGGTCGACGGCGTCTTTCTCGACCGTGATGGCCAAGCTCTCTTCGCTTTCCGGAACAGCCCGGTTCTCACTCAAGTATCAATTACCACGAGAAGATCTCGATGCCCTGATTTCGGTGACGGATGACGAGGATCTCGAGCACCTCATGACCGAACATGACCGGTGGAGAGGCGATCGGAAGATCAGGTTGTTCCTCTTCGACAACGGCCCGAGCCAACCGGCGCCCACACCGGATTTCCTTCTTGGTCTCATCGAATCAGCAGGAAATCCTGCGCAAAATACCCCTGAGACCGAAAAAAACGTCAGTCATCCTCCTGATTCAACGGTGGAAAGAAGAGGCAGCGGCGACGGATCGAAGTTAGCGAACGACGCGTTCTCCAGCGGGTATCAGGCGGCGTACGCTTTTCCTCGGCCGCCACCTCCACCGATGGCACTCGGAGTCCGCCCAGCAGGTCCTGCTGTCGGCTATTTTCCGGTGGTAATGGATCCGGGATACATGGGGGTCCCACACCAGCCCGCGGTACTTCCGGGGAGTCACTTTGCTGCGGGGTTCCGGCGCGTCTCGTCGGAGAGCTCACTCGTCGACGTCGGTCAGCAGGTCTATGGCCCCCATCTGACCTTCTCCGTTGACGAAGAGTATCAGTTTCCGGTGGCCGTACATGGTGTTCCCCGGCAGGTCCTGCTGCCGGAAATGAGGCTTGGGAAGCCGCCACTGCCCGTATGAACCGACGATTTTTTTTGTCCTTTTTTTTTTCGATTTCCCTTTGTTTCTTCGCCAGATTTCGAGCAGTAACGCTTGGGAGATACTTGCATTATGCCCTTACGAAGATCATTAATTTACATACTTCCTTACTTGATTCTTCGGTACTATGATATATCCTTGCATCATACTCTTACGAAGATCATTAATTTTCGAAATTAACTTGTTTTGAATGACATTTAATCTTTATTTTAACAAGTAACTGCTTGTTATAAACTAGTGTAGATTAATCTGTGAATTCCTCTCGATGGCAGTTGGGCTTTGTCCAATCTCAGTCTTATGAGGGCAAGACTACAAAAATTAAAGCGAAGACAAAGTTGAGACAAATTTCATTTTTTTCCCACAACGTGTTACGAATATCAAAACAAACAACTTCAAATTGAAACTCAGAAGTTGTTATAGTGAAACTTAAAAGAAAAGAAAATCAGCCAAAAGCTTGAGTTCGTGTAAGAGGCCGTTCGACCTCGCCGGATCTTAGATATGAGAAACATCGGGCCCACCTTTTAGATTAATGTTTCGGAAGACAAGTCAACGGATCTCAAGCTTTGACATGATCCACTTTAGTTGGTTCAGAAATTGCGTCTTCTGATCAGAATGAAGTATTCAACCAGCCGACTCCATTTCACTTTTTTTCTAGTGGATCATGAAAGAGAAGGCGCAAACGTCAACGAAGATGGTTCAGAAAAAAAGTGAAATGGAGTCGGCTTGTTGAATACTTCATTCTGATCAGAAGACGCAATTTCTGAACCAACTAAAGTGGATCATGAAAGAATGATATATGCCCGTCATGAAAGGAAAAATGATAAGATTGAACATTACCAGAAATGTCGAGGTACTGCAGCGTGTTTGCCTTGAAGCTGGAGGAATTGAGGAGAGGATTCATCTCAAAAGCGTTCGGAATGAGGATGCCGGTGTATGAACCACGAGCATTGATCTGCTGAGAGTCGCTAGTGTTCTTTTGGAAGCATAGCCTTCTACGCTGTTGGTATGAGTGATCAAGGCCAGAAGGTGGAAGAAGGAGGCCTGTAACAAGGCCATGGCTGCCATCCCTTCTCTTCTTCTTATCCCCTCTGAAATCTTTGCAGGGAAGGGAAGAAAGAAGGAAGTGATTGGTTAAATAGGTAGAGGAAGCCATGGGAACAGCCACAATATCCAAAGAGGGTGTGGAATTAATATTTTAGACCCATAATATTCTCAAAAATATAAAAAAAATGCCAAGAAGGAGACCGGACTTTTGGCTCACGCTCTAGACCCTCTCTATCTCTTGTTTACCCTTTGTTTCCCCATCTCTTCCAGGGTACAGTTGGCAAGGGAAACCGCTCATGCCGGCACAAAAACTACAGTTTTCTTATTTTCTTTTTCTTCAACACTCAATAAAAACACCTTTTTTTTTCTTAGGAATTGTTCTTTTACTATTAGATCTCTGCCTTACTTATATCACCAACCCCTGCCTTCTATTGTGTCCTTAGGAGCTCAATTTTAAATACCCATCTGATCACCTTTAATAAAACCAAACAAAGTAGCCAGCTTTTCTGCTTGCCATATTTGAGCCTTACATTTGTGGGTTTCTCCTTACCCTTCTGATTGTGCACAATGGCTAGGGAAAAGCCCAAGGAGGATTTGAAAGAAGATTTGCATTCGGTTTATGGTTCAAGCAAGGACAGCCTCAGTTTCTCTGATGCAGTTGGACCATTCATGGCACTCTCCTTTGAATCCTTTTGATTCTAATGGCGGCTCTTATGATGATGAATATAGCTACTCGGATGTCTCTGATCTTGATATGGGTCGGACGTCGGATCTGCAGAGGAACTCTGTTTCTGAGTACTCAGATGTGAATTTGGTGATGCTAGAGCCGAAACTGCTAGGAGCCTCCTGGTTCGGCGGATCCCAACCAGCCCCCTGGTTTGGCGGATCCCAACCAACCCCATAGCAGTTTCGGCTCCAACCTCACCAAATCCACATCTGAGTACTAAAAAACAGAGTTCCTCTGCAGATCCGATGCCCCACCCATCTCAACATTAGGGACATCTGAGTAGCTATATTCATCATCATAAGAGCCGCCACTAGAATCAAAAGGATTCAAAGGAGAGTTCCATGAACAGTCCTATGCATCAGAGAAACTGAGGCTGTCCCTGCTTTAATCTTAAACCAAATGCAAACCTTCTTCCAGATCTTCCTCATACTTTTCCCTAGCCATTGCACACAATCAGAAGGGGAAGGAGAAACCCACAAATGGAAGACTCAAATATGACAAGCAGAAAAGCTGGCTATGATTTGGTTTTATCAAAGGTGATTAGATTGGTATTTAAAATTGAGCTCCGGGGGACACAACAGTGGGCAAGAGAAAACAAGAAAACTATAGTTTTTGTTTGGGCATGAGTCGTTTCCCTTGCTAACTTTACCATGCAAGAGAAAGTGAAACAAAGGATAAACAAGAGATAGAGAGGGTCTCTTAGAGCAGAGCGTGAGCCAAAAGTCCGGTCTCCATCTCGGCACCTTTTTTTAATATTCCTGGGAATATTATGGGTAGACAATATTAATTCCACACCCTCTTTGGATCTTGTGCTGTTCACCTGGCTTCCTCCACCTATTTAACCAATCACTTCCTTCTTTCTTCCCTGCAAAGATTTCAGAGGGGATAAGAGGAAGAGAAGGGATGGCAGCCATGGCGTTGTTACAGGCCTCCTTCTTCCTCCGTCTGGCCTTGAACGCTCATACCAACAACGTAGAAGGCTACACGTCCAGGCAGATCAATGCTTGTGGTCCTTACATCGACATTCGTGGTTCCAAACACTTTTGAGATGAATCCTCACCTCAATTCCTCCAGCTTCAAGGCAAACACCCTTCAGTACCTTGACATTTCTGGTAATGTTCCAGCTCATCATTTTTCTTTTCATGAAAGAGGCATATATCATTCAAAAACTTTATTATGGCAAAATTAATGTTTTTGAAATTTTTTAAAAATTATATCATATTTTCCAAAATTTCGAAGAGGGTGAGTGACTTGTGTATTAACAGACAGCTCAGTCTTTAAGCTGATAAAAGTAAAAGAACAGGCTCTTTGGGCACACTGAACTTTTGAGGTTTCCTAGGTGTTTGCTTACCTTGTTGGACGTGCTTGCTTACCTCCCTTATCCGCAAGCAAAGTCCATTCACAGTCGTTCCGGTTGTATACACGCTATTCGAAGCCACCACATCTCCATTTTTCAGCTGAAAATGAGCAAGAGATCCCATCACCTGGTGCAATTCCATGCATCGTTTACATGCAAAGATATATGTGTGCCTTTTCTGACGAGAATTAGAAACATCACATTTCCTATCTATTTTGTGGGGAAGGGTGATAAGGAGAGTTGGACCTGCTCATGCTCACAGATGTTATGAATAAAGATAAGTTCTAAATAGATGTCATGAAATAAGAAGATGAAGGCTCCACACCACGAGAGACTTGACTAGGGGCTCCTCAGGATAACAGTTTATCTTTTGATGAACTCGTGATCCAACGCCTTCAACCATCAAATGATGAATCGTCAAAATGTCAAAAACACACACGAATGAGAGACGCATGGTGACCGGTGAAACTCATTCCGATCAAGGGCTTTTGGCCTTCTAGCTAGAATCCAGGTGAAATTGATCAAATGGGCGCTAATTTGTTTTCAGAAGTGAATCATGATGCAATCTTTTATAGTCCAACATGAAGGTTTCATAGAAAGAAAGAACACCCACAGTTAGCCCCTCTGAGGTTTTAATGTTATTGCTAATTAAGAATGGACTCACATTGGCAAACATTATTTAGCATAAATTTGAATTTACGATTTTTGGATTCCTTAACTTTTAGGTCAAGGGATTGCAATTTTTCCAATAGCTGTAGAAAGGAAAAATATCCGAAGATATAAAGAATCCACGTCCTGTCCGTTGTATTTTAATCAAGACTGAAAATATGCTTTCCTCTACCAGCCAATTACGAGATTAGCTTCTTCATTTGGGATGGTGAAGCAAATATCGGAAAAAAAGATGATGGGTTTGAAAAATTAAGCTGGAAAGAACAAATTCCAAGAAGCGCTATGAGGCAGAGATTATCGTGGAAGAAAAAAAATCTCATAATATATAAATGGTAATATTACCAGATGCTTTCCTTGTGAGTAAAGTGGCATCGGCATATTTTCAGGGTCTATTCTCATTATTAAATCATCTAAGCAGATAATCTTCTATGGGGCGGAGAGCATCGGCCACAGTACAACCACTGATGAAAACATCGGCTTTGTCAACTGAATATATGCACACACACACACCCCTTCTGTGGCATTTTATTGGTGCCACTGAAGAGTTTTCCATGACTGTCAAGGGTATTAGACTGCTATGACACACAAAAGATGCCGCCAAAAGGCATTCAGTAGCAGCTAAAAAATGCCGTTTTTGTCTTTTTATGGCCAATGACGCCACTAAAGGTTCTCTAGTGACATTGCAAATTGTTACTAAGCATGTTTAATAGCACATATATGTATGACATTATTGACATTTTATGACTATTTACAAACATCACTAAAGGCCTACTAAAGGCATAATTAAAGATCTTCAGTTCATATTGCATAAAAAGTGAAAATAAATACACTAAAAGAAAAACTTTTTCCTGGCAATATAAAAAATTAAGGTCAATAAAATAAGCTTTTGATACACACGAATGTGTAAGTAGAATAATAACAAAGATATACTGCATATAGTTTTTTTTGATATCCAAAGGCATATACATATGTACACATTTACAAAATTATACTGAATGAATCCCAATCCACTTTAGTGGCACGTCATTCTCTGATAACTTTAGTTTTTTCTTCAGGTATAGAGATGAAAACAATCACCGCTATAGACTACTCCCTCACCATTCACGTTTCCCCATAGGAATGCGCTGCGGTAGTTCAAACTCTCAGACTCAAATCGCACAACTTGAATTATGTAGATGACCATAAAAATCAAACCAGCATTCATTGGCCTTTCACCAAGTCTTGGACCAATCAACTGACTTGGGGGAGTGGGGTAAGGGTAACCAAGTCAAGATTAGAAATAACTTAGCAATGCTTAACTATCACAAAATTAAGGTGTCCCCCCATCTCCAGAGACTTGATAACCAGAGGATTCAGAACGGGAACCAGCTATGTTTCCGCCTTTACCCCGAACATTGTGCCACCTCCCTTGGAAACCTTGGTGACCAATATCTGACGGTCAATTTTTGTAAGGGTAAAGAATCTTTTCATTTGAGGAGCAAGCTATCCGCAGGTGAGGATCTCCTACCTTGCATGCTTGTGAAACCAAAACGTACATAGGAGATGAACAATCTGCTTGATCGATCTAGCTGAGGAAATCAAGAACATAAATGGACAAATTGCTCATGTATCAGTCAAAATGAAAATTTGGACCAAAGCACAATAAAAGCCAAAAGTTGAGGACCAGGTTTCCCTAAGATTTTGAAGTCAAAACCAGGAGATCTCTTGCTATCAATTCAATTGGCAAAACATATCGTTCGAACTACACAATGTGGATTGATATGCATCGCTGGGCATTTTTTTATTATTCATTCATCTCCCTTTGATCACACTCGACAATTTTGATGATATAATATTACTAAAAGTAGTGTGTAAATACTAAAGAAGAGGACCTAAAGCAATGGTTACAATGACTGCAGGTACTCTAAGAAACTTATGCTCTTATTCAAGATTGTCTCTCATAATCAATCTTTGCGCCAATATGTGTCTCATTAGGAATAATTTAAATAGCTTTGAGCAAGTTCACTTTGTCTTCCATGTTATAGTTGTATTCCCTCAAAAGAATGCTTCAACAACAATAAAAGAGAGCAAACCACCACAAAATTGCTAAAAACGGAATCACATGGCTGCGAGCATAAGAACGAGTTTCCAACACCACTATTGCAGCAATATACGTCAAGATATATGCTAAACAATGCAGAAAATAAGACCAATTTACATGGAAAAACCCCCAATAATGGGGTAAAAAACTACGGGCAAGAGAGACTTTTTATATATCAAGAAAGGGAGCCAAATACACGAGCAGCAACATCCCTACTGTTTTAAGAAAAACAGTGAACTCAAGAGAACAATAATACTCTCTTATGCGAATGAAAGAAAGAGCCCCAAAGATTCAAGAAAGAAATCACCCAATGAAGACTCCCTTCATTTTCTCTTTCTTCTTTGTCTTTCCTCTCTCTTCTTGGTGTGCCGATCGACCCACGCGCCTTGCTGCGATTTCTCTTTCTTCTCCTCCTTGCCTTCCTCTTCTTCTTCTTCTCTATGAGCAGCCACAAGAACCTCCCGTTTTCTTTTTTCCCAAAAGAAAAACGAGAGAGAGAGACGTGAGAGAGGGGCACCATCGGGTGCCCTCCTTTCTCCTGCCCGGCACTTAAGTGACGGGTCGGGTCGGGTCTTCTTTTGAGGCTGGACCCGACTCAACAAACTCCCCCTCCAGCCTCAAGAGAGGGAACATACCTGCAAAATGAACAAAATTATTACACTGCCTTAAAGGCAGTCATCCCAACTAAGTCACTACACATGTCATGTTTCTCTTTAGGTAGAGACTTCGTCATCATATCTGCAGGATTCTTCTCTGTATGTATCTTCTTTAACTAAATCAATTTTTGCTCAAGCACATCACGAATCCAATGATATCTGACATCAATGTGCTTGGTCCTTGAGTGAAACGCTGAATTCTTCGCCAAATGTATAGCGCTTTGGCTATCACAATGCAACACATAGGTCTTCTGACTAAGGCCTATATCATGAAAAAAACTCTTCATCCACAACAACTCTTTATAAGCTTCAGTTGCTTCAATATATTCTGCCTCTGTGGTGGAAAGAGTAACACACTTCTGTAACCTGGACTGCCATGATATAGCTCCCCCTGCAAAAGTAAAGACATAACCAGAAAGAGACTTTCTAGAGTTCAAGTCACCTGTCATGTCTGCATCAACAAATCCTTGTATCTCTGGATTAGATTCACTAAAATATAAAAAGTAATTGGAAGTATGTTTAAGATACCTTAGGATCTAGTTCACTGCTGTCCAATGCTCATTGCTTGGATTTGACAAGAACCTGCTAACTACACCAACTACATAAGCCAAGTATGGGCGTGTGCAAACCATAGCATAAATAAGACTCCCTACTGCGGAGGCATAGGGTACATTCTCCATTCTTTCTTTCTCATCTGCTGAGGATGGACATTGCTCATTTCCCAATTTAAAATGTGTTGCTAAAGGTGTACTTACTGTTTTGGCATCTTTCATGTTGAACTTGCTAAGCACATTCTCAATGTATTTCTCTTGTAATAACCACAACTTCTTGGCCTTTCTATCACGAACAATCCTCATGCCTAACAATTGTTGTGCTGGTCCCAAGTCTTTCATATCAAAGAACTTGCCCATATCGATCTTCAATTGGCTAATCAATTGACAATCATGTCCAACAATAAGCATGTCATCTACATATAACAATAAGATAATGAAGTTACCTGATGAGAACTCTCTGATGTAGACACAATGATCTACAGCTGACTTGCGATACCTTTGATTTATCATAAATACATCAAATTTCTTGTACCACCGTCTATGTGCTTGTTTAAGTCCATACAAGCTCTTCTTTAACTTGCAAACCATTCGTTTCTTCCTGACAACCACAAAACCTTCTGGTTGTGTCATGTAGATTTCTTCCTCTAGATTTCCATGAAGAAAAGTAGTTTTTACATCTAATTGTTCTAACTCCAAGTCTAGACATGCCACCAAACTAAGTATTATCATGATAGATGACATTTTAACAACAAGAGAAAATTTCATCAAAATCAATGTCTCTTTCCTGCTTGAAACCTTTCACCACTAACCAAGCTTTGTATCTCAACTTGCCTTGACCTTCATTTTTATGCTTGTAGACCTCCTTGTTCGGAACACTTTCTTATCTTTTGGTAGCTCTACCAAATCAAAAGTGTGATTTTTATACAAAGAATTCATCTCTTCCTGCATAGCTTTAATCCATTTATCTTTATGCACATCATTTAGCACTTCTTCATAGAATTTTGGCTTTCCATTATCTGTAAACATAATATATTCATCACTAGAATATCTAGTAGATGGTATATGTGTTCTTTTACCTCTTCCCAATTGTCCTCAATTGGTTCTGAATGAGAAGGAAGCCCCCCCCCCCAACTCATGCTCATGATCAGTTTGAACCTCCATAGGGCTGCCATCTGTATACTGCTTATCTGCCTCTCTTTCCTCTTCCTCTACATCTTCATCAGTCTCACAGTGCTCAGATGAAAGATCTTCAGGTTCTGCATAGGTTGGCTCATGAACACCACTAGCATTCACACCTGATTGTTTGTCACCCATGACATCTTCAATCGTCTGATCCTCTCTAAAGACAACATCACGACTCTTGTAAATTTTGTCATTCTTTGGATCCCATAACCTGTAACCAAATTCATCATCTGCATAACCAAGAAATATTAGAGGAATAGCTTTATCATCTAGTTTGGTTCTATGCTCTTTTGGTACATGCATAAAAGCTTTACAACAAAAAACTCTGAGGTGATTGTACTTAACCTCTTCATCTGACCAAACTCTCTGTGGAATATCTCCATCTAGATGCACTGAAAGAGACTTGTTTATTAAATAAACTGCAGTACGCATTGCCTCTGCCCAAAAATACTTTGGCAACTTAGAGCTAGATACCAAACTTCTAACTCTCTCAATTATAGTTCTATTCATCCTTTCTGCAACTCCATTATGCTATAGAGTATGGGGAACTGTCTTTTCATGTCTAATACCATGTTTTAGACAATAATCTTGTAAAGAAGATGCTATGTACTCACCACCATTATCTGTATGCAATCTCTTCATCTTCTTACCAGTCTCGCGCTCAACCGCTGCATGAAAAGTCATGAAGATACTACTTACTTCACTTTTGCTTTTCATTGTAAACGCCCACACATTCCTAGATGCATCATCAATAAATGTGACAAAATAGGATGCTCCACCTTTAGATGTGACATTTATAGGTCCACATACATCTGAATAAACTAAATCTAGTACATCTTTAGTTTTTGAAGAGCGCTTTTTCTGAAAGGAAATTCGATGCAACTTACCAACCAAACAATGATCACATGGAAATATCTGTGCATCATCTGCCTTTGGTAACAAATTCTTCTTGGTGAGCAAATCGATTCTTCTTTGACTCATGTGACCTAACATCTTGTTCCACAAGTCTGACAAAGTACCACCAGTAACTGAATTGACACCCACACTACAGATTTGAGACTTCATCCCATACAAAGAGCCAAATCTATCACCTCTAGCCAACACAAGTGCCCCATTTTTCAATTTCCAACCTATCTGACTAAACGAAGTATAATATCTATCTTCACTTAGTCTTCCTGCAGAAATCAAATTCATTCTCAGGTCTGGAACATGTCTCACATTTCTTAAAGTCAACTTGCATCCTGTGCTCGTATGAATGCAAACATCTCCAATCCCAACAATCTTCGAAGTGTCACTGTTGCCCATGTGAACTACTCCAAAATCATCTGTAATGATGCCCCTGTATCTAAAATCCATGTAGAATCACCATTTTGAACTCAAAATGTAAGACAATCATTTTCTTCGGATAAAAATAACACTATCTCATCATCTGAAGCAACTGCAGTGTACTCTTTTGGCTTCACATTCTCTTGACTCTTCTTTTTTTGTTCTTTTTCTTCTTTCCATTTTCTGCAATCAATCTTCTTGTGCCCTGGAATACCACAGTGAAAGTATTTACCTGTCATCTTGGGTCTTGATTTGGACCTAGAGTTTGATCTGTCATGCCATTTGTTATGGTTCTTCTGTCTGCCCCTGTCTCCCATCACTAGCACTTGTGAGCTACCAGTACCAAGAGACTTTCTCCTTGTCTCTTCATTTAGAATGCTGCAAGTTACATGCTTCATCGTAAGCACACCATCTAGAGCGGGTTACTCAAAAAAACAACTAAAGTCTTCCAACTGTCGGGAAGAGAACTGAGCAATAAGAGTGCCTGTAACTCATCATCTAATATCATTTTCATGACCGACAACTGATTGATTATGCTCTGCACTTCATTCAAATGCTCAGACACTGGTTTTTCCTCTTTAAGTTTTAGATTTACCAATTGTCTAATCAAGAAAGCCTTGTTCCCAGCTGTTTTCCTCTCGTAAAGATCATGCAACTTCTGTCATAACGATTTCGCGCTCATCCCTGCAGATACCAAATAAAAAACACAGTCATCTAACCATTGTCTGACGGTGCCAATGGTTTTCATGTCCAATAACTTCCATTTTTCATCTGTCATATTCGCTGGCTTCTGGTTCTCAATGGGTGCATATAGATCTTTACAATACAACAAATCTTCCATTTTAGCTTTCCATATGGTCCAATTGTTCTCATTTAGAGAGACCATTCTAGTGGAGGTCGACTCCATCCTTCAATAAGAATGCACACAACCAACCTGGCGCTATCCTGGCTCTGATACCACTTTGTTATAGTTGTATTCCCTCAAAAGAATGCTTCAACAACAATAAAAGAGGGCAAACCACCACAAAACTGCTAAAAACAGAATCACAGGGCTACGAGCATAAGAATGAGTTTCCAACACCACTATTACAGCAATATACGTCAAGATATATGCTAAACAATGCAGAAAATAAGAGATACCAATTTACGTGGAAAAACCCCCAATAATGGGGTAAAAAACCACAGGCAAGAGAGATTTTCTATATATGAAGAAAAAGAGCCAAATACACGAGCAACAATATCCCTACTGTTTTAAGAAAAACAGTGAACTCAAGAGAACAATAACACTCTCTTATGCGAATGAAAGAAAGAGCCCCAAAGATTCAAGAAAGAAATCACCCAATGAAGACTCCCTTCATTTTCTCTTTCTTCTTTGTCTTTCCTCTCTCTTCTTGGCGTGCCGATCGACCTACGTGCCTTGCTGCGATTTCTCCTTCTTCTCCTCCTTGCCTTCCTCTTCTTCTTCTCCTCTATGAGCAGCCACAAGAACCTCCTGTTTTCTTTTTCCCCAAAAGAAAAATGAGAGAGAGAGACGTGAGAGAGGGGCACCATCGGGTGCCCTCCTTTCTCCCGCCCGTCACTTAAGTGACGGGTCAGGCCGGGTCCTCTTTTGAGGCTGGACCTGACCCAACATTCCACAACAGGATGTGAAGGGGAATCATGTCACGTGAAACGAGCAAAGCATATCTGATAAACCAAAGCAGCATTGCGATTCAAAGGATTTCTTATCATTCCTTGAAAAGTAATTTTTCAAGCGATAGATCTTACATGTTGCTCCTACAAAGGAGAACGTTATTACCTTGGAAAATTGTTTCTTTGACTTGAGAGTGAAAACCAAATTATTTTGAGGGTAGCACTCTCTTATGGACAAAAAGAATTGCTTCATAAGTATCTGACTGTTGCATCAACTAAATATCTGTTAGCATTGGTGCAGAAATGGAAGACTTGCGCCAAACAGTGCATGCAATGAAGTTTATACCAACTGCGAAAAGAGAAAGCTGTTTCACCATGACCAATAGCAGTACAAGAAGCAAACGGCCATCGAGAAGAAGAAGAAGAAGAAAAAGAAGAAGATGATGCAGTCGATGAAGCAGTGGGGTGGCTCGTTCATGGACTGCATCTTCTTCTCCTTCTTCTTCTTATCTTTTCAGTTTGCTTCTTGTTCTCTTGTTGTCACGGTGAATTAGCTTTCACTTGTCGCAGTTGGCATGCACTTGTTTGCAAGCGCTCTTTCGAGTTTCATTTCTATACATACTGATGGTGGTGGTTTTTTACTACTATTTTACAGCTTGATTATGCAATTCCTTTTCTTTAAAACCAAGTTCAGACTGAGTGAAAGACAAAAAGAAGGTAGGATACTGATAAACATGAAGAAGAAAAGGAGCAATCTTCAGAAACTAACATGAATAAAGATCTCGTAAATTTTCATACCTTGCCAACTTACGTATTTGTTTAGGTAAGTTGGATCTGCTCATGTTCACACATGTTAAGGGTACAAGTAAGTTCTAAAACATGAGGCAACGACGAATAGGTGTCAATGAAATAAGAAGAACAAGGTTCCGTACCACTCCTGTACACAGGAAAATTGTGTATAAGGTATGAACTGAACAAAATATCCTTATTAAACTAACAAAAAGAATTTTTTAAAAGGGTAAAAAAGGAATTGTGAAAAAAGTTAAAAATACCGATCCATTTAATAAATAAATTTTAAAATATCGTTCACCCCTTTGGTGCATAATTGTTGTGCCCACACAACTCTCGATACGAGAGAAGGCGAGACCTGAAAGATAATATTTTCTCTTCTTCCGATGAAAGAAAGAACCGTTTCTGTTTTTGTGCTTCACATCTCAAGAATATATGCAGAAACAAGCGCTGTGCATTCCTGACTTCAGCATTATGATGTTTTAAAACTAGAGATTGAAATGAACTACTGAACTCTCAAGATTATTGCGCCAACAAATTTTATACCTAAGCGTACTCCTATATCTGACCGTCAACTTCTGCAAGAGTGAAAAATCTTTGCATGGAAGGAGCAAGCAATCAGCAGGTGATCTCGTACTCGTATGATTATATATATATATGTGTGTGTGTGTTAAACTTTGGGAGTTGAAAAATCAATAAAGCTGGCTCAAACTAGCCAAGATCGATCTGAACATCGTATCAATTGATATGCTATAACTAAGGCTGCACAACAAGTCCAGCCAATTTGAACTCGTTTGTAAAAATTTGACTCGTGCTCTACTCATTTATAAATGAGTTGATTATGCATCTAAATTTATACTCGAAATGTTAAACGAGTCGAGTTTGAGTTGTAAAAACCAGACCCATGACGATTAGTCAGTTAGCTAAAAAAACCTATCTCAGCCACTAACCTACTCATAAAAATTAAATGAATTGTGGACTTGACATGTGATTTGAAATGTATTCCTTTTCTTGAAATAGTTTTGTGAGAAAATAGCTTCTTTCTTTTTGTACAACGATGTTGCTATTCTACAGCAGTAGCGGAGCTGCATATAGGCTGGCGCGGGCAGTTGCTCACGCCAACAACAAAATTTTATTTACTTTTACATATTTATACATAGATTTGTTATAATTATTTACTCATTTATATATATTGTGCTACTTCAAAAATTAGAATTTTTGTAAGAGTGCCCCATTGCCAAAAGATTCTATCTCAGCCACTGCTCTACAGCCTTCTGCATGGAGTAAGAAAACTTGGCAAGAAGGAGAATAATATGTCAATTTTTGATTGGGAAAAGCAGTGATATGTAAATACATGTATATGTAATTTTTGTTAAAGTTAGGGGGGCTGGTGCCCCCAACCCAACCTTATATGTCGCTCGTATGCAATTTTAGGACTAAGTATATTTTCTTTAAACATGACTCATGATATGAACAATGAGGGGAGGGGAGGGAGAGAGAGAGAGAGAGAGAGAGGGAGAGATAGAAGAATGTCATGATATGGCGCACCCTCTCATCATATAGATGTGTGTCTTTTAACATCTATCCTTATGTTTCCAAGAAGCCCAAAATGAAATTAACATTAAACAGAACATGCATGTTTCTCTGTATAGGTTTAAAAGTAGCTAGATTAAACATTTTTAGCTTATATACAAATTATGATTCACAATTTAAAAAAAAATAAATTTTCTACATTTTCCATGTACATGTGCATGTTGAATTCATCTATAATTGGTTAAATTAGTTCAAAATGGACTTCACAAAACGATATGCCTCTAAACACCATATTTCCAACTAAAAATGGGAACAGCATGGCTGATCTTCATAGAGTAACGATCTCACGATTGCCTTAGAAGTCCTTTTAAATGAAAACTAGGTTGTGTTTGAAGCGCTGAATAAAAAAATGTGTTTTGGCAGATCATCAGTTTAAACAAAATGAGGATCTCAGTAGTGTGGATTTTATGGTCAATTTTTTTTTTTCTTTTGTAGTCCAATCTTAAATCCATGAATCTGAGATCCTAGGTATCTCATGTCACTAGGGATCTCAAATCCACTGCGAAACAAACACAACAAAACCAAGAACTTGAATGAGTTGAACTATATGGTTCATGTTGGCTGTTTTGTTGTAGATATGGAGGATGGCATATTCTACCGGCCAATGTACGGTTGAGAGAGAGAGGCCGTTTCACTGCTAGCAGACATAAGACATAAGGTTTATCAACTTCTAAGTTATCGAGTGTGACTTGATGTAATCTTTTTGTATAAAAACACATAAATAAATAGAAACTACATGTACAATTTAAAATGTATTCATTGAAGCCACAAAGCCAATTCAAGGTTTTCATTTTAATCTATTTATTTTGCAAATCAATATAATATTTAAAGTCATTGTCAAGTTTATAAAATCACAAATTAAAACCATATAAGCCAATAAGTAACGATATATATTTGTCAGCTAATACACCGTATCAGTAAGATAAAAAACCATACGACACTCAATTATACTTTTTCTAAACACCGATTAAAATCATGCTTTCATTTGACAAGTAAGCCTACAATGGGCATGGATCAACTCGATGTCTTCCATCTTTGACAAAGCTAGTTATATGCATGCACCACCACTGTGCATGAAATTTTGGTGCAGATCTGATACTGCCATATGTTATCGGGTCATGAAAAACTTAACTGCCCCAGATTCAGATGATTGCTCCAAGGCCAATTAAAAATTTGTTATTTATATATTTAATATTTTATAGGAAAAAATTTCTGGCTCTGCCCCTACCGAGAAGCTTTAGTAACTGTCGGACTTACAAAGGTAATTAAAAACGTTGGATCTGTTTTCTTTCATGACAAAGACTTTCTCACTAATTTCTTTTATTCATGGTTCGCCGATGTTTATTAAGATTGACACAATGAGACACGATGAACCAACAAAAAACTAGTTGGACAACAGTTGGATGAATTTGATCGTGGCAGAAATGGCATTTTGAGCCACAAGAGTGGAGTAAGCGTCGGCTTCATTCAAGAGGGAAGAGCCGCCGCCGGTGAGGTCGAAGAGTGACCGGATAACAATCAACGGTGCCCTCTGCTGGAGACAGATGAGAGCCACTGCAGCCCTCTCCATGTCCACTGGTGTCACGTTGAACTTGTAGATGAAGCTCCGGTAAGCAGCGTTGTCAAGGTATACGTTCGCGCTGATCCCCCTTTTCACCCTCACCATCACTGGAGCCCTTGGAAGGCAGGTTGTGGAGTTAATGCATCTCTCAAGTTTTAGGCCCTGCATTCTACCTATCAAATTATGCAAAACAAGGTTAGAACAGAAAGCTGTACATTTGAATATGGAAGCAAATATGGGCAGGAGTGGAGCAAAAAAATTTTCATGAGGTGGGCCGAATTAAAGTTTCTAAATTTTGATTAGGGCTGAAATATCATTTTTCAAAATTTTTATATATAACAAGTGATTTTTTTTTAAAATTTATACATATATATATTTTTTTGAGGTGGGGCCAAAGCCCATGTGGGCCCAACCTTGGCTCCGCCCATGAATATGGGTGAGCGGAACAATTAACTCGGTCGCCCGGCCAAGAGCTAAAGCCTCCTCCTTCCCATTTCCACAGGATTCAGAATTATATCGATACCATGTGGCCAGATCTCCACTAGGTACCAGAGCTTAGCTCTCCACAAGTCAAACTGAAGATGCGTTGCTTTTATGCACCTCAAGCTCAGCCCGTTTGAGCTATGCTCCCTGGAGTTGAATATGGAAGCAATTACTTTAACATACAAATAATTATGGGTAAATACGAGCTGAGTCGAGCTCTGCTCGATTAATGAAACTCGAGCAGCTCGAGCTCGAGAATAGCTTGACAGAACCAGCTTGAGCTCGACTCGGTAGTTACATGTAGAACTTGATCTCGACTCGATTAAAGCTCCACAAACTCGTTAATGTTTGAACCATTACTTTGCCATAAATGGAGCTCAACCCGATTAAGGCTCGACAAACTTGAATGAGCTTTTGTAAAATCTTATTTAATTAATTAATGTCAAAATACCTGTTTTCCAATTAAAAAGACAAGTCGGATATTTAAAAAATCACTACACATCTTTTTCAATCCAAGTCGATCTTTAACAGTTCGAGTTCAGTGAACTCGCACTCAACTTGATTATATGAAGGAGTCGACTCGTTAAGCAAATGACTCGGCTAGAACTCGTTCACGAGTCAAGCTCGATTAGCTCAACTTGTTGTTCACCCCTATATATAACGATAGGAAAACATTTTTAGAAAATGAAAAATCTTAAGAAAACATGCCTAACATTCAGTTGGGCATCATAAAAACAAGCTTTATGTTTGATCAACTTTCATCTAATTGGTTTTGTATGAGCCAAAATAGCACTAGAACTACCCACTTAGTGTACCATTATCAATATACTGATCATAAACCTGCATATGAGTAATGTCTAGTTAATGTTGTATAAAAACATCAGGCGAACTAATCCAAATTTCTTTAGTTGGAAGCAGTCTCAAACTTGTCTAGTTAAATGGAAACTAATAAAAAATGAGGGTTCAAACTTAGTAGAAGTCCTTTATTCAGTTGGGCACATGGAATGTCTCCCCATCGAAGTGAAAGCAAAAACTCCAAAGGCCTCATTAGAGTCTAGTGTATGGCTTTCAATGTACGAGATATATATATTGGTTCCACCCGACCGGCACAAGATAACACTGACCTCTAGTTCCTTGCTAAGATTGAATTAGGTTGTGTTCACAGGAACCCAAAATGCGTGCTGTCGGACTTCAGGCATGCCGTCGACGGGGAATACGTCCTCAGGCTGATACCAAACATTGTTGAGCAGGTTGTCCCCGGTCCCTGTGATGTTTTGGGAGTCTGTAAAGTGAAGGTACCCGATGTCCCTTGTGCAGTCGCCATTTGATTCAAGTGCCAGTGCGTCCTTAGGTCCATCCCCGTACCTCTGTCCGAAGATACATTTAAAACCCAAATCATATTGAAATACAAACAGTAAACTCATATGGCAATCTAACATCTGAAATGGATCCAATGAGTCAACCCAGTATATGTGTGGTAATACCGGATTTGACTGGAGATAAGGAGAGTAGATTTGAGCAGAAGTCCAGTGATAACTTATTTTGGTCAAAATATCTAAATTAAATCTAATTTAAAAATAGATGTCAACTCAATACAAATCTAGTAAATCCCAGAAAACTGAGCTGATCAACGACAGATTAGATATCGTAAGATTGACAATTAATGTACTTTTCTTTGTTTAAATTTAACTTTATGCATATACTTGTAACCGTGATTTGACAAGAACAAATACATATAAAGTCAAATCATTTTTTAAATTTAAACGTTTTCTCTCACTTATAAAAAAAATTGGCGGCTCTATTGTAACATTGAATTTTTCTTAGAAAAAAAACAACTTTCATGAAAGTAACTTGAATTACTACATTAAAACTCATGCACAGGTTGACACGTTTACATCTGGCTTTAGCAAAAAATTCTCTGACCCAAGTGGTATAAAATATATTATCATTTCTAATCAGACCCAAGTGATATAATATATATTATCCCTTCTAATCTTCACAATTGTCAACTAAGTCCTTACAAAAATTGTCTTGGCAACTAGTTGTCAAGATTTAACGTTAATATATATAGGTGAATTAATGATGTAGCATGTTGCCAGAGCATAAAATTAAAAATCTATCATTAAAAAGACAGTCCACAAAAGAGTAGGGGCAGTTTATGATAAGGCACTGCTCTCTCTCTCTCCCACAAAATTGTCTACATTGGATGCAGGCAATGAACAAGATATACACTCAAATCAATCTCTTTCTCTCCTATTTTGGCCTGATTCGAGAGCATTTTGAAATACAACACTTTATATATATATATGTGTGTGTGTGTGTGTGTGTGAGTGTGTGTGTGTATTTATATATAGTAACTGAGGTTACGTTCTATATCTTCGTATCCAAAAGGTTTGGACTTATCTTTACCATAGTCCACTTAATTGAATTGTATCATGTTACTTGTTTTCGGACCTCATTTCCAAAACCAAAATCGGGATCCACCTAATATAAGATCAAACATTTATAAGTGATGAGATCCGATCTTTACTGAATCTCAGTCATATATCTAACTCATATATTCTCAGTTTTGTGATAGAATCATGTACTGAAAGCCATCGTATTTGGATTATCTTTACCAGATCCAACTAAACAGATTCAAAATTCAATTGTAAAAAGACATTAGCAAATAACTACTAGCCAACCTTTCTTGGTGCTTTTATGCTTCTCATGATATTCTTCCTCATTAGTAAGGAAAATGCATACATACCTCCCAATTCCAAAGGCCAGTATGTGCCCAATACTGGGGAATGGTTACATCTCCAATCTCTAAGGCTGAGTTTGCATTTCCTGCTATCCCATAATGCACCACTCCTTTAACTTTGAACAGAGTCAGTAAAAGCTGAGTTGTTATGCCTGCATTCACCTGTGACCTTCTGCCTGCAAGACAAACCATACCAGACCATGATCAGTTTTGCTTTTCTGCGACAGTTAAACTGAATTTTTTTTTACAACAGAGTGCCTAAAACGAAAAACATAAAAGCTATGGTGTCATTTCTAAAATTTGTCTTTTAAAAAATCAGACAATAGGGTTTGGAACTAGTCATCGACGTCAGTATCAAGTTTGTGAGTTGGATTCGATTTATCGGCCAATGGCACGTCAGCTGATCCATCTCTTTATCCACTCATTTTCTATTGGGTCGGCGGTGCTGAAGTTATGTGAAAAATTTCTGGCGGCTTCGAATAGCATGGATACTTTTGGATAGTGGCCCTGAGCCCTAACTCTACATTTTGTGACTGCAAGAAGGCTCACTTGAAGTTACAAGATTAAATAAGAAAACTGCCTACAAATCCTCAAGCTGTAATCGTTGCTGGGCATCAGGAAACCCTAGGAGAATGTCTATAAAAGCACAACATATCTTATACTTAGAGTTAATTGTGAGATTAGCCAAGCGTGCACCTCCTAGAAGCAAATCTGAAAACTATTTATCTGCTTCTTCTTCTTCATCTGCCTATGAATACAGGATCCACTAGCTGCCTCTTCCTTGCTGCTACAGACTGTGTCTTGGTGCGTAGATACAGAGTTGTTTTAATTGTATGTTCAAGAGGTGTAATGTGACACTCTTGAACTGAAACCCATATGAGTTTGAATGTCTTTATTTGGAAACTTGCTTTATTTGCTCTTATGAGTGATGGATGAATTGTTAAAATAGAGTGCTAGTGGATCGTCGAGTCCTAGATAGAGGTTTTTTGTTTGCACTCACTTACAAAAAGCCTTTGTTGTCCTCCTCACTGCAAACCAAAACTTCAAAATGTAGTGCTAGAAGGCTTCTAAGGCTTTTGTTTCTCACTCGTTTTTTTTCTCTTTGTCTGTCTGAGCACCAAAACTAACACCCCATGCTCTCTCTTTCTCTCTCTCTCTCTCCCCGCCCCCGTCCCTCTTTGTCTCTTGTTTACCCTTTGTTTCAATGTCTCTTGCAGGGTAAAGTTGGCAAGGGAAACGACTAATGCCTGCACAAAAACTACAGTTTTTCTGTTTTCTTTTTCTTCAACACTAACAGCAACACCCTTTTTTTCCTTTTAAGAAATGTTCTTTTACTATTGGATGTTTGCCTTATTGACATACTGATATTACCAACTCCTGCCTTTTGCTGTGTCCCTAGTAGCTCAATTTTAAATACCCATTTGATCGTCTTTAATAAAACCAAACAAAGTAGCCTTTCTGCTTGCCATATTACAGTCCTCCATTTTAATAAAACCAAACAAAGTAGCCTTTCTGCTTGCCATATTGCAGTCTTCCATTTAGTCTTCCATTTATAGGTTTCTCCTTTCCCTTCTGATTGTGCACAATAGCTAGGGAAAGCCCGAGGAGGATTTGGAAGAAGATTTGCATTCGGTTTTTGTGATTCAAGCGAGGACAGCCTCGATTGCTTTGATGCAGAGGACTGTTGCAGAGGACTGTTCATGGCACTCTCCTTTGAATCCCTTTGATTCTAATGAGGACTCTCGTAATGATAAATATAGCTACTCGGGTGTCTTTGATCTTGAAATGGGTGGGACGTAGACATCTCTAATTTATTTTTTGTCCCTCTTTCTTTCCTCTTCCTTCTTTTTCTCCCTCTGTTTTTTTTTCTTTTTCCTTTTTTTTAGAAATATCTTCATCGGTTATTTTTTTTTTTTTCCGGGGGTTAAGTGAAGCAGGTTTCCATCTTCACACTTTTTTCTACAGTGTTGATGCATTAAATTCGAGGTTTGGTGCATGTGGTGGTGGTCATCGTGGTCCCTTGTGATGGCCGTCGTGTTGGCGATGATTTCGTTGATGGAACGGCGGAGATGGCGTTCCGCTTCTCCTTTCCCGATGTCTTCCCTCCCTTCACAGGCCAAAGTTCCAACCAACCCTTGACCTAACCGCAAAACATCTCTTCCTTTTTCTCTGTCTAAAAGGAGGGGAGAGGAGGAAGGAATATCTGATCCGGGATCTATAAACGTACTATTCTTAATGCTTCTGCGCATCTGATGGTTTTTACGGTTTTTCCTTTTTCGTGATCTGTTTTCTTTCTTCCCCTCTCTATATCTCTCTGTCAGAATGAGAAGAGAGAGAGGGAAGATGTTTGGGCGCAAGCTAGGAAATAACGGGTTTGCTGTTTTATAGTTCTAGGAGGGCATCCTTTCTATTCTGTGCTGGTAGTTTGTTATTTTTCTTTCCCTTTTACTTCCTTTTGCCGAGAAAGAGAGCGGTGGTGCTGATGGGTGTCATTCATTTTTTTATTCATTTTTTTCCCTCGTCGAAGAGAGCACCACATATCAAAAGAAAAGGAAAGGTGCACTTCTTGACGAGGGAAAAAAATGAATGGCACCCATCAGCGCCACCATTCTCTTTCTCCCCAGAAGGAAGTAAAAGGAAAAGAAAAAAAAAAAAAAAAAAACCAACAGACAAGAGGAAGAATGCCTTCCTGAAAAAATGAAACAGCAAAACCGTTATTCCCTTGCTTCTGCCCAAAAATCTTCCCTCTTTCTCTTCTCACATAAGAGAAATAAAAAGGGAGAAGAAAGAAAACAGATCACCAAAAAGGAAAAACCGTAAAAACCATCAGAGATGCAGACAAACAAAGCATTATCAATAGTACGTTTATAGACCCCGGATCAAATATTCCTTCCTCCTCTCCCCTCCATTTAGACAGAAAAAAGGAGAAATGTTTTGCTGTTAAGTCAAGGGTTGGTTGGAACTTTGGATTTCTCACACAGAGGGGAGGGGCGAAGCATAACGCCATCTCCGCCATCCCATCAACGAAATCATTGCCACCACGAGGGACCACGATGACCACCACCACATGCACCAAACCTCGCATTTGCATCAACACCGTAGAAAAAAGTGTGAAGATGGAAACCGGCTCCTCTTAACCACCGGAAAAAAAAAAAAAACCGATGCAGAAAAAAGGAAAAAGGAAAAAAAAAAAACAGAGGGAGAAGAAGGAGGAAGAGGAGAGAGAAAAAAAAGAGTAGAGATGTCGACGCCCCACCCCTCTCAATATCAGAGACATTCTAGTAGTTATATTCATCATCATAAAGCCCCCGTTAAAATCAAAAGGATTCAAAGGAGAAAGTCATGAATGGTCTTTTGCATAAGAGAAACTGAGGCATTACAAGCAAAGTCCGTTCACAGTCATTCCCGATCGTATACACGCCACTGGAAGCCACCACATCCCCATTTTCCAGCTGAAAATGAGCAAGAGATCCCATCACCAGGAGCAATTCCATGCATCTTTTACATGCAAAGATATATGTGTGTGCCTTTTCCTACGAGAATCAGGAACATCACATTTTCCTTTCTATTCTGTGGGAAAGGGTGATCTGGGGAGTTGGATCTGCTCATGCTCACAGATCTTATGAATAAAGATAAGTTTTAAATAGATGTCATGAAATGAGAAGATGATGGCTCCATACCACGAGAGACTTGACTGGGGGCTCCTCAGGATAATATTTTCTCTTTCGATGAACTCATGATCCAATGCCTTAAACCATCAAACCATGACCCATCAAAATGACAAAAACACACACGAATGAGAGACGCATGGTGACCGGTGAAACTCATTCCGATCAAGGGCTTTTGGCCTTCTACCTAGAATCCAGGTGAAATTGATCAAATGGGCGCTAATGTGTTTTCAGAAGTGAATCATGCAACCTTTTATACTCCAATATGAAGGTTTCATAGAAAGAAAGAACACCCACAGTTAGCCCTCTGAGGTTTTAATGTTATTGCTAATTAAGAAATTGCAGCACTTGTCTTTAGGATCTATCTGAAATTGGTCAATGGCCAGCTTTTTGTGCTAGAAAATTACTTGATTATTTTAGTTACCTTTTTGTTGGTTGATATAGTTAGTAAAAATGGACTCACATTGGCAAATATTATTTAGCATAAATTTGAATTTAAGGATTTTTGGATTCCTTAAGTTTTGGGTCCAGGGATTGCAATTTTTCCATTAGCTGAAGAAAGGAAAAATATCCCAAGATATAAAGAATCAACGTCCTGTCCATTGTATTTTAATGAAGACTCAAAACATGCTTTCCTCTACTAGCCAATTACGAGATTAGCTTCTTCATTTGGGATGGTGAAGCAAAATTGGAAAAGAAGATGATGGGTTTGAAAAATTAAGCTGGAAGGACCTAATTCCTAGAATAGGTAACGAGGCAGAGATTATCATGGGACAAAAAAACTCATAATATATAAATGATAATATTACTAGATGCTTTCGTTAAGAGTAAAATGGGCTCGGCACATTTTGAGGGCCTATTCTCATGATTAAATAAGCTAAGTAAATAATCTTATATGGGCGGAGAGAATCTGCTCACTAAAAATGCCATTGTCATCTTTTTATGGCCAATGACTTCACTAAAGGTTCTTTAGTGACATTGCAAATTGCTAATACGCATGTTTAATAGCACATATATGTATGACATTATTGACATTTTATGACTATTTGCAAACATCACTAAAGGCCAACTAAAGACATAATTAAAGATCTTTAGTTCATATTGCATAAAAAGTGAAAATAAATACACTATAAGAAAAACTTTTTCCTGGCAATATAAAAATTAATGTCAATAAAATAAGATTTTGGGTCACACGAATGTGTAAGTACAATAATAACAAAATGTAGAACATATAGTTTTTTTTTCCTTTTTTGGATATCCAAAGGCACATATGTACATATTTACAAAATTATAATGAAGGAATCCCAATCCCCTTTAGTGGCGTGTCATTCTCTGATAACTTTAGCCTTACTAGATGATTTTGAAGGCTGTTCCTCCACCTGTTGAGTGTATTCCAGAAATCGGACTGTAAAAACCTGCCTTGGAGGATATACACTTTCCAGTTATCGCCCCAATCTCTTGTTATTTGTTTGTGAATCTTCCGTGTCCGACTGTTGCAGCTTCCTGATCACTTGATGACATGCAAACACCTGCAGATGATGGTTTCCTCCATATTCTTGCACCATGTACTCTCCCACACTACCACTCCAGATATGTAAGAACCTTCAGAAGGGGTTGTCCGCCATGCCAACATGCCCCAACCGAAGGAGAAGAACCAGGAGAACGAGTAGCGTGTGCAGGCTATTCTCTCCATGATCCCAACCATACAGAGAAACAGTCCTTTCTACAATCGGGAAGGAGGGAGGGGGAGGAAAGGGAGAAAACTGTTGACATCAAAGATTGAGAAAAGAGACCCGAAACAGGCATAATGCCTACACTTCAAATGGTTACCAACTTACCACAATCTATCCAGTCTAGTTAACTTGCAATAAAAGCACTAAAATCGTCATGTATAGACCTGTGTAAATATATCTTTTGAGACATCAAAATGCCCTTTCTCTGCCAAAATAATCCCAGCACCATTGGCAGCATAAAGATTACCAGGTTTCTGTATTAGAACCTGCACAAATCGGATAGACATAAATACATGCATTGAAAATAACACAACAATGTGAATAGCATGGCTGATACAGTATATACAACTGTTTCATGTTTCCTTTACTCTAGGAAGCAAAACCCTATTGGTCAGACAGTCACAAACAATTAACATCTCCTGTATTATCGCTAGCACAATGCTGTTGTTCAGATAGTGGAAAAAAACCAAAGAACAGCATTTTTTATAACCTCATACTATCAATATTTTCTTGAGATTCTAGGTCAGAAATGCACAGGCACAATGCCTAGGCAGCTGCTTAAGACTACGAAACTGATGACAATAAACGTCCACCAAGGCTCACGATTTTGTTTCCCTACATTGGAAAAATAATAGTAGATCAAAAGTTCTATTCATAAAGTTATTTGTAAGAAAACTACATATAATGTATCATTAAGGCAAAGCATGACCACAGGCAACTTAATTGCATAATTCTATATCCAAATATACCTTATGTTCCTGTTTTAAATTTGAATGAGACTAGCTAAAGTCTTATCAACTTAAAAAGCTTGTAGAAATTTAGACAGCCACTTCTTGTTTCTCATAAAATGCAATCTACAGATGCAAATAAGACGATCAAAGAGTATATTTCCAGGTTCTACTCTTTGGGGATCACTTCATTATGAATAGAAATTTAATTAACTTATGAAACGTTGATTTCTAAAGCATAAAAGACACACATTCTTTTTACTATTATAGTGCACCGATCTATCCTCAGAATATATATATATATACATAAATGTCATCACAGATATATAATAAGGGTGGGCGTCGGGCCGGGCCACCGCTGGGCTGGCCCTGGGCCAGGTGAGACCACCTTGTATGGTTGTAAAATCAAAATGTACTTTGGAGATGAACAATCTGCTTGATCGAACGACACCGTAGCTATTATGTTTTTCGTTTCATGACACTCTGTTGTAAACAAAATTCAGTTTAATTGTGGCAGAAAAGCAAAACTGATCATGGTCTGGTGTAGTTTGTCTTGCAGGCAGATGGTTTAGGTTTGGCACAGTGGAAGGGAAGAAAGTGATCATAGTTATGACAGGATTAAGCTTGGTATTAATGTGATATTTATTTGGAATGAAACTTGAAAAGAATACAATAATTTTTACTTTCATGGGTTTTGTTGTTCTCTCTTCACAGGTGAATGCAGGCATAACAACTCAATTTTTACTGACTCTGTTCAAAGTTAAAGGAGTGGATTGGAGTTGGAGTATGATTCCAATATTGGGTCATTATTTGGTTTGTGGTCTTCACGAAGTCGGCAAATGAAAAAATAAAATCTTAAATGGTAAGTTATTGAAAGAATGAAAGACTACATCCCAAGAGAGATCTAGAGAAAGAGAAAGAGAAAGCGAAAGAGATATTGTAAATCATAAATTAAAAATTTAAAAGGAAGAGAGAAACATATTCATACACATGTTTATATATATATATATATATATATATATATATATATACGTAAAAGAGAGAGATTTAAAATGGAATACATGTATATATATTCATATATACATATACGAGAGTTTGTAAAAGTATGATAAATCATCAAGAAAGAATGATAATGAAAGATATTCATGTGCATGCATACGTCTTCATAAATATGAAAATCAAGAAATGATTTGAAAATAGCCGACTTCAAATTTTGATATAGGCTGGAAGGGAGCTTGGACTAAAGCAAAAGCCTAAGCTAAGTCTCCAAGGCCGCATTAGAGAGATTTCTTTTGAAAATGTTTTGAAAAATATTATTTATATAAAAACATATAATACTATGATTTGGTTTGCCACAAGGGATATATTTTTTCCATCGTTGGGTATGGAAGAAAACAAATCATACAATAAGATGCTCATTAGGGTTCTTAATGAGATGATCAAAAGGAAACTAATGCGAAATGTCATGCAAATGTATATTAACATTTACATATTCATGAGGGTTTTATCGGGTTGGACAAGTCCCAACCTCAAAAAATCCCCAAACCACAGTCTCATTCCCACTATACACTTACATATAAATGGAAAACCAAGCAACTATACAAGCATAATATATAGACAATATTCAAGAAAAAACAGAAAATTTGATTTTTTTTAATTTCACCCCCTTTTCATTCGAATTTCTCATAATTTTGAATTATTTTGAAAAAAAAAAGGTTTCAATATGGGTATGATTGGCCATTAAGCTTATAAAAAAATATATATTTTTTTAAAATGATTTGGGTCTTTGTCCACCCAAAAAGACTAAAATCGCTCTCTCAGAAAAGATTTTTTGTGAAAAGGAAATGCTCTCTAGGGATGTCAAGAGAATCAAGACAAAATAGGAGAGAGAGAGACACTAATGCTTTGAGTGTATATCTTGTTCATTGTCTGCATTCGACGCATTTCTCTACCATATCAGGTACGAAGAGAGAGAAAGGAGAGAGAAAGAGAGAGCCGATAAAATGGAAATTCATAACAAAATTTAGGAACAAGAAGTCCCCTAGAACAAACCGCAAACACAAAAATAAAAAGATAAAATATACAAAACAACCACACAATAAAACGAAATATGAGAGGTGGAGAAAGAGTGGACAGACGGAACGGCATAGTCACCCAGCTGCAGATGGAGGACCCCATAGCCGAATAGCAAAATGGACATCCCCCTGCACAAGATGAGCCACTGACAATGAGAAAATGCCCTTGAAGACCCTATTAGTGTGCTCCTCCCAAATGCATCACCAAGAGGAAATGAGCCACAACCTCCAAGCATGACCCTAGGAAACAAATAGTTTGGGGGGAGGACAAAAGAGAAAAAGAAGACAAATGGAGGGTGAGTCTCGATAAGGGTGAACACGAGCCAAGTCGAGCCCAAGCTTAGTCAGCTCGAGCTCGGCTCGACTAATAAGACCTCGAGCTTGAAAGTAGCTCGACTACACTGGCTTGAACTCGAGTCGATAGTCACGTGTTGAGCTCGAGCTCGACTCGATTAAGCTCGTCAAACTTGTTTGATACTCATTCTTACTTGTTGAGCTTGAGCTCATTTAAGGCTCGATTAACTCGTTACAAATCTGTCAAGGTGAGAGAAGAAAAGAAGGTTGTATTTGAGGAGTTCACTTTGCAAATTTGAATAAATAGAAATGAAACGGCCTCTCTCTCTCAACCGAATATTGGTGGTAGAACATGCCATCCTCCATATCTACAACAAAACAGCCAACATGAACCACTTAGTTCAACTTTTCAAGGAATGATAGAAAATCCTTTGAATCACAATGCTGCTTTGGTTTATCAGATATGCTTTGCTTGTTTCATGTGACATGATTCCCATCACATCCTGTTGTGGAAGACAATGTGAACTTGCTCAAAGTTATTTAAATTATGCCCTAATGAGATACATATTGGCGCTAAGATTGATTTTGACAGACAATCTGGAATAAGCGCAGAAGTTCAAAGTTTCTTAGAATACCTGCAGTCGTTGTAATGATTACCATAGGTACTATTCTTTAGTATTTACACACTACTTTCAGTAATATTATATCTTCAAAATCGTCGAGTGTGATCAAAGAGAGATGAATGAATAATAAGAAAATGCCCAGTGATGCATATGAATCCACATTGTGTAGTTTGAGTGATATGCTTTGCCAATTGAATTGCTAGCAAGAGATCTCCCGGTTTTGACTTCAAGATCTTAGGGAAACCTGGTCCTCAACCTTTCACTTTATTGTGCTTTGCTTCAAATTTTCATTTTGACACAAACGTGAGCAATTTGTCTATTTATGTTCTTGATTTCCTCAGCTCGTTCGATCAAGCAGATTGTTCATCTCCCAAGTACATTTTGATTTTACAAGGATGAAGGTGGTCTCACCTGCTGATAGCTTGCTCCTAAAATGAAAAGATTCTTCTCCCGCACAAAAATTGACCGTCAGATATATGTCGCCAAGGTTTCTGTGGGAGTTGGCACAATGTTTGGGGTAAGGGCTGACAGATGGTTAGCTCCTGTTATGAATCCTCCTCGAGTTGTCAACTCTTTGGAGACGGGGACACCTGAATTTTGCTGATAGTTGAGCACTGCTATGTTATTTCTAATATTGACGTGGTTGCTCTTGCCCCAGCCCCCAAGTCAGTAGATTGGGCCAAGTCTGCATGAAAGGCCAATTAATGCTGGTTTGATTCCAATTATCATCTACATAATTCAAGTCAGCTCTGGCACGATTTGAGCCTCAGAGTTTGAAACACCAAAGGGCAAAATTATTTGAGCCTCAAATCCGATTCAATTTCCCAATCAAATGTTACAATTATTTTCATATCGGATTGTTTTCAGATATCAGACAGAAATCGAATTTATTGACATCACTAGCTACACCCTCTCAATTGGGCATATCCACTGTTGCCGATGTTGGTTCATTTGCTGACCAGCATCACATGGCCATGAGGTTGCCGATGAGATATGGGGTCAAGTCAGCTCAAATTGGATGATTGCTCAGTATATTAATAAAAAATGAATATTAAATTTTAAGTTAAATTTTCAAGACTTATACATGCAGATGCATATGACCGATATATAATTTATTTCAACTTTTTAGGCCTTATATGTCAGTGATGACACACACACACACACACACACACATATATATATATATATATATATATATATTAAATTTCTATTCATAGTGAAGTGATCCCCAAAGAGAAGAACCTGGAAATGTACTCTTTCATCGTCTTATTTGCATCGGTAGATAGCATTTTATGAGAAACAAGAAGTGGCTGTCTAATTTTCTACAAGCTTTTTAAGTTGATAGGACGTTAGCTAGTCTCGTTCAAATTTAAAACAGGAACATAAGGTATATTTGGATATAGAATTATGCAATTAAGTTGCATGTGGTCACGCTTTACCTTAATGAAGCATTATATGTAGTTTTCTTACAAGTAACTTTATGAATAGAACTTTTGATCTACTTCTAATTTTCCAATGTAGGGAAACAAAATCGTGAGCCTTGGTGGACGTTTCTTGTCATCAGTTTCGTAGTCCTAAGCAGCTGCCTAGGCATTGTGCCTGTTTCGGGTCTGTTTTCTCCCTTTCCTCCCCCTCCCTGCTTCCCAATTGTCGAAAGGACTGTTTCTCTGTGTGGGTTGGATCACTTAGAGAATAGACTGCACACTACTCGTTCTCCTGGTTCTTCTTCTTCGGCTGGGGCAAGTTGGCATGGCGGACAACTTCTTCTGAAGATTGTTACATATCTGGAGTGGTAGTGTGGGAGAGTACATGGTGCAAGAATATGGAGGAAACCATCATCTGCTGGTGTTTGCATGTCATCAAATGATTAGGAAGCTACAACGGTCAGACAGGGAAGATTCAGGTGCAGACGAATAACAGGAGATTGGGGCGATAATTGGAAAGTGTGTATTTTAGAAAGCACGTTTTTACAGTGCAATTTCCAGAATACGCTCAGTAGGTGGAGGGGCAAATGTTATGAGAGAATGACACGCCACTAAAGGGGATTGGGATTCCTACAGTATAATTTGGTAAATGTGTACATATGTATATGCCTTTGGATACCTAAAAAAAAAAACCATATGCACTAGATCTTTGTTATTATTGTACTTTTACATTCGTGTGTGCCAAAATCTTATTTTATTGACATTAATTTTTATATTGCCAGGAAGAAGTTTTTCTTTTAGTGTATTTATTTTCACTTTTTATGCAATATGAACTAATGATCTTTAATTATGTCTTTAGTAGGCCTTTATTGATATTTGCAAATAGTCATAAAATGTCAGTAATGTCATACATATAAATGCTATTAAACATGCTTAGTAGCAATTTGCATGATGTTCTTTTTTTCCTATGATAATCTCTGCCTCGTTAGCTATTCTAGGAATTTGGTCTTTCCAGGTTAATTTTTCAAACCCATCAAGTTCTCTTCCGATATTTACTTTTCCATCCCAAATGAAGAAGCTAATCTCGTAATTGGCTAGTAGAGGAAAGCATATTTTCAGTCTTGATTATAATACAATGGAAGGGACGTGGTTTCGTTATATCGTCGGATATTTTTCCTTCCTTACAGCTAAAGGAAAAATTGCAATCCCTTGAACTAAAAGTTACGGAATCCAAAAATCCTTAAAGTCAAATTTATGCTAAATAATATTTGCCAATGTGAGTCAATTTTCACTAACTATATCAACCAACAAAAAGGTAACTAAAATAATCGAGTAATATTCTAGCACAAAAAGCTGGCCATTGACCAATTTCAGATGGATCCTATAGACAAATGCTGCAATTTTTTAATTAGCAATAACGTTAAAACCTTAGAGGGGGTAACTGAGGGTGTTCTTTCCTTCTATGAAACCTTCATATTAGACTATAAAAGATTGCATCATGATTCACGTCTGAAAACAAATTAGCACCCATTTGATCAATTTCTCCTGGATTCTAGCTAGAAGGCCAAAAGCCCTTGATCGTAATGAGTTTCACCGGTCACCATGCATCTCTCATTCGTGTGTGCTTTTGTCAATTTGACGAGTCACCGTTTGATGGTTGAAGGAGTTGGATAACGAGTTCATCGAAAGAGAAACTATTATCCTGAGGAGCCTTCAGTCAAGTCTCTCGTGGTGTGGAGCCTTCATCTTCTTATTTCATGACATCTATTTAGAACTTATCTTTATTCATAACATCTGTGAGCATGAGCAGATCCAACTCCCGTGTCACCCTTCCCCACAGAATAGAAATGAAAAGTGATGTTTCTAATTCTCGATGGAAAAGGCATACACATATACATTTGCATGTAAAAGATGCATGGAATTGCACATGGTGATGGGATCTCTTGCTCATTTTCAGCTTGAAAATGGAGATGTGGTGACTTCGAAGAGCGTGTCTACGACCGGAATGACTCTGAACGGACTTTCCTTGCAGATAAGGGAGTTAAGCAACCAGCTCCGACAAGGTAAGCAAACACCTCCATGAAACCTCAAAAGTTCAGTGTGCCCAAAGAACCTGCTCTTTCACTTTTATCAGCTTAAGGACTGAGCTGCCTGTTAAAACAAGTCACTCACCCTCTTTGAAATTTTGGAAAACATGATATAATTTTTAAAAATTTTCAAAAACTTTAATTTTGCCATAATAAAGTTTTCGAATGATATATGCCCCTGTCATTAAAAGAAAAATGATGAGATGGAACATTACCAGAAATGTGGAGGTACTGAAGCATGTTTGCCTTGAAGCTGGAGGAATTGAGGAGAGGATTAATCTCAAAAGTGTTTGGAACCACGAATGCCCATGTGAGGACCGCGAGCATTGATCTGCCTGAGAGTCGCTAGTGCTTCTTTGGAAGTGTAGCCTTCTACGTTGTTGGTATGAGCAATCAAGGCCAGAAGGGGGAAGAAGGAGGCCTGTAACAACGCCATGGCTGCCATCCCTTCTCTTCCTCTTATCCCCTCTGAACTCTTTGCAGGGAAGAAAGAAGGAAGTGATTAGTTTAATAGGTGGAGGAGGCCATGGGAACGGCCACTAGATCCAAAGAGGGTGCGGAATTAATATTCTGTTCCCATAATATTCCCTGGAATATAAAAAAAAAATACCAAGGAGGAGTCCAGTCTTTTGGCCCATGCTCTAAGAGGCACTCTCTATCTCTTGTTTACCCTTTGTTTCACTGTCTCTTGCATGGTAAAGTTGGCAAAGCAATTAACTCATGCCAGCACGAAAACTACAGTTTTCCGGTTTTCTTTTTCTTCAACACTCAACAGCAACACCCTTTTTTCGTATTAGGAATTGTTCTTTTACTATTGGATCTCTGCCTTACTACATACTGAAATCACCAACTCCTCCCATCTGTTGTGTTCCTAGGATCTTCTTTTTAAATACCCATCTGATCACCTTTAATAAAACCAAACAAAATAGCCAGCTTTTCTGCGTTGAGTCGTCCATTTGTGGGTTCCTCCTTCCCCTTCTGATTGTGCGCAATGGCTTGGGAAAAGTATGAGGAAGATTTGGAAGAAGGTTTGCATTCGGTTTTTGATTCAAGCGAGGACAGCCTCAGTTTCTCTGATGCATAGGACCGTTCATGGAACTCTTCTTTGAGTGCTTTTGATTCTAACGGCGGCTCTTATGATGATGAATATAGCCACTCGGATGTCTCTGATCTTGAGATGGGTGGAGCATCGAATCTGCAGAGGAACCCTGTTTCTCAGTACTCAGATGTGGATTTGGTGAGGTTGGAGCCGAAACTTCTAGGAGGCTGGTTGGGATCCGCCAAACCAGGAGGCCCCTCGCAGTTTCGGCTCCAGCCTCTCCAAATCCACATCTGAGTACTCTGAAACAGTGTTCCTGTGCAGATCCAATGCCCCACCCATATCAAGATCAGAGACATCCAAGTAGCTACATTCATCATCATAAGAGCCGCCGTTAGAATCAAAAGGATTCAAAGGAGAGTGCCATAAACGGTCCACTGCATCAGAGAAACTGAGGCTGTCCATGCTTGATTCATAAACCGAATCTAAACATTCTTCCAAATCCTCCTCGGGCTTTTCCCTAGCCACTGTTCACAATCAGAAGGGGAAGGATAAACCCACAAATGTAAGAATCAAACATGGCAAGCAGAAAATCTGGCTACTTTGTTTGGTTTTATTAAAGTTGATTAGATGGATATTTAAAATTAAGCTCAGAACAATTCCTAAGAAGAAAAAAAAAGGTGGTGTTGTTTAGTGTTGAAGAAAAAGAAAGATAAAGGGAGAGAGAGAGAGAGAGCATGGGGTGTTTGTTTTGGGGCTCTGAGAGATAGAGAGAGAGAGAAAACCTGCAAGAAACAAAGAGCCTTAGAGGCCATCTCGCACTACATTTTGATGTTTTGCTTTGCAGTGACGAGGACAACAAAGGCTTTTGCAGGCGAGTGAAAATGCAGGCAAAAAACCTCTATCCAGAACTTGGTGATTCACTAGCACCCTATTTAAACAATTCATCCATCAACTCCAAAGCAAGTCTCCAAATAAAGACATTGAAACTCATATGGGTTTAAGTTCAAGAGTGTTACGTTACACCTCTTGAACATACATTTAAAACAAGTTATCCTCTGCAATGGAGTAAATGGCGACCTTGTTCAGCTATGTATATGTGCACCAAGACACAGACTATAGCAGCAAGGAAGAGGCAGCTAGCTGATCCTCTATTCATAGGCAGATGAAGAAGAGGTAGATGACTAGTTCACAGGTTTGCCTCTAGGAGGCACAGGCTTGATCAATCTCACGATCAACTATGAGTATAAGATAAGCTGGGCTTTTATAGACCACCTCCTGGGGTTTCCTGACGGCCAACAGTGGTTACGGCCAGAGGGATTTGTTGGCAGTTTTCTTATTTAATCTTGCAATCGCAAGTGGGTCCTCTTGCAGTTACAAGATGTAGAGACAGGGCTCACGGCCTCTATCCAACAGTATACATGCTATTGGAAGCCACCAAAATTTTTTCACAGAAATCCGATGCCGCTGACCCGATAGAAAATGAGTGGATAAAGAGATGGATCAGCTGAGGTTGGGAGATGATCTTGGAAGAATCTTATCATTTTAGGAGCAAGCTATCAGCAGGTGAGACCACCTTCTATGCTCGTAAATTCAAAATGTACCTTGGAGATGAACAATCTGCTTGATCGAACGAGGTCAGAAAATCAATAACATAAATAGACAAATTGCTCATGTATGTGTCAAAATGAAAATTTGGAGCAAAGCACAATAAAGTGAAAGGTTGAGGACCAGGTTTCCCTAAGACCTTGAAGTCAAAACTGGGAGATCTCTTGCAAGCAATTCAATTTGCAGAGCATACCACTCAAACTACACAATCTGTATTCATATGCATCGATCGGCATTTTCTTACTATTCGTTCATCTCTTTCATCACACTCGATGGTTTTGAAGATATAATGTTACTGAAAGTAGTGTGTAAATACTAAAGAAGAGTTCCTAAAGCAATGATTACAACGACTGCAGGTATTCTAAGAAACTTTGAACTTTTGTTCTTATTCGAGATTGTCTGTCATAATCAATCTTTGCTCCAATATGTATCTCATTAGGGCATAATTTAAATAGCGTTGAGCAAGTTCACATTGTCTTCCGCAACAGGATGTGAAGGGGAATCATGTCACGTGAAATAAGCAAAGCATATCTGATTAACCAAAGCTGCATTTGTGATTCAATGGATTTTTTATCATTCCTCGAAAGTAAATTTTCAAGCAATAGATCTAACATGTTGCCGCTACAAAGGAGAACGTTATGACCTTGGAAATTTGTTTCACTGACTTGAGAGTGAAAACCAAATTATTTTGATGGTAGCACTCTCTTCTGGGCATAAGACATAAGGTTTATCAACATCTAAGTTGACGGGTGTGGCTTGATCAAATCTTTTTGTATAAAAACACATAAATAAAAACTTCATGTACAATTTAAAATGTATTAATTGAAGCCACATGGACAATTCAAGGATTTCATTTCAATTAATTAATTTTCCAAATCAATATAATATTTAATTATATTGTATCAGTAAGTTAAAAAACCATGCGGGACTCAATTATACTTTTTTTAAAATCGTGCTTTCATTTGACAAGTAAGCCTACAAAGCGCATGGATCAACTCGATGTCTTCCATCTTTGACGAAGCTAGTTATATGCACCACCACTGTGCATGAAATCAAGAAGGTAGTTATTTGCACCACCACTGTGCATGAAATTTTGGTGCAGATCTGACACTGCCATATGTTGTCCGGTCATGAGAAACTTAACTGCCCCAGATCCCGATGATTGCTCCAAAGCTAATCGAAAAATTGCAATTTTTATATTTAGTATTCTATAGAGAAAAATTTCTGGCTCTGCTCCTGCCGAGAAGCTTTAGTGACTGTCGGACTCACTCGCACTCAAATTTTTTATGCTTACAAAGGTAATTCAAAACATTGGATCATGTTTTCGTTCATGACAAAGACTTTCTCACTAATTTCTTTTATTCATGGTCTGGTTGACCTCATGGACCAGCCTTGCCATGCAACATGCCAAATGGATGAATTTGATCATGGCGGAAACGGCATTTCGAACAGCAAGTGTGGAGTAAGTGTTGGCTTCATTTGAGAGGGAAGAGCCGCCGCCGGCGAGGTCGGAGAGTGACCTGATAAGAATGAACGGTGTCCTCTGGTGGAGGCAGATGAGAGCCACTGCAGCGCTCTCCATGTCCACCGGTGTCACGTTGAACTTCTTGTAGATGAAGCTCCGGTGAGCAGTGTTGTCAAGGTATATGTTGGTGCTGATCCCCCTTTTCACCCTCACCATCACTGGCGCCCTTGGAAGGCAGGTTGTGGAGTTTACCCATCTCTCAACCTTAAGACCCTGCAGTCCACCAATCAAATTATGCATAAACATGTTAGAATCGAAAGGTGTATATTTGAATATGGATGTAAATTTGGGCAGAGTAAAAAAAAAATTATGTGGAGGGCCGAATTAATGTTTCTAAATTTTGACTATGGCTGAAACCCATGAATTAGTTATCAAAATCCATCTAACAATTGAGTTGTTATGCCTGCATTCACCTGTGAAGAGAGAACAACAAAACCCATGAATGAATTATCAAGATCCATCTAACTAATCTCATTATTGTATTCTTTTCAAGCTTCATTCCAAATAAATATCCCATTAATACCTTGCTTAATCCCGCAAAATAAATATCACATTAATACCATGTCTAATCCTGTCGTAACTATAGTCACTTTCTTCCTTTCCACTTTGTCAAACCTAAAACTTCTTTCCGCAAGACAAACCACACCAGACCATGATCAGTTTTGCTTTTCTGCAACAGTTAAACTGATTTTTTTTTTTACAACAGAGTGCCGTAAAATGAAAAACATAAAAGCTATGGTATCGTATCTAAAATTTCCCTTTAAAAAATCAGACAATAGGGTTCGGAACCATTCATCGACGTCAGTATCGAGTTTGTGGGTTGGATACGATTTATAGGCCAATGCGGCGTCCGCTGATCTATCTCTTTATCCACTCGTTTTCTATTGGGTTGGCGGCACTGGAGTTCTGTGAAAAATTTCTGGTGGCTTTTAATAGCGTGTATACCATTGGATAGTGCCCTGAGCCCTACCTCTACATCTTGTAACTGCAAGAGGGCCCACTTGCAGTTACAAGATTAGATAAGAAAACTGCCCACAAATCCCTCTGGCCATAACCATTTATGGGCATCGGGAAACCCTAGGAGGCGGTCTATATAAGTTCAGCTTATCTTACACTCGGAGTTAATTGTGAGATTAGCCAAGCCTGCACCTCTTAGAAGCAAACCCAAAAACTACTCATCTGCTTCTTCTTCTTCATCTGCCTATGAATATAGGATCCACTAGCATTCTCTTCCTTGCTGCTACAGACTGTGTCTTGGTGCGCAGATACAGAGTTGAACAAATTGCCATTTACTCCATTGTTGAGGTGAACTTGTTTAAAATGTATGTTCAAGAGGTGTAATGTAACATTCTTGAACTGAAATCCATATGAGTTTGAATGTCTTTATTCGGAGACTTGCTTTATTTGCTATTATGGGTGATGGATGGATGGTTAAAATAGAGTGTCAAAAGATCGCTGAGTCCTGGATTGAGGTTTTTACCCAGCATTTGCACTCACTGGCAAAAGCCTTTTTTGTCCTCCTCACTGCGTACCAAAACATCAAAATGTAGTGCGAGAAGGCCCCTAAGGCTCTCTGTTTCTTGCCGGTTTTTTCTCTCCTTTTGTCTCTCTGAGGGCCAAAAGAAACACCTCATGCTCTCTCTCTCTCTCTCTCTCTCTCCCCCACCCCCACCCCCCTCTCAGCCCCCTTCCCTCTCTATCTCTTGTTTACCCTTTGTTTCACTGTCTCATGCATGGTAAAGCTGGCAAGGGAAACAACTCATGCCGACACCAAAACTACAGTTTTTCTGTTTCCTTTTTCTTCAACACTCAACAGCAACACACTTTTTTTTCCTCTTCGGAATTGTTCTTTTACTATTGGATCTCTGTCATACTACATATTGATATCACCAACTCATGGCTTCTTTTGTGTCCCTAGGAGCTCAATTTTAAATACCCATCTCATCGTCTTTAATAAAGCCAAACACAAAGTAGCCAGCTTTTCGGCTTGCCATATTTGAGTCTTACATTTGTGGGTTTCTCCTTCCCCTTCTGATTGTGCACAATGGCTAGAGAAAAGCCCGAGGAGGATTTGGAAGAAGGTTTAGATTTGGTTTATGAATCAAGCAAGGACAGCCTCAGTTTCTCTGATGCAGTGGACCATTTATGGCACTCTCCATTGAATCCTTTTGATTCTGACGGGGGCTCTTATGATGATGAATATAGCTACTCGGATGTCTCTGATCTTGAGATGGGTGGGGCGTTGGATCCGCAGAGGAACTCTGTTTCAGTGTACTCAGATGTGGATTTGGAGACGCTGGAGCCGAAACTGCAAGGGGCCTCTTGGTTTGGCGGATCCCAACCAGCCTCCTAGAAGTTTCGGCTCCAACCTCGCCAAATCCACATCTGAGTACTCAGAAACAGAGTTCCTCTGCAGATCCGACGCTCCACCCATCTCAAGATCAGAGACATCCGAGTAGCTATATTCATCATCATAAGAGCCGCCGGTAGAATCAAAAGCACTCAAAGAAGTGTTCCATGAACGGTGATATGCATCAGAGAAACTGAGGCTGTCCACGCTAGAAATATAAACAGAATGCAAACCTTCTTCCAAATCTTCCTCATACTTTTCCCAAGCCATTGCGCACAATCAGAAGGGGAAGGAGGAACCCACAAATGGAAGACTCGAGGTAGAAAAGCCGGCTACTTTGTTTGGTTTTATTAAAGTCTAGGGACACAATAGAAGGGAGGAGTTGGTGATTTAAGTATGTAGTAAGGCAGAGATCAAATAGTAAAAGAACAATTCCTAAGAAGAAAAAGAGGGTGTAGCTGTTGAGCGTTGAAGAAAAAGAAAATCAGAAAACTGTAGTTTTTGTTCTGGCATGAGTCGTTTCCCTTCCCAACTTTACCATGCAAGAGACTGTGAAACAAATGGTAAACAAGAGATAGAGAGGGTCTCTTAGAGCATGAGCCAAAAGTCCAGTCTCCTCCTTGGCATTTCTTTTTATATTCCGGGGAAAATTATGGGTACACAATATTAATTCCACTCCCTCTTTGGATCTTGTGGCTGTTCCCATGGCTTCCTCCACCTATTTAACTAATCACTTCCTTCTTTCTTCCCTGCAAAGAATTCAGACGGAATGAGAGGAAGAGAAGGGATGGCAGCCATGGTTTTGTTACAGGCCTCCTTCTTCCCCCTTCTGGCCTTGATTGCTCATACCAACAACGTAGAAAGCTACACTTCCAAAGAAACACTAGCGACTCTCAGGCCGATCAATGCTCGCGGTCCTTACAACGGCATTCGTGGTTCCAAACACTTTTGAGATGAATCCTCTCCTCAATTCCTCCAGCTTCAAGGTAAACAAGCTTCAGTACCTCGACATTTCTGGGAATGTTCCATCTCATCATTTTTCTTTTCATGATAGGGGCATATATCATTCAAAAACTTTATTATGGCAAAATTTAAGTTTTTGGAGTTTTTTAAAAATTATATCATATTTTCCGAAATTTCAAAGAGGGTGAGTGACCTGTGTATTAACAGGCGGCTTGGTCCATAAGCTGATAAAAGTAAAAGAGCAGGTTCTTTGGGTGCACTGAACATTTGAGGTTTCCTGGAGGTGTTTGCTTACCTTGTTGGAGGTGCTTGCTTACCTCCCTTATCCGCATGGAAAGTCCGTTCACAGTCGTTCCGGTCGAATACATGCTACTCGAAGCCACCACATCTCCATTTTCCAGCTGAGAATGAGCAAGAGATCCCATCACCATGTGCAATTCCATGCATCTTTTGCATGCAAAGACATGTGTGTGTCTTTTTCCACGATAATTAGAAACATCACATTTCCTTTCTATTCTGTGGGGAAGGGTGGTCGGAGGAGTTGGATCTGCTCTTGCTCACAGATGTTATGTATAAAGATAAGATCTAAATAGATATCATGAAATACGAAGGCGAAGGCTCCATGCCACGAGAGGCTTGACTGGGGGCTCCTCAGGATAATATTTTCTCTTTCGATGAACTCGTGATCCAATGCCTTCAACCATCAAACCATGACTCATCAAAATGGCAAAAACACACCGGAATGAGAGACACATGGTGACTGGTGAAACTCTTCCCCGTTAAGTGCTTTTGGCCTTCTAGCTAGAATCCAGGTGACATTGATCAAATGGGCGCCAATTTGTTTTCAGAAGAGAATCGTGATGCAATTTTTTATAGTCCAATATGAAGGTTTCATAGAAAGAAAGAACACCACAGTTAGCCCCTCTGATATTTTAATGTTATTGCTAATTAAGAAATTGCTGCACTTGTCTTTAGGATCCTTCTGAAATTGGTCAATGGCCAGCTTTTTGTGCTAGAAAATTATTACTTCATTATTTTAGTTATCTTTTTTTGGTTGATATAGTTAATAAAAATTGACTCACACTGGCAAATATTATTTAGCATAAATTTGAATTTAGGATTTTTGGATTCCTTAACTTAAATGTCAAGGGATTGCAATTTTTCCAATAGCTGTAGAAAGGAAAAATATCCGAAGATATAAGAATCCACGTCCTGTCCATTGTATTTTAATAAAGACTGAAAATATGCTTTCCTCTACTAGCCAATTAAGAGATTAGCTTCTTCATTTGGGATGGTGAAGCAAATATCGGAAAAGAAGATGATGGGTTTGAAAAGTTAAGCTGGAAAGACCAAATTCCAAGAATCGCCCTGAGGCAGAGATTATCAGGAAAAAAAAATCTCATAATATATAAATGGCAATATTACCAGATACTTTCCTTGTGAGTAAAGTGGCATCGGCATATTTTCAGGGTCTATTGTCAAGCTTAAATCATCTAAGCAGATAATCTTCTATGGGGCGGAGAGCATCGGCCACAGTACATCCAGTGATGAAAACATCGGCTTTGTGATATATATATATATATATATATATATATATATATATATATATATATATATATATATATATTTATTTATTTATTTATTTATTTATTTATCACCATATTTCCAACTAAGATGGGAACAGCATGGCTGATCTTGGTAGAGTAAGGATCTCAGTAGCGTGGATTTTGTGGTTGGATTTTTATTTATTTATTTTTTTTGTAGTTTGATCTTAAATTCATGAATCTGTGATCCTATGTATCTCATGACACTACATATCTCAAATCCACTGCGAGACAAACACAACCTAACCAAGCCAAGAACTTCAATGAGTTGAACTATCTATCTGGTTCATGTTGGCTGTTTTGTTGTAGAAATGGAGGATGGCATACTCTACCGGCCAATGTTCGGTTGAGAGAAAGAGGCTGTTTCATTGCTAGCAGACATAAGACATAAGGCTTATGAACTTCTTAGTTATCGAGTGTGGCCTGATCTAAATGTAAAATTTAAAATGTTTTAATTGAAGTCACACGGCGAATTCAAGCTTTTCATTTTAATTTATTTATTTTGCAAATCAATATAATGAAGTCATTGTCGAGTTTATAAAATCAAAAACTAAAACCATATAAGCCAATATGTAACTATACATATTTATCGGCTAATACGCCGTATCAGTAAGTTAAAAACCCATATTAACGGCACTGAATAATACCTTTTCTAAGCACTGACTAAAATCATTCTTTCATTTGACAATTTAGCCTAAAAAGCACATGGATCAACTCTATGTCTTGCATCATCTTTTTTGACGAAGCTATAGTTATATACACCACCACTGTGCATAGTAGAATGAAAACTTGAAAAAAGTAATCGACACATCTTGGAAAAGGGCAAATAAAAGACATTGATGTTCATGGCAGAGACAAAAAAAATTTTATGAGGGGAGACAAATTAAAGTTTCTCAATTTTGACAGGAGCCAAAATATCATTTTTCAAATTTTTATATCACACAAGTGAAATTTCATAAAATTACATGTAACTTTTAAAAAAAATGAAAGTGGGGGTGCAGGGCCCCTGCGGTAGGTGCAAACTAATACTGAAACTGTCTTTCATGAATGGGCAAACCCAACCAACATCTTTAGCATCGTTTCGTTTCGCACCCAAGAAGCACATGAAATATTAACCATAGAAATATGCACCTTCCTTCCTTTTCTTTGGAAGGAGAGCCCAAAGCAGGGGTAGAGGTAGGTGTAGGCTGCATACGCCCCACAGAATTCACTTAAAAACCTTGTTTTTTTAATGATTTGATTGGTAAATTTTGATTCAATTAATTGAATCAGTCCCACCAGATCTGGATCGTTGCCCCAAGGCCAATTGAAAATTTCTTATTAAGAAAAGTTTCTGGCTTCGCCCCTGCCCAGAAACCTTAGAGACTGTCAGACCCACTGGCACTGCTTAGAAAGGTAAATTAAGAACGTTGGATCATTCTTTCGTTCATGACAAAGACTTGGTCGCTAATTTCCTTTATTCATTGTCTGGCCGACCTCATGGACCAGCCTTGCCTTGCAACACGTCAATGTTTATTAAGATTAACACAATTAGACCTGATCAACCAACAAAAAACTAGCCGGACAACAGTTGGATGAATTTGATCGTGGTGGAAATGGCATTTTGAGCCGCAAAAGTGGAGTAAGTGTTGGCTTCATTCAAGAGGGAAGAGCTGCTGGCGGCGAGGTCGGAGAGTGACTGGACAACAATGAACGGTGTCCTCTGCTGGAGGCAGATGAAAGCCACTGCGGCACTCTCCATGTCCACCGGAGTCACGATGAACTTCTTGTAGATGAAGCTCCGGCAAGCAGCGTTGTCAAGGTATACGGTGGCGCTGATCCTCCTTTTCACCTTCACCGTCACTGGTGCCCTTGGAAGGCAGGTTGTGGAGTTTATGCATCTCTCAAGCTTTAGGCCCTGCATTCCGCCAATCAAATTATGCATGAACAGGTTAGAATCAAAAGCTGCATATTTGAATATGAAAGCAAATATGGGCAGAGCCAAAAAAAATTCATAAGGAGGGGCGAATTAAAGTTTCTAAATTTTGACTAGGGCTGAAATATTATTTTTCAAAATTTGGGGTGGCGCCAGGACCCATGCGGGCCCAACCTTCGCTCTACCCCTGAATATGGGTGAGCGGAATGATTAACTAGGTCACCCAGCCAAGAGCAGAAGCTCCCACCTTCCCTTTTCCGCGGGATCCTAAATTACATTGATACCAGGTGACGAGATCTCACGGGGTTCAACCTGTACGTAGAACTCATCTTGGGGCTGAATATGGAAGCAATTACTTTAACGTATGTATAAATGGGGTCGAACACGAGGTGAGTCGAGCCTGAGTTCAGCCAGCTCGAGCTCAGCTCGACTAATGAAACCTTGATCTCGAAAATAGCTCGACAAAAGCAGCTTGGCTCGACAGTTACATGTTGAGCTAGAGCTCGACTCGGTTAAGGCTCGACAAAATCGTTAGAATATATGGATTGTTATTTCGCCATAAATCGAGCTCGACTAGATTATGGCTCCACAAACTTGAATGTGGTTTTGTAAAATCTTAGCTTTTGTAAAATCTTATATAATTAAATAATGTCAATATCCTGGTTTTTTAATTAAAAAAAACAAGTCGGATATTTAAAAAATCGCTACACATCATTTTCAAGTCAAGTCGAGCTTTAATAGTTCGAGTTCAGTGAACTCGAAGTCAACTCAATTATTTGAAAGAGTCCACTCATAAACACGAGTTCGACTCGTTAAGCAAATGACTCGAGTAGAACTCAACCAACATGAACCAGTTAGTAATGAAATGGCCTTTCTCTTTCTCGACCGAACATTGGCGGTAGAACATGCCATCCTCTACATCTGCAACAAAACAGCCAACATGAACCAGATATGCTTTGCTTGTTTCACGTGACATGATTCCCCTTCACATCCTGTTGTGGAAGACAATGTGAACTTGCTCAATGCTAATTAAATTATGCCTTAACGAGATACATATTGGCACTAAGATTGATTATGACAGACAATCTTGCATAAGAGCAGAAGTTCAAAGTTTCTTAGAATACCTGCGGTAGTTGTAACGATTGCTTTAGGTACTCTTCTTTAGTATTTACACACTACTTTCTGTAATGTTATATCATCAAAATCGTCGAGTGTGATCAAAGAGAGATGAATGGATAATAAGAAAATGCCCAGCGATGCATATGAATCCACATTGTGTAGTTTGAGTGATATGCTCTGCCAATTGAATTGCTAGCAAGAGATCTCCCGGTTTTGACTTCAAGATCTTAGGGAAACCTGGTCCTCAACCTTTCACTTTATTGTGCTTTGTTCCAAATTTTCATTTTGACACATACTTGAGCAATTTGTCTATTTATGTTCTTGATTTCCTCAGCTCGTTCGATCAAGCAGATTGTTCATCTCCCAAGTACAATTTGATTTTACAAGCATAGAAGGTGGTCTCACCGGCTGATAGCTTGCTCTTAAATTGAAAAGATTCTTCTCCCGCACAAAAATTGACCGTCAGATATAGGTCACCAAGGTTTCCAAGGGAGTTGGCACAATGTTTGGGGTTAGGGCTGACAGATGGTTAGTTCCTGTTTTGAATCCTCCTCGAGTTGTCAACTCTTTGGAGACGGGGACACCTGAATTTTTCTGATAGTTGAGCACTGCTATGTTATTTCTAATATTGACTTGGTTGCCCTTGCCCCAGCCCCCAAGTCAGTAGACTGGGCCAAGTCTTCATGAAAGGCCAATTAATGCTGCTTTGATTCCAATTATCATCTACATAATTCAAGTCAGCTCTGGCGCGATTTGAGCCTCAGAGTTTGAAACACCGAAGCGCATTCCTATGCGGAAAAGTGAAAAGACTATGCGCCAGTGCTGCCCCAGGGCAGAGGTTTATAGTCTATAGCGGTGATTTTTTCACCTCTATATTCTGAAAAAAAAAAAAACACCCCTCCCCCTTTCCGCCGGCCCCAAACAAAATTGTGAAGACAATAAAAAATGGCTAACGATAATTTTCTACTTCGATAAACTGCCACATGCAGATAATAATCATGTGTAATAATCAAAAGATAAAGGCAAACAATTCTATCAATAGCTTGTAGAAAACCTGAAGCAATCAATTTTGGATCCCAAGAATAAAGCGCCAATAATAGAACTTTTAATTTCTTCAGAATTTAACAAACATAACAAACCATTAAATAGTATAGTGAGATTAAATTTAATGACAAGAAGAGGAAATATCTGAAGAAAATGCTCCAATTTTTAACATAATTATGAACCGCATTACAATATATTAGGAGCTGATTTTGAAAATGTATGGACATTATATAGAAGATATTTATTTAAAACTAAATCTGATGCAAATCTGTCTGAGCAGAAAATTTTCAAAATGTCTGACCAAAAGCTGTCCGAACAGACACTTATTCAAATTCTATTGCATGACATTTTTTAAATTCAAATCCGATTCAATTTCCCAATCAAATGTTAAAATTCTTTTCAGATCTGATTGTTTTCAGATATCAGACACACCTAGCTACACCCTCTCAATTGGTCATATCCACTTTTGACGATGTTGGTTCATTTGCTGACCACCATCATATGGGCATGAGGTTTCCGATGAGATATGGGGTCAAGTCAGCTCAAATTGGATGATTGCTCAGTATATTAATAAAAAATTAATATTGAATTTTAAGTTAAATTTTCAAGGCCTACACATGCAGATGCATATGACCGATATTTATTTATTTATTTATTTATTTATCTATTTATATTTATATATATTAATTTTCTATTCATAGTGAAGTGATCCCCAAAGAGAAGAACCTGGAAATGTACTCTTTCATCGTCTTATTTGCATCTGTAGATAGCATTTTATGAGAAACAAGAAGTGACTGTCTAAATTTCTACAAGCTTTTTAAGTCGATAGGACGTTAGCTAGTCTCGTTCAAATTTAAAACAGGGACAGAAGGTATATTCGGATATAGAATTATGCAATTAAGTTGCATGTGGTCATGCTATAACTTAATGAAGCATTATATGTAGTTTTCTTACAGGTAACTTTATGAATAGAACTTTTGATCTACTACTATTTTTCCAATGTAGGGAAACAAAATCGTGAGCCTTGTGGACACTTCCTTGTCATCAGTTTCGTAGTCTTAAGCAGCTGCCTGGGCATTGTGCCTGTTTCGTGTCCCTTTTCTCAATCTTTGATATCAACAGTTTTCTCCCTTTCCTCCCCTCCCTGCTACCCAATTGTCGAAAGGACTGTTTCTCTGTATGGATGTGATCACGCAGAGAATAGCCTGCACACTACTCGCTCTCCTGGTTCTTCTTCTTCGGTAGGGGCATGTTGGCATGGCGCACAACCCCTTCTGAAGGTTGTTACATATCTGGAGTGGTAGTGTGGGAGAGTACATGGTGCAAGAATATGGAGGAAACCATCATTTGCTGGTGTTTGCATGTCATCAAATCATCAGGAAGCTACAACGGTCAGACAGGGAAGATTCAGGTGCAACCAAATAACAGGAGATTGGGGCGATAATTGGAAAGTGTGTATCTTCCAAAGCAGGTTTTTACGGTGCAATTTCAAGAATACGCTCAGTAGGTGGAGGGGCAAATGTTGTCAGAGAATGACACGCCACTAAAGGGGATTGGGATTCCTACAGTATAATTTGGTAAATGTGTACATATGTATATGCCTTTGGATATCTAAAAAAAGAAAACCATATGCACTACACCTTTGTTATTATTGTACTTTCACATTCGTGTGTACCAAAATCTTATTTTATTGACATTAATTTTTATGTTGCGAGGAAGAAGTTTTTATTTTAGTGTATTTATTTTCACTTTTTATGCAATATGAACTAATGATCTTTAATTATGTCTTTAGTAGGCCTTTACTGATATTTGCACATAGTCATAAAATGTCAATAATGTCATACATATATGTGCTATTAAACATGATTAGTAGCAATTTGGTCTTTCCAGCTTAATTTTTCAAACTCATCAACTTCTCTTCCGATATTTGCTTCACCATCCCAAATGAAGAAGCTAATCTCGTAATTGGCTAGTAGAGGAAAGCATATTTTCAGTCTTGATTCTAATACAATGGATGGGACGTGGTTTCTTTTTATCTTCGGATTTTTTTCCTTCCTACAGCTGAAGAAAAAATTGCAATGCCTTGAACTAAAAGTTAAGGAAGCCAAAAATCCTTAAAGTCAAATTTATGGTAAACAATATTTGCCAATGTGAGTCAATTTTTACTAACTATATCTACCAACAAAGAGGTAACTAAAATAATCGAGTAATATTCTAGCACAAAAAGCTGGCCATTGACCAATTTTAGATGGAACATAAAGACAAATGCTGCAATTTTTTAATTAGCAATAATATTAAAACCTCAGAGGGGCTAACTGTGGGTGTTCTTTCCTTCTATGAAACATTCATATTGAACTATAAAAGATTTCGTCATGATTCACGTCTGAAAACAAATTAGTGCTCATTTGATCAATTTCACCTGGATTCTAGCTAGAAGGCCAAAAGCCCTTGGTCGGAATGAGTTTCACCGGTCACCATGCATCTCTCATTCGTGTGTGCTTTTGTCAATTTGACGAGTCACCGTTTGATGGTTGAAGGAGTCGGATAACGAGTTCATCGAAAGAGAAACTGTTATCCTGAGGAGCCCCCAGTCAAGTCTCTCGTGGTGTGGAGCCTACATCTTCTAAATTCATGACATCTATTTAGAACTTATCTTTATTCATAACATATGTGACCATGAGAAGATCCAACTCCCCTGATCCCCACAGAATAGAAAGGAAAAGTGATGTTTCTAATTCTCAACGGAAAAGGCACACACATATATCTTTGCATGTAAAAGATGCACGGAATTGCACATGGTGATGGGATCTCTTGCTCATTTTCAGCTTGACCGGAATGACTCTGAACGGACTTTCCTTGCAGATAAGGGAGTTATGCAAGCACCTCCGACAAGGTAAGCAAACACCTCCACGAAACCTCAAAAGTTCAGTGTGCCCAAAGAACCTGCACTTTCACTTTTATCAGCTTAAGGACTGAGCTGCCTGTTAATAAACAAGTCACTCACCATCTCTGAAATTTTGGAAAATATGTTATAATTTTTAAAAATTTTCAAAAACTTTAATTTTGCCATAATAATGTTTTCGAATGATATATGCCCCTGTCATGAAAAGAAAAATGATGAGATGGAACATTACCAGAAGTGTCGAGGTACTGAAGCATGTTTACCTTGAAGCTGGAGGAATTGAGGGGAGGATTCATCTCAAAAGTGTTTGGAACCATGAATGCCGATGTGAGGACTGCGAGCATTAATCTACCTAAGAGTCGCTAGTGTTCCTTTGGAAGTGTAGCCTTCTACGTTGTTGGTACGAGCAATCATGGCCAGAAGGGGAAGAAGGAGGCCTGTAACAACGCCATGGCTGCCATCCCATCTCTTAACTCTTATCCCCTCTTAACTCTTTGCAGGGAAGAAAGAAGGAACTGATTAGTTAAATAGGTGGAGGAAGCCATGGGAACGGCCACAAGATCCAAAGAGGGTGTGGAATTAATATTGTGTTCCCATAATATTCCCTGGAATATAAAAAAAAAATGCCAAGGAGGAGTCTGGACTTTTCGCCCAAGCTCTAAGAGACACTCTCTATCTATTGTTTACCCTTTGTTTCACTGTCTCTTGCATGGTAAACTTGGCAAAGGAAATGACTCTTGCCAGCACAAAAACTACAGTTTTCCGGTTGTCTTTTTCTTCAACACTCAACAGCAACACCGTTTTTTTCGTCTTAGGAATTGTTCTTTTGCTATTGGATATCTGCCTTACTACATACTGAAATCACCAACTCCTCCCTTCTCTTGTGTTCCTTGGAGCTTCATTTTAAATACCCATCTGATCACCTTTAACAAAACCAAACAAAGAAGCCAGTTTTTCTGCGTTGAGTCGTCCATTTGTGGGTTCCTCCTTCCCCTTCTGATTGTGCGCAATGGCATGGGAAAAGTATGAGGAAGATTTGGAAGAAGGTTTGCATTCGGTTTATGATTCAAGCAAGGACAGCCTCAGTTTCTCTGATGCATAGGACCATTTATGGAACTCTTCTTTGAGTGCTTTTGATTCTAACGGCGGCTCTTATGGTGATGAATATAGCTACTCGGATCTCTCTGATCTTGAGATGGGTGGAGCGTCGGATCCACAGAGGAATTTTGTTTCTGAGTACTCAGATGTGGATTTGGCGAGGTTGGAGCCGAAACTTCTAGGAGGCTGGTTGGGATCCACCAAACCAGGAGGCCCCTTGCAGTTTCGGCTCCAGCCTCTCCAAATCCACATCTGCGTACTCTGAAACAGAGTTCCTCTGCCGTTCCGACGCCCCACCCATTTCAAGATCAGAGACATCCGAGTAGCTATATTCATCATCATAAGAGCACCCGTTAGAATCAAAAGGATTCAATGGAGAGTGCCATAAACGGTCCACTGCATCAGAGAAACTGAGGCTGTCCTTGCTTGATTCATAAACCGAATCTAAACCTTCTTCCAAATCCTCCTCGGGCTTTTCCCTAGCCATTGTGCACAATCAGAAGGGGAAGGATAAACCCACAAATGTAAGTCTCAAACATGGCAAGCAGAAAATCGGGCTACTTTGTTTGGTTTTATTAAAGGTGATCAGATGAATATTTAAAATTGAGCTCCTAGGAACACAACAGAGGGGAGGAGTTGGTAATTTTAGTATGTTGTAAGGCAGACATCCAATAGTAAGAGAACAATTCCTAAGAAGAAAAAAAAAGGTGGTGTTGTTGAGTGTTGAAGAAAAAGAAAGATAAAGAGAGAGAGAGGGAGAGAGCATGGGGTGTTTGTTTTGGGGCTCTGAGAGATAAAGAGAGAGAAAAAACCAGCCAGAAACAAAGAGCCTTAGAGGCCGTGTCGCACTACATTTTGATGTTTTGCTTTGCAGTGACAATGACAACAAAGGCTTTTGAAGCCGAGTGCAAACGCAGGCAAAAAACCTCTATCCAGAACTTGGTGATCCACTAGCACTCCATTTAAACAATTCATCCATCACCTCTAAAGCAAGTCTCCTGATAAAGACATTCAATCTCATATGGGTTTAAGTTCTAGAGTGTTACATTACACCTCTTGAACATACATTTAAAACAAGTTCTCCTCTGCAATGGAGTAAATGGCGACCTTGTTCAACTATGTATCTGCACACCAAGACACACACTATAGCAGCAAGGAAGAGGCAGCTAGCAGATCCTCTATTCATAGGCAGATGAAGAAGAGGTAGACGACTAGTTCACAGGTTTGCTTCTAGGTGGCACTGGCTTGATTAACTCTGAGTATAAGATAAGCTGGTCTTTTATAGACCGCCTCCTAGGGTTTCCTGATGCCCAACAGTGGTTACGGCCAGAGGGATTTGTTGGCAGTTTTTCTTATTTAAACTTGCAATTGCAAGTGGGTCCTCTTGCAGTTACAAGATGTAGAGATAGAGCTGAGGGCCACTATCCAACAGTATACATGCTATTGGAAGACACCAGAAATTTTTCCCAGAAATCCGACGCCGCCGATCCGATAGAAAATGAGTGGATAAAGAGATGGATCAGCTGAGGTTGGGAGATGATCTTGGAAGAATCTTATCATTTTAGGAGCAAGCTATCAGCAGGTGAGACCACCTTGTATGCTCGTAAATTCAAAATGTACCTTGGAGATGAACAATCTGCTGGATCGAACGAGCTCAGAAAATTAATAACATAAATAGACAATTGCTCACGTATGTGTCAAAATGAAAATTTGGAGCAGAGCACAATAAAGTGAAAGGTTGAGGACCAGGTTTCCCTAAGACCTTGAAGTCAAAACTGGGAGATCTCTTGCAAGCAATTCAATTTGCAGAGCATATCACTCAAACTACACAATCTGGATTCATATGCATCGCTGGGCATTTCTTAGTATTTGTTCATCTCTTTCATCACACTCGTTAGTTTTGAAGATATAATGTTACTGAAAGTAGTGTGTAAATACTAAAGAAGAGTTCCTAAAGCAATGATTACAACGACTGCAGGTATTCTAAGAAACTTTGAACTTTTGATCTATTCCAGATTGTCTGTCATAATCAATCTTTGCGCCAATATGTATCTCATTAGGGCATAATTTAAATAGCGTTGAGCAAGTTCACATTGTCTTCCGCAACAGGATGTGAAGGGGAATCATGTCACGTGAAACAAGCAAAGCATATCTGATAAACCAAAGCTGCATTTGTGATTCGATGGATTTTTTATCATTCCTCGAAAGTAATTGCAATAGATCTAACATGTTGCCGCTACAATGGAGAACGTTACGACCTTGGAATTTGTTTCACTGACTTGAAAGTGAAAACCAAATTATTTTGACGGTAGCCACTCTCTTCTGGGCATAAGACATAAGGTTTATCAACATCTAAGTTGTCGGGTGTGGCTTGATCAAATCTTTTTGTATAAAAACACATAAATAAAAACTTCATGTACAATTTAAAATGTATTAATTGAAGCCACAAGGACAATTCGATGTTTTCATTTCAATTAATTTACTTTCCAAATCAATATAATCTTTAAAGTCATTGTCAAGTTTATAAAATCAAAAATTAAAACAATGTAAGCCAATAAGTAATGAATATATTTATCGGCTAAAATGCTGTATCAGTATGTTAAAAACCATGCGGCACTCAATTATACTTTTTCTAAAATTGTGCTTTCATTTGACAAGTAAGCCTACAAAGCACATGGATCAACTCGATGTCTTCCATCTTTGACGAAGCTAGTTATATGCACCCACCACTGTGCATGAAATCAAGAAGCTAGTTATTTGCACCACCACTGTGCATGAAATTTTGGTGCAGATCTGACACTGCCATATGTTGTCGGGTCATGAGAAACTTAAACTCCCCAGATCCCGATGATTGCTCCAAAGCCAATCGAAAAATTGTAATTTATATATTTAGTATTTTATAGAGAAAAATTTCTGGCTCTGCCCCTGCCAAGAAGCTTTAGTGACTGTCGGACTCACTCGCACACAAATTTTTTATGCTTACATAGGTACTTCAAAACATTGGATCATGTTTTTCGTTCATGACAAAGACTTTCTCACTAATTTCTTTTATTCATGGTCTGGGTGACCTCATGGACCAGCCT